>NC_087273.1:10702187-11005000 GCF_015220805.1 Pogoniulus pusillus
GGAGGGAAAAAGAGCTCTTGCTATGCCTCAGTGCACCCCAGAGACAAAGAAGGATAGATAATTTTTAATCAGATACAGTATTAACAGAAGTACATGAATCTTTTTTGGTCTGTTAGGGGCAAAAAAAAAAACTGGCCAAGGAAACATTTGTGAATGAACAGAGTAATACAGCCACTGACAAATTCAGCTGTGGTGACCCAGCTGCACCTTCCTGTACAGTCAAGTGAGGCCACTACAGTCTCTGCTTCTGAGATTCAGCCAAGAAATTAATCTTGTATTGAACCTTCCAGACATTTTCAGCGTTCAGTGGCTGCACGGAACCAAATGTTGCCAACAGCAAAGTGAAAGGACCCAAAGCAGCAGAGCCAGGCTGTGTTTGGTGGATAAGGGAGCACAGGCTTTGCTGCAGCAGAAGCTCATGGCCAGCCCATGCAGTGTAGAATGGTCTTGTCTGGAGAGCAGCCCTTGTCATCCAGCCAGACTCTGCTTGCTGAGCCTGTTGGCTGAAGCGAATGCTAAAGCTGAAGGTGGTGTGTGAGGAAGCATTAAATAAGAATCAAATGTGCTGCTGATAATAAAGGTGGTGCAAGGACCTTGGGTAATAGCTCTGTTCTTCCTGAGCTAGGTGACTATAAAATACACATATCATTGGACCAAATAGTTGTGCCATTGATTTAACCTCTTTGGCAAAATATTGTGCATCCTGCCAGATAAGATCTGAGGCTGTAGAAATGTAGCTTGTCTAATGAGAGAGCACAGAGGTATAAATACTTTGCTTCTGAGATTGTTTGAACCTCAGTTTTGGAGGCCTAACATTTACTGATATCTGGGTATGAACCACTGAACAACTTTGACAATTCATCTACTGATGATGGGATGCAGTAGAGGCAAGGCAGACTAAGCAGGCACAGCAAAGTGGCCCAGTAGTGAACTGGAACAGGGTCTGAACTATCTTGTCACCCTGAGTCATGCTCAGACTGAGCCAGCTGTGTGTCAGGAGCATGTGACTCTTCATAGAGCTGCCTGAATACTCATGTTATGACCAGCAGACCTCAGTTTCTCACTCCACTGGTTCATCAACAGCCACCAGAGCACAAGACCTTAACTGGATAAATATGAAGACACTTCAACTGCATTTTAGAGTCACTTTATTTTCACTTTGAGTTCTGTTATACTTTGACAACTTACCTCTTCGTTCTTGGTGTTTCATAAGCAGATAAAGCATTAGGCAAAAAATGCAAGAACCAAGTTTCCTGTTGAATCAGGTCTGACTAAAATCCAAGGGAAAATACAATGTGCAGCAGTGGGGTGTGTAGTAGCTCTATTTTAGCTGACCTGAGGGGGTTGTTTTTGATCTTTAACTAAGAGAAATGCAGGAATTTATTTCTGTTAACTGCAGAATAACAAGATCATTTAGCTGTTTAGTAATAGTAAAGTCTTTCATCAAAGTACAGTTTAATTAAGAGCTAAGAATACAGAATTTCACATAGAATCCTGGAAACAGCACACTAATTACTTTGTTAAATGGTATCGGCACCAAGTGTTTTAAACTTACCTTGCCATAATTAGCTGACTCTCATTAGCTGCTATCTCAGCCTCCAAGAAGCCAAAAGCTGATGAAAGAAGTTAGAAATAAGTCTTAAATCTCTTGGTTGTAAAAATTATTTACCCAGATGAAAGAGCCTAATTACTTGAAAATGTCTAATTGGACCTTCATCAAGATAATTATTGTATGGGATATATAAAAACACCCTCCAAAGAAAGACTCAGTAACATTAAAGCTGTGTTCTCATGAAAAGAAACTGTTGCCTGAAATCATTTGAGGCGTATTCCAAAATGACTTCTGAAGTTTTTTGGTATCCCTTAGTGTACCTCAAATTCACACAGAGCATCTGTGCACATAAAATTGTGGCTCTTGAATCAATCAAGTCCAACGTGTCTTACATTGGACACTGAAAAACTAAGGCACTCCTAGTGGGGCTCCAGCCTGATGCCTCATTTTCTTTGTGAGAAGCTGGGTTACCACTTGTTGTGGAGGGGAAATTAATTAATGCAAGATGATATGTTTCAAAATGAATATTGTTTATTAATGTTGCTATTCAGAACTCTCACCACCCCCAACCCCTACATTGAATAATATTTTGGTTCTTAGACAGTCATGGAAACATTCTATGGATAATATCTAGCTCTATTAATAGCCAGCAAAATACATAAACATTAATTGAGCTGGAAGAGACTATTCCTGTGGTCAAATGCTGCTTGCAGTCAATACGCTGTTTGCCCAGTAGCTGGGCTCAAGCTCTTTCTGCTCTATGGTAGAAGGCAGTAGAGAATCACAGAGAGGCATTTAAGTATTTACTGACAGACTATTATTATTATCACCCTTGTGGGGGCTAGCCACAGTCCAGGCAACGCCCAAATGCTGTCAGGGGACTCTGTCTTGTTGGACATTGAGGCTTGAATCTTCCTGGCTTCTGGGGAAAGGATGCAGACAATCTCTGACCTTGTTCTCCTGGCTTCTTCTGCACGATCTGTGTATATGTCCAGGGATTCTAGGCAGGACCTTCAGGTGCAGAGGCAGATGTTGTGCAGTCTCAGCACGATGTCATGCTGGCCACACAGGCCGATCATGTGCAGGCATCCAGGGTCTGCTCCTGGTAACTGGCAGCAGTGGAGTTTAGCAGGCAAGCAATAAGGCAGTGTGCAACAGCAGCAGGGCTGGGCACAGCAGAGAGAGCACAGCCAAGAACAGGGAAGCAAAGCAGTGAAGCAGAAGCAGGTTGTTCACCTGCCTATCTCCTTTTATTGATGTGGGCTGAGATGAATTGCCCTTTGGGCACAAGAATAGCCAATCAGGATGGCAGTTAGCCAAACCTTACCATATTAGGCAAAGCCACAGGCTCACTTTTCCCTAATTTGGGAAAAGCAGAGGCCTTGCACTGGGCAGGCACAAGCTAAGTGTGTGTACCTTACACTACAGGACCCTGGGCAGGCCAGACTCAGTGGCTCCAGGTCCTTTTGTGTCTGTTTCCCTCGCTTGCCTCTCTGGTGGAGCAGAACAACATGCCCAGGCAAGGCAGGACATGTACAAGCCTATTTTGGGCCTATCAGGCCTACCACAACACACTTCATAATGCTTACTGGATTTGTAGAAAAGGCTCACACCGATTTCTTTAGCTGGTGAGCACAGGCCTTACTATGATAGGAAGTCAGATAAGGTACTCAGGGGTCTGCTTGGACCTGGCAAACAGTCCAGAATGACACAAGCCATCAATGGGAGCTTTGGCTGTCCTGCATGTTAAAGAGCTGGGCTCCAAGGCATCTCTGTCTGATAGCTCAGACACAGTTGCTCAGGTAAACTCAGGCTGTCAGCAAACCACAGTAAGCTTTAAATAACTGAAGCCAGGTACTTGGTTTCTTCTCCAAGGATGCTTCGCACACACTTCCTGGCTCAGGTTCTGCCGTGCTACACGGCCCTCTGTAAATAGGCATCCTGCTCACATGTGGGACTTTGGAACTCTGACACCTTTTAAAGGGTGTTTTCAAGTGAAAGAATTATTTGGGTTTGGAAGCTACTGTATCTTAATAAACAGTTTCCACCTCCCCAGTTTCAATTGTACTGTACAAAGTAGCTAGAATAGCACCTCCCCAATATTAATTGTACTGTACAAAGTAGCTGGAATAGCACCTCCCCAATTTCAGTTGTACTGTACAAAGTAGCTAGAATAGCACCTCCCCAATATTAATTGTACTGTACAAAGTAGCTGGAATACCACCTCCCCAAATTCAATTGTACTGTACAAAGTAGCTAGAATAGCACCTCCCCCATTTTAATTGTACTGTACAAAGTAGCTAGAATAGCACCTCCCCCATTTTAATTGTGCTGTACAAAGTAGCTGGAATAGCACCTCCCCAATTTCAGTTGTACTGTACAAAGTAGCTGGAATAGCACCTCCCCGATTTCAGTTGTACTGTACAAAGTAGCTGGAATAGCACCTCACCAAATTCAGTTGTACTGTACAAAGTAGCTGGAATAGCACCTCCCCCATTTCAGTTGTACCGTACAAAGTAGCTGGAATAGCACCTCCCCAATTTCAGTTGTACTGTACAAAGTAGCTGCAATAGCACCTCCCCAATTTCAGTTGTACTGTACAAAGTAGCTGGAATAGCACCTCCCCAATTTCAGTTGTACTGTACAAAGTAGCTGGAATAGCACCTCCCCAATTTCAGTTGTACTGTACAAAGTAGCTGCAATAGCACCTCCCCAATTTCAGTTGTACTGTACAAAGTAGCTGGAATAGCACCTCACCAAATTCAGTTGTACTGTACAAAGTAGCTGGAATAGCACCTCCCCAATTTCAGTTGTACTGTACAAAGTAGCTGGAATAGCACCTCCCCAATTTCAGTTGTACTGTACAAAGTAGCTGGAATAGCACCTCCCCAATTTCAGTTGTACTGTACAAAGTAGCTGCAATAGCACCTCCCCAATTTCAGTTGTACTGTACAAAGTAGCTGGAATAGCACCTCACCAAATTCAGTTGTACTGTACAAAGTAGCTGGAATAGCACCTCACCAAATTCAGTTGTACTGTACAAAGTAGCTGGAATAGTTGACTTCAGCTGCCAAGGAATCAGGTATTTTATGAATTTGAGCATAAGTATTGTCAGCAGGTTAGCTTTTCCATCCCTGCTTCTTCAGTCTTTCTGTTCTTTGCTGGATTGTGTCCTCTTGAGCACCTTGCTGCCACCAAACTGCAGAGTGGTGTCCTTTCCCCATTTACATGGTTGAGGGTCTATTTATAATCTATAGTCTCTGCCAGCTCACCACTTTGCAGAAAAAGCTGAAGACTTTCTTTTCTTCACTTGCCCCCTCTGTAGTGTCAGTTCTGTTAAGAGAGTGCACAGTCAAAGGAAATTTAAACATTCTTCTCCTTTTGTCTGAAAGATATTCAAACTATTTTTTTGAGATACAAGCAGTATACCCTAAGCAATTATTCTTTCTCCTGCATAGATTAAATGTTTATGGTAATGGGTGTCAAAATGCTAATCATGGAAATCCAGAAAGAATAGCCACTGAATTTTAATGATGTTCCAAAATACATAATTTATCATGAGGGAAACATTTCTCCTCAGAAGCAAGATAGTCTGTCTAATAAAGTAATGATTCTCAGCCATTTGGGATGGACCTTCATGAGGCTGCCTTCTGTTTTTTTCCTGCCATGCCACCTCTCACTGCCTCCATTTACCCCAAATTATTACCCACTGCCCTCTCATCCCTGACTTCTGCCACAGACTCTTGAATACCTGCTGTCACCATCTCAGTGCTTCTCACTTTTGGGTCTCTACCACTGCTGCCTCCCCTTATCTTTCTCTTTCCCAGGCAGTGTGTTCTCCCTTCTCTTTTTTTCTGCCATCAACCTCAGCAGTGCCAGGACAAATTTGTGACTTATGAGCAGGCACAATTTGTTAGCCTGGCTTCTGTTAAGTACTACACCATGCCACCTATTACCTCTGATGTTGGACACTTTGCCTCTTCTGATGTCAAGAAGGAAAGAGGTCTTCTCTATATAGGCAGAAGTTCTTCCCAGAGAGAGTGATTTGCCGTTGGAATGGGCTGCCCAGGGAGGTGGTGGAGGCACCGTCCCTGGAGGTGTTCAGGAAAAGCATGGATGAGGCACTTAGTGCCATGGTCTAGTTGACTGGACAGGGCTGGGTGCTAGGTTGGCCTGGATGATCTTGGAGCTCTCTTCCAACCTGGTTGATTCTATGATTCTATGATTCCTTCATGTGAATATTTCAAGCAGAGAATTCTTGTTCTCTCTGTCCTGTTTGTGATCTTAGAGTCCATTTTCTCCTAAATTCTCAGTCATTTGAATCCCACTGGTGGTTAAGCAGCTGAAATTTCATCAGAATGGAGTAGAAATAACTTAAATAAGATGAGAATCTGTTTTTATTTACAACATAGATGATTTCTTATATTCCTTTCATTAGACTGTAAACTTTATCAGGTGCAAGGATTGAAAGAACTCTTAGAGTTCTGCTCTCAGGATAACTTTTGTCTGTTCCTTGGATTGCAACAGGGCTTTTTTCTGAGATTATTTTGCTGAAGAAGGTGAATTTTCATCATATTTTGAAATCTCACACTTGATTTCTGGCATAGGAATTTTCCTAAATCTAGCAGGTGAGCCTAGGAAAAGTTGAAAACAGAGTACCCCATGGTAGCTATGTACATTGAAGTGCTTATGCAGCCTATTTCCCTCATAATACCAGTGGAAGTGTAACATATGTGCTAAATAATTATTTACAAACACGTGAAGACTTTACTAAACAGTTTTTGGAATAAAATCTGCAGCATCAATGTCTTCAGTAACTTCTCCTACAGATTCCCAGAGCTTCATAAACCAGTCATAAAATATACAGAAAAACATCACCAGTTTCCCTCCAGCACAGAAAACAGCACTTAGAAAGGAAATTTCAATCTTTTCATCCCCCTGCCTTTCTGTCTTTCTGCCTTTCTGATAGAAACTCACAGTAATAGGCCCTGCCATCTGCTGCTATATATTTTTCATGAGTTTTAACATTTTGTTTTTAGAACCTGAAAGATGAGTAAAATGTCAAGTCACGCAGAAAATAATCATAGGCACGACAACTCAAATGTTATCTCGGCTTGTCTGTACAAAAAGTGGTTCACAGCAGGTCTGTGCCCTCCCTCTCTGCAAAGGGAGCAGGTACACCGTTGTTACCACCTGATACATCATTGAACACCAGTACAGGGCTTTAGCAGAAGATGTCCTCTTTGTTTTACTGAGAGTAATGTGGCCAAAATAAACAACAGCATCATTTTCGAAGTTCATCCCCTGGAAGGTGAACTTCAAATTTCCTTTAGAGTTTTGTGCTGTTTCAGTGTTACTTGGGAGTGCCTTATGATGATCACTGGCCTAAATAAAATGTAGCTGACAGGCAGGGAGTCACTGAGGTGAGAAGGTGGTAGCTACACTAGCAAAATTAATCCTCAGCTAAGAAGTAAATTCTCAATTACATTATCATAGTCATGGGAATTTTACTACCCTTCTCCCCAGCTGAGAATTAAATTCTCAATTACATTGTCATAGTCATGGGAATTTTGCTACCCTTCTCCCATTCACAAGGCTGGGTTTGTGACTCCTGGGAGCTGCAGCTTCCTCCATGTTTCTCTGGTGTTTCCAACTGCTCTTCTTTCTTCCCATTCTGCTTTTCTAGCATGCTGAGACTAGACTGGAGATGACAAGTTGAGAAGGTGTTAGAAAGGTACAGGATCAGACCTTCAGCTCAAAACCTCCTCACAGTTCTTAACTGAGTTTGGAGAGAAAGAAGTGTGCAGCCCATTCATGCCACCGTGCTGTCAAGCCTCACTCAGGATCCCCTTCATTTAACAATATATGCTGTTACCATAAGTGTGTAGCCATATCATTTACCTCCTACATTTTTAACTGTGCAAAGATGAAATTATTTCATTGTGTAGGTTCCCAGCAGCTCAAGGATGGCTTTCATAATAATCCTCAGCAGATTTGCTACCTTTCATTAGAATAAGAAGTCTCCTCGGTGATCTTTGCACTCTCAGCCTGTGCAAAAGCCCTTGTTAGAGTGTGGCAAGATTTTTCTCTTAATATTCCACTTCAGAAGTCTCAGGGTTGTTTTCAATTATCTTGCTTCTATGCTTCATTTTACTCACTCCTGCAAAAAGTCCTCTTCACAAGGCATTTTTCAAGCTTTCTGCTGAAAGAAGATGATCTTTACCTTACTGGGACTGTTCTTTGAAGCTGCCTGTACTGTTGTTGCTGGAGCTACACTGCTGAAAATGACAGTGGGAGAGACAAGTTACTTCCAGATCTGAGAGGACCTTGAGAAACAAGATGCAAGAAAGTGATGGTTCTTTCACAGATTTAGTTCTGTGATTAATACATATTTAATGAATATGCTTATGCATAATGTTCTGTTCTGCTGAAATGGTGAACAAAGCAAGTGCTACTGGTGACTCAGGGTTGAAACCACTCATATTTCGTCAGCCATGTCAGCAGAACTCACATTTGCACCCCTAGAATGGGACAGATGTCTGTCTTTGCTACAGATCAGCTCCTTCAAGCCCCAGCTTCCCTGAGCCTGCAGAGCTACAAGCTTAGTGAGCTCCCTGAGCCCTAGGGTGCAGAGCAGTAGGGAACTGGAGAGCCACTGCATGCCTGCTTAATGTAGTGCTGCAGTCTCTTGCTGAGGCCAAGTGAAATGCTCAACCCTGGAAAGGGAGTATTGGGAAAGGCAGGCACAGAGCAGGGACAGATGCATCAGCTCTACTGTGTGGCCATCTCTTACTGGGAGCTCCTCTGGACCTGCTGCCTTGGGTCTCTTGAGGTTGGTGTACATGGGAGGCCCTTCTCTGATCACCCTTTGTCTGATCTTGTCACTGTAGTGTAGATATGATAGTGCAAGGAAGCAGACTTGACAGAGCTTGCAGATAAAGATCATTCTTTCATTAGAACCAATATAGAAGAGCCCTGGAAAAGTCTTGAAGAAGAGCTCACGTAGCCAGAAGTTTCTCTGATAAGCTGAGCATCAGCTCCATCTGCAAAATAGGTCATATCTTGAAGGAACCATAGCTTGGCTATGCTATGCCTGTGTCTAAAGGTGAACTTAACTTCCATGCAAACGTTTGCTCTAGCATTCTGGTTAACAATATCACAGTGGACAAGTTACTCTTACAATGCAAATGTCCAAAGAAACAGTAATTAAAATTAATGGCTTGTATTTTTTCAAGGCACCAAATTGCCATTGGATTTCAAGAACAGGGATGTTATGAGTTATGCAAAATTAATAATCGATGCTAATTTTGATCTCCAGGTGAAGATTGTTAATAACTATGAAAATGGTTTATTAAGTCTCACCAGAAAACTTATTTACCATGTTCAAAACACATGGTTTGGATACTTCTACACATAGACAACAGGCAACTTAGAACACTTTAAGAAGTATTACTCTGCCCTGGTGAGACCTCATCTTGAATACTGTGTTCAGTTTTGGGCTCTCCAGGTTAAGAGGGACAGGGATCTGCTGGAGAGGGTCCAGTGGAGGGCTGCGAGGATGATTAGGGGATAGGAGAGCATAACTGATGAGGAGAAGCTAAGAGACCTGGGGCTGTTTAGTCTGGAGAAGAGAAGACTTAGAGGGGATTTGATAAATGTTTATAAGTATCTGAAGGCTGCCAGGAGTGGGGGGGACAGGCTCTGCTCATTGCTCCCAGTGATAGGACAAGGAGCAATGGGTGTAAGTTGCAGCAAAAGAGGTTCCACCTCAACACAAGGAGGAACTTCTTTACTGTAAGGGTCACAGAGCACTGGAACAGGCTTCCCAGAGAGGTTGTGGAGTCTCCTTCTCTGGAGACTTTCAAGGCCTGCCTGGGTGTGTTCCTCTGTGATCTGTGTTAGATAGTATTGTCCTGCTTGAGCAGGGGGGGTGGACTTGATGATCTCTTTGGGTCCCTTCCAACCCCTAACATCCTCTGATAAGTAACCAGCAAATACAAACACCAGACTCAAAACTGGAAAGCGGTTCTTAGTTTCAATTATACCGCTTGCCTACCAGGGGACTTGAGAGGTTCCTGCCTGCTGCTAAGGCAGAAAGGCAGAATAGAATCCACTTACAGAACTGCTTACAGAGAGGCTTTGTATATTTACTCACAAAATAGGATCAGACAATACCCAAACACTTGAAGAGAGTTCTGTTGGTGTCTTGAAAGTCGTTGCATCCAAAGCAGAGCATGATGTGGCAGGGCAGAGCAGGCAAAAGCAAAAGTGAAAAGCCATGGGGCAAAAGCCTATTTATTGATTGCCTGAATGTAATGGCCCCTTTGACCACATAAATGCACCAGTCAGAATGTCACTTTGCCAAACCTGACCATATTAGGGGAAGTCAGGAACTTGCTTTCCCTTATTTGGGAAGAACAAGTCTGGGCAAGTTTTGGATCCTCAAAGTGGGTGTCTCCAAGCCTTTTGTCTTCTCCCTGTGCCCTGGTCCCCCCACCCCCCTTCCAGTAGAGGGAAGAGGACCATGGCATCATGTCTGGGAAAGTCAGGACATCACAGTATCACAGTATCACCAAGGTTGGAAGAGACCTCATAGATCATCAAGTCCAACCCTTTACCACAGAGCTCAAGGCTAGACCATGGCACCAAGTGCCACGTCCAATCCTGCCTTGAACAGCTCCAGGGACGACGACTCCACCACCTCCCCAGGCAGCCCATTCCAGTGCCCAATGACTCTCTCAGTGAAGAACTTTCTCCTCACCTCCAGCCTAAATTTCCCCTGGCGCAGCCTGAGGCTGTGTCCTCTTGTTCTGGAGCTGGCCACCTGAGAGAAGAGAGCAACCTCCTCCTGGCTACAACCTCCCCTCAGGTAGTTGTAGACAGCAATAAGGTCAGCCCTGAGCCTCCTCTTCTCCAGGCTGAACAATCCCAGCTCCCTCAGCCTCTCCTCGTAGGGCTGTGCTCAAGGCCTCTCACCAGCCTCGTCGCCCTTCTCTGGACACGCTCAAGCATCTCAATGTCCCTCCTAAACTGGGGGGCCCAGAACTGGACACAGTACTCAAGGTGTGGTCTAACCAGTGCAGAGTACAGGGGCAGAATGACCTCCCTGCTCCTGCTGACCACAGCATTCCTGATGCAGGCCAGGATGCCACTGGCTCTCTTGGCCACCTGGGCACACTGCTGGCTCATGTTCAGGCGGGTATAGATCTTCTACAACAGGGGAGCCTGCTAGACCTTTAAACCTTTGAAAATCTCCAGTGATTTTAGGGGTTTGTGCTTTTGTAAATACATTTCCTTTCACAACATGCTTAGAGGTACTAATCTCTGAAAAGGGTGATGCTTTCCCTCACTTTACGAGAGTCATTGAGCTATAATCATGTACACTGACTTTGCAAACTCTTTGGTCACCACTGACAAAAAGTATTACCCTTTCTTTCAAAACTTCTGCATGTGTGCCTGTCTCCAGGTGTGTTGTGTGTGTGTGTGTGCTGTAGCTGGCCATACACTGCTGCCATGCCACATACAGCATCACAGATCTCCAGAGTGCAGATATCAGCTATCAAGTGCTCGGTTGAGGGCAGTTTATTTGGAGGAAAATGCACTCCCAAGTCTCATTTTAGAGGAGGTTTTTTGCTCTTCTATTTTATTCTTGCAAACTTCTGTTTTGCCTTGGGAAGCAAGATTTCTTTGTTACACTTGGAAGACTGTGAGAGTGGACAGCAGCTGAGTGTGAGAGTTTGGGTGGGACTGCTGAAAGCAATACGTAAGTCTTGGGAGTAACAAATCAAGAAGAGCATATTGAAATGCAAGAGTGAAGCTGTCTCTAATGAATAATAGCTTTGCCCTTTCTTCCTGCATTCTGGTTTTGTGTTTGTACTAATTTAGTGGGAGTACATGTATGCCGACAGACAGTGTGCTCACTGTCTGAGAAATGAGTCAGAGTTTGGGGGAATTTAGGATTAAGTTCTTTGATGTGGAACAGGCTTTGTTTAGCGTCTTTCTGGATTACTTTCCATTGCCAGTTATTTTGAATCAGGACTAAAATGCCCTGTGTGTACTTGACCTGATCTAGAGAAACATAATTCTAATTGGGATGGTTTGGGTGTTCTCTGCCCCTCCACACATTGGAAATCACCCAGACTAGACTCAGCTGGCTCTGGAAATGGAATGAAGCTTTATATTTACAGCCTAGCACAAAGCACAAGCAGATACTTACAATACATGTACAGTTATATACAGAAATATACAAGTTAAAAGGTAATACAGAAACACAACTCCCCTCCCAGAAATCTGAGTCCCAAAGAGGGGCTCCCAACTGCACTTCCACCTTCTCCCACCCCTCTCTACCTTACCCCAGACATTGCCTTGTGCCCAAGGAAGAATGGAGGGTTGGCCAGGGGTGTTAGGAAGCAGGTGGATTAATCAGGTTAGGTTAGAGAGAGAAAAATGCAGCCCACAGCCTGGACAGAGAGCGACTACCTTATCTGTGTTTGGATTCTTGCTCTTATATCTCTCAGCAAGCCTATGAGTGAAGCAGACATCACCACTGTTTCCCTTCCAGAGCCTGTAATCTCGTTCTTCTCACCAAAACATTCTAGCTAGCTTCAAACTAGCACACTAATAGATGCTGTTCAGCATAGTGACTGGAACAATGTTTCGCAGCACAAGAGATCTCAGTTTCATTCCTGGCAGAGTCTCAGGTTTACTGAGTAATCAGTTGAAGATCTTTGCTCTGCTCTGCGCCTTTGTTTTCCCATCTCATGATTCACATATTAAAATAGTATTTAATAACTGGTCATCTTTATGGGGAAAACGATGGAGTTTGTGTGCTGTCTTTAATCTCTGAATGGCAACGAAAACAATTGTTACTTCTTTGTCATATAAAGAGCTGCTGTTTTTAAATAGCTATACCAATCAAAAAGACATGCATGGAAAAATATTAGTGTGATTACATTACATTTCTGTGCCAAGTGAGTTTTCTGTAGATGCAAGGTGGGTTGTTGTTTGTTTGTTTGTTTCTTTTTCAGGCCCTGCTTGATACTCAGAATCTTTTGAGAGCTCAGATTACAAATTTTACTTTCAACCTGGGATTTTCAGGGAAATTTTACCATACAGGTAAGAATCAAGTACTGGAATCACTTTTGTTTGATGGTATTCTTTGTAGTATCAGGGAAGTAGGAAAGATAGAGACTAAGGGTCTAAGTAGAGAGGATAATGTCCTTCATAATAGGTTAATTGCAAAATCCAATTGTTCTTTCTTCCATGTTGCTTTGGGACATACATTTGTGTGATTTACCAAATCATTTTTTTCTCCTGAAGTTATTATACCGAATTAATCTTTTGCTCGAGCTGTAGACTCAGTAATAACCCTGGAAATAATAATAATCCTGACTCAGTAGTAATCCTGGAGATAATCCTGTAGGTAGTGTCTCTAAACACAATTTTACAACCACATTTCTCTTTTTAACTTAAATAATTTTTTAAAAATAGTCAAGTGAGTAGAATAAGGGGACACAGTCTCAAGTTGTGCCAGGGGAAGTATAGGCTGGATGTTAGGAGGAAGTTCTTCACAGAGAGAGTGATTGGCATTGGAATGGGCTGCCCAGGGAGGTGGTGGAGTCACCATCCCTGGAGGTGTTCAAGAAAAGCCTGGATGGGGCACTTAGTGCCATGGTCTAGATTGGATAGGGCTGGGTGCTAGGTTGGACTGGATGATCTTGGAGGTCTCTTCCAACCTGGTTGATTCTATGATTCTAAGTAGGAGAGCCAGGCTGTAGTTGCTAAGAGAATGACTAAGCCCTTCAGAAAGATGTACTGTCAGAATATTAAGTTTCTTGAATCAGGAGAACGTTCCTCCTCCTGGAAGCTGGGACGCACAGAAATGGCAGAGTCACAGGGCTAGAAGGACACTTTGCAAGGAGCAGTGGCAGCTTAAGATGAGAGCTTTCCATAGGGGTTACATGTGTCCCTGCATACGTGGCATTGGATAACAGTAAAGTCAATGCTGAGGTGAGTGAACACATCTCATACTGTTGCTTTGTAATTTCATTCAACATGAGCTAGCTCCAAACACTCACTACAGAACCCATCCCAGGAACCGAACTGGATTTTTTCCCACATCTACTTCCTGAGTAGACATAGAATTTAGGTGGCAATTTTAGCTGGGCTGGAATGTCTTGGGATGAGGCACCTGCAGTTCTAGTAAGGTGTGATGCCTTCATTAGGTGCCAGTATGGAACAGATAGAATTCCTCCTCCTCTTTTATTAAAATTCAATTCCTTCCAACCTATTGTTGAGTGGTAAATTCCACCTATCAAATTAAATTTCCTATTGACTCCACAGAGAGATCTGCTGAGCTATCACAGATTATCCTTTTGGGTAGTTTAATCTCTGCTATAGAGATATAGCACAATATATTACCCATTAAAATAATTTTGCACTGGAACCACGGTAGAAATAAGGAGAAATAAAAAGTAAGGTATTAAATAAGATGTGATACAGGAAAAGGAAAGTGCTTTCTACTGTCAGACTGAAGGAAAAAGACTTGCATGTGAAATAGAACAACTGCAAAGCCTGGAAGAGAGAGACAAAGGACAAAACAGGATAAAGTGATAATTGGAGGATGTTTATACAAAGTGCAAAGTGACATGTTAGCTGAGACTATGAACTGAACCTGCATTTATTCAAATCCAAAGAAAAATGCATGGAGCTTGAACACCTGCTAGTGTCTGTGCAGGCAGAAGTACATTGCAGACCATCTGCATTGCCTCAGTTGATGGTTCAGGAGGGAACATGCACATGGGTTTCTTGCTTTGAGTAGCATTTGGAAGAAGTGTTACACGTTTGTAGTACAAACTGACCCAGTTACTTACTGTAAACTGAATGATTTGAGCCTCTCTCTGTTAGAGAGAGCTCTCATCTCTCAGGCACTTAGTGCCATGGTCTAGTTGACTGGCTAGGGCTGGGTGCTAGGTTGGACTGGATGATCTTGGAGGTCTCTTCCCACCTGGTTGATTCTATGACTCTATGATTCATTTCTTGATATCGTTTCTTCTCCCTGATCTGGCTACTGTATGCTCTTTAGGAACTCCTGTCACTTTCTTTGATAGGATGTGAACATCAGGCAGGGCACTATGGACTCTCATGGAATCCTAAAATCTAATGATGCTACAAATACTGACACATCATTACACGTGTGCCCACATTTTTCATTCACTGCTCTACTTCCCTCAGAGGTAATGAGGGGTACAGTCATGACAGCAAATGTATGTCAGATGAGACATGCTGAAGGGAAAGGGGAAAAGCAAAAGGCATATGGAGTTAGTGAGAGTGTGGCTGTATGGATGCAAAAAGAACTGGAACTAATGTTTGGCTAAGCAACAGAAAAAGGAGAAAAGGAGAATTGCAAAGTGCTGAGAGAGAGAAAGGATTTATTGTATTGATTGTTGGTGGCATAAGGAGCAAGCAGAGAAGCAGGAATAGGACACAATTTGAAGATGTATGAAGCTCTAGGGTGTCAAAATTGGGCTCACAGTCTTCATATGGCAGCCCATTAAGGGATTAAATTCAGCTGCCTTTGACAAGACTTGGGTCATAAAAAACTGTACTTGGCACTAGGATAAATGTCTGGGCTGGGGTAGAAGGGACGTGCTGAGCTTCCAGCTAACTGTGCCCCAGCACTTCCAGTGCCCAAGGTGCTGTGGTATGGCCAGGCTGTGCCTGTAGGTGGCACAGAGCTGGGGCACAGGCCCAGACATCAAGGGCAGGTTGTTATTACCCTCGGATCACACAGATGGCCTCAGGAGTGCTGGGGGTCCTGGCCAGCACCCAGAGGAGCAGCAGCTGTCCCACTGGGGACATCATAGGTTACAAAAGGGAAGGAAGTGGGACTGGAGGATGATTTTTTTTTTTCATAAGGAACATAATAAAAGTAGAGACTTTGAAGATATTCCTAGTTTTGGATGTTTGTTTCTTTGCAGGTACTGAGGAGGAAGATGAAGGTGATGACCTACTGTTGAGGTCTGTAGATGAGTTTTGGTGGTTTCCCCACATGTGGAGCCACATGCAGCCTCACCTCTTCCACAACGAGTCATCACTGGCGGAGCAGATGATCCTCAACAAAAAATTTGCCTTAGTGAGTTACATTTTTGTTCATTTGAATTGAAAACAAAAAAGTTTTAGTAATGTGGTTTTGAGAATCACTCTGTTTTGTGCTGTTAAAGTTCCCTCTCTACCAATTGAGTTTTGTTCTCAATTGAAGTTTGATTTTTTTTTTCCTTTTATTTTCTTTATAAAAAAAATTGAATGGAAATATTCTTTCACAATTAATATATAAGCTTCCTTCTTGGAAAATCAATATACATTAAAATGCTTCTCTTTCTGTATTTTGCCAAGTAAAATTTTATCCAAATGTAATTTTTTCAATGAGATAAAGTCCAGGTTTCTGAAAATAACTACTCCATTGGAAGATGTCAAATGACTCTGAAAATGCCGCATGTTAGGATTAATGAAGTGTGCCACAAGTTCAAAGATGCTTTCCTTGTGGTAATACCTAATCACATCTTGTAAATTCCCTTTGGATCAGCTTTAGATAAATTGGTTTGAAAAGCATTGCCTTTAGTTAATTATTTATTCATGGCAAAGTTCTGGGGAAAAAAAAATGTTTCACTGAGAATCTAAGAACAAATAAATTAAGTATCTGAGGATACTCAAGAAGCAGACTCTTTCTGCCATACATAGTGCCTGGTATTTTTCTGAAGACATAAAGTGTCATATCAACTACCTGAAGGGGCATTGTAGCCAGGTGAGGGGTGGCCTCTTCTCCCAGGCAACCAGCAATAGAACAAGGGGACACAGTCTCAAGTTGTGCCAGGGTAGGTATAGGCTGGATATTAGGAGGAAGTTCTTCACAGAGTGATTTCCCATTGGAATGGGCTGCCCAGGGAGGTGGTGGAGGCACCGTCCCTGGGGGTCTTCAAGAAAAGCCTGGATGAGGCACTTAGTGCCATGGTCTAGTTGATTGGTTAGGGCTGGGTGCTAGGTTGGCCTGGATGATCTTGGAGGTCTCTTCCAACCTGGTTGATTCTATGATTCTATGATTCTATGATCAATATCCCAGCACACATAACACTTGCTGAAACACATCTACTCTTCCAGCAGCCTAATTTTACTTCTCCCTTTTCACAGTACACTGGTTGCTCATTAGCTGGCAGGTAATGACTTTGTTCTTTGAAAGAGCCAAGGGGATTTGAAATACCAGAACAGAATAGAGTGCACTTATGGTCATGGGTCAGTGAGTGTAGAAGGAAGGCACAGACCTAAAATATCAAGCAATTAAAATCTGTATGTGAAAACTTTGTCTTTAAGTAAGTAAGGTGTTTGGTTTCTTTTGATGGAACACCAAATTATGTGTAAGCTGTACTTGCTCTCAGTACAGGCTAGCTTGATTTTACTATTTCCTTTAGAGGAAGCATTCCAACCCTGATGATACTGTGATACTGTGATACTGTGATTTAAGTATCACAGTATCACCAAGGTTGGAAGAGACCTCACAGATCATCAAGTCCAACCCTTTACCACAGAGCTCAAGGCTAGACCATGGCACCAAGTGCCACGTCCAATCCTGCCTTGAACAGCCCCAGGGACGGCAACTCCACCACCTCCCCGGGCAGCCCATTCCAGTGCCCAATGACTCTCTCAGTGAAGAACTTTCTCCTCACCTCCAGCCTAAATTTCCCCTGGCACAGCCTGAGGCTGTGTCCTCTTGTTCTGGCGCTGGCCACCTGAGAGAAGAGAGCCACCTCTCCCTGGCCACAACCACCCCTCAGGTAGTTGTAGACAGCAATAAGGTCACCCCTGAGCCTCCTCTTCTCCGGGCTAACCAATCCCAGCTCCCTCAGCCTCTCCTCATAGGGCTTGTGCTCAAGGCCTCTCACCAGCCTCGTCGCCCTTCTCTGGACACGCTCAAGCATCTCAATGTCCCTCCTAAACTGGGGGGCCCAGAACTGAACACAGTACTCAAGGTGTGGTCTAAACAAGTGCAGAGTACAGGGGCAGAATGACCTCCCTGCTCCTGTTGACCACACTGTTCCTGATGCAGGCCAGGATGCCACTGGCTCGCTTGGCCACCTGGGCACAAGTAGAAGTAGAACCACAAAATAAAATTAAATCCTGTGTCCAAAATCCCATGTTTTCCTATGATTCTGTGTACTGTTCTAAGTTCCACTGGAAATTAAGTCAGTTCTGGTGTGACCTAAGACATCCTCTGGGATTAGTGTACAGTATGTAAGCATTAAAGTATGTTATTAAAGTAATTCATGTTCAACTTCAATTTATGTAACTTTATCAATTCCTGTTTCCTTCACTATTTTAAATGCTTACAAATACCTCTTTCTTTTTTGTTTTATGTCTGAAGCTATGTGTAGACGTAGACATCTACTCATTACATTCAATTTGCTTAAAGAATTTAATAACAAAAATAGATATCCTGCTTTTTAAGATGGAGGCTGAAACTGCTGTTGCCTCTTGCTTTATCAAACTGAATGTGTACGTTGTGCATGAAATGCTCAAGGTAAGAATTGCTATCCCTAAGAAACAGCAGACACTGATACATTGAGGATGATAGGTTCATAACTGAAAGATTTTAATTACTTATTTATTACTGCATATTGTAGAACGTGGGGGATGAGACCTTAAGAAATCAGATACTCGTTTGCACTGAGTGAAGGTGATTAAATGGGACATTGGAGAATGCAATTTCTTACATGTCTTGTAAAGATTTTCCTTTCTGATGTTTGTGCATGCTTAAGAGAAGTAGAAGAGATAAAAGGAAGAGGAACTGAAATATCTGTGATGGAATTAAACAGCATAAAGCTGTGTAATTGATGGCTGGACCCATGCTTTATCTTCACACGCAGTAAAACCAATAGGCCAGGTCTTACTCATCCCTCCCTTGGTATATTATGCACAGTACAGCCCAGTTGTAAGCCAGCAAATGATGCACTGCCTGGGTACAGTGGGGTCACTGATGAGGTGTTTGGATCTCCACCAGGAGTGGTGCAGGCTGACCGGAATTCCAAAAGCTGCTCCAGCCTTCAGATGGTAGAATCTTTTGGAGTTGTTTAGCCTGGAGAAGAGGAGGCTCAGGGCTGACCTCATTGCTGTCTACAACTACCTGAAGGGAGGCTGTAGCCAGGTGGGGGTTGGTCTCTTCTCCCAGGCAGCCAGCAACAGAACAAGGGGACACAGTCTCAAGTTGTGCCAGGGGAGGTCTAGGTTGGATGTTAGGAGGAAGTTCTTCACAGAGAGAGTGATTGGCATTGGAATGGGCTGCCCAGGGAGGTGGTGGAGTTGCCATCCCTGGAGGTGTTCAAGAAAAGCCTGGATGAGGCACTTAGTGCCATGGTCTAGATTGGATAGGGCTGGGTGAGAGGTTGGCCTGGATGATCTTGGAAGTCTCTTCCAACCTGGTTGATTCTGTGATTCTGTGTGCCAGGAATTGTACCTATGATCACACCTGGTTTTTAAATAGAGAAAAAGTAGGATTCTCAACTGGAATTAAACCATAGCTGTCTGGTACACATGTTGTTGTACTAGGTTGAAAGTAACTTTAATGAGGTAAAAACAGCTTTCTGCCCAGGCTTCACATCTTTGAAGTCATATTTCTCATGTTCTTCCAGAGCAGAAGCAAATGCTGCTTTTTAGTGAATTTGCCACCTATTTTAGTTGTAACAGATCTGCTTAATATTGAATCCCAACTGTTTAAGCTTTTGAAGTCCTACTGGACTTTAGCTTTTCTACAGTAGTCAATTCATCCTCCAGAAGAAAATGAAGAGCAAGGATTTGACTTCACGTAACACACACTTTTTTCTTTTGAGATATGACTTTGAATTTTTCATATTGCTTAGGAACTAATTTACTCAGAGGAAGAGACCCAAGTAGCAACTGTCTCTTACCTTTGCACACAAAATATGATTAGAAAATATGGTGAACATGACCACAGGCATACAAACAATATTTTTAAAATCTCTTCAGCAAAGTTAAAGCTCATGCCCAGGCAGTTCTCCAAAGGAAGTTTCTTTCCTAACAGCATCCTATGGACAGTGTATTTTGCTAATCAGATCACCAAAGTATCTGCTATACATTCATCTTTTGAAAAGTAGCATGAAACGAAGGAGAAAAGGTGTTAAAATGTATTAGAGCATGCTGGAAACCAGAAACTGGAAATAAAATAGATTGAATTTCAAGAGAAGGTAATACCAGCAAGGTCAGTATGTAAACAAGATAAGTAGAGGAGTCTGCAAAAACAGAAGATGTGCTACAAAAGGGGCTGGTCTGCAGCATCTGCCTGTTATCCTCAGAATTCTACAAGTGGTTATCTCTTCTCCTTCATCATGACACTAAAATGGTATAGCTGGCTTTTGAAGATGGTTTTACATTTCGAGTGGGCTAGAGGGGAGGTTCAGTGACTGTGCAATTCCTCTAACAATCCAATTGTGTAGGGACATGGAGTGGAAATGACTTTTGTTGTCGTGACTGCCAAATGCTACCTGGTGTGTTGAAAATGTGCCAGTAATTTTCCCTCTGAATTCTTAGTTTGTGAGCAAACTCCTTGCAAGAATTTTTAAAAATGCAGCTTCCCTTTCAAGAAATCACTGTAGAATACATCTGTATCACCCTTCCCTACATGCTTATAAAAGACTTTTGTATTAAAATAGTGCGTTGCATCTTCACTGTGCTGCCTTCCATCTCCCTTACTTATCAGCATATTCTGATATCACCAGTGTTTGCATTTCCGACCTGTTCTTGATCTTTCACAAACAAAGGATTTGAGAAATGTCAAAACATGGAGTTTCTTAAACTTTTGAAAGCAGCCATTGTTCTGTTATGTTTTAGGAACATGGTATTCCAACAGATTTGGGCTATGCAGTGGCTCCACACCATTCTGGAGTCTATCCAGTACATGTTCAACTTTATGATGCCTGGAAAAAAGTCTGGAATATCAGAGTTACCAGCACAGAAGAATACCCACACCTGAAGCCTGCAAGGTACAGACGAGGCTTCATCCACAAAAATATCATGGTGAGTTGTGTTACTCTGACTGTGTTACTAAACACTGGGACAGGGTCCCCAGGAAGGTGATTGTATCCCCACTCCTGGAGGTGCTTTAAAGAGGCAGAGATGTGGTGGTGTGAAACATGGTTTAGCACCAGACTCGATAGAGTTAGATAATGCTTGAACTTCATGATCTTAAAGGTCTTTTCCAACCAAAATGATTCTGTGATTCTATGTTACAACCCTACTACTACTCTCTGAGCAGGTTGAGTAGAAATGCGTGGTATCCTGAAAGTTCCCCTGGTGAGAAGCACATATTGGCATGCATAAGTAGCAAGATGTATTTGACAGTATCTTGTTAAATTCAGTCTGTTGCTGATGATGTTGCTGATGATGAAGGTGACCTCCAGGCACCCTGCTGCTAACAGTTAGGAGGCTGTTAACTGTTCTAGTCCCACTGTTAATACTGGTTCAGAGTTCTCAAGAAAAAAGTCAACTTGACATCTTTTAACAGAATATCATGGGTTAGATTTTTAGCAGGTTTTTAATTTGCAGAGTACCATTAACAGCAAAAGTTTTGCCAGTTTATGCCACGTGAGAATTCGGATCTTGGTGCATAGATGTTGTTTTTCTTCCACTTGAAAGGTTCACAGTTGCCCTCTTTTGCTTCCTGCCGTACAGAAATGGAAACTGCGCTTTGCCTTGTGACTTAACCCCAGAGCTATGAGTCTGGATGCAGAGCAAAGATTCCAAAGGTTGGGGAAAAGGAAGATGCACACACATGCACACACACATGCCCCTCAAGCCACTCCAGACTATGAAAATGCTGTGTTGAGGCAGCCCCAAGCCAGCTTCCAAAAGCTTTCTGTGTTACATAACTCACAGTGATGTTCGCTGACAGCAGTGTTTGCCAGGAGGGTGACACACAACTGACATGGAAGGTGTTATGCTGATACCATCTGCTCTCTGGGGCTATTTCTGATTCTCAGATTGTCATCATTATCTGAGAAGTGTTGCAAAACGACTTTCCAAAATCTTTGATGGTCTATTCTTGAGTAATTTTCTTTTGGAGCATGTAGGAGAGCTGTGAATGAGAAAGAGTCTAGCCTGTGTGCTGTGTTATACCTCTGACTGCAACAAGCTCTTTTGGAGGGTCAAAGTGCCTTGGTACAAGGCTGCCACTTAGCTTGTGACAGAATTCTGGTGTTCTCCTTGGGTTACCATGGATACCACTCTTCTAAGCAAAATCAGGATATTGAAAAGTTTTGATGTATTTTTGGATGAAACAAACGAAAATGATCTCCCAACATCCAGGAAAAAGAAATTGACACTGTACATATTTGCACTGCAGTTTATTCTCCTCAAAGCAATAGCTGCACGTAGAATAAGGGCTTCGTGGAGATGCTCAGGGGGTGTCAGCCATTTGAGGAAAACTGATTGACTCAGAATCTCCAGAAATCTCTTTCATACATTTTTGTAAAAGACTTGCCATATGAAGACAC
Source organism: Pogoniulus pusillus (assembly GCF_015220805.1). NCBI lineage: Eukaryota > Metazoa > Chordata > Aves > Piciformes > Lybiidae > Pogoniulus > Pogoniulus pusillus. Next base: position 10,724,295 of record NC_087273.1, read on the forward strand.
ATAATGAGATTTAACACGAGGACGCTGGGGCCAAAACCCCACAGTCATGTAAAGCACCTGTGTAAAGCAGTCATATAAAACCACCTGTTTGGAAAGTCTCGAGCCTTCAGGTCTCCAGGGCAAAGTCATTAATATTTTACACCTGCAGGCTTATGGTGATGAATACATTCAGGAATCAAATCACTCTGTAAGGGCCTGGAACACAAACCTTATGAGGAGAGGCTGAGGGAGCTGGGGTTGTTTAGCCTGGAGAAGAGGAGGCTCAGGGGTGACCTCATTGCTGTCTACAACTACCTGAAGGGAGGCTGTAGCCAGGTGGGGGGTGGCCTCTTCTCCCAGGCAACCAGCAACAGAACAAGGGGACACAGTCTCAAATTGTGCCGGGGTAGGTCTAGGCTGGATGTTAGGAGGAAGTTCTTCCCAGAGAGAGTGATTGGCATTGGAATGGGCTGCCCAGGGAGGTGGTGGAGTCACCATCCCTGGAGGTGTTCAAGAAAAGCCTGGATGAGGCACTTAGTGCCATGGTCTAGATTGGATAGGACTGGCTAGGGCTGGGTGCTAGGTTGGACTGGCTGATCTTGGAGGTCTCCTCCAAGCTGGTTGATTCTATGATTCTATGATGTGCCAGTAGATTCATTCCCTGCCTCTGTGAAGAATTGTTCTCGTATTTTATCAGTGAAATCCAAAGGTTTTTAACAATTATGCTGAAGTTTACAGCGAGCACACAAGTCCTGTATGTTTCATAACAATACAGAGTCTACTACCAGTGGTCATAATAACCTGTACCAAAAAAACGTTGAGAAATGAAATGACAAGAAATAAAAAGTATCTATGAATCCACAGACTGTCAGGTAAAGGATTTGTATGCTTTAAAAGTTTAAGCTGTCATCTTAACAAATGTCCTAAATTGGACTACAGTGTTTGAGAACAAGCTCACTTTCAGAACTAGAGATGAACACCAATACTCAGCTATTGGTTTTCTGTAAAAAGTACATTAAATACTCTCCACTGAAGTATTTTCTGAAGTTGATAGAAAGCATTTTGGTATTCTTCTGGAAAACCTAACTGCCTTTGTTAATTCCCATTTTAAAAGGCTTTTTTTGCACATTTGGGGTTTTTTTAATTCTTCTCTTTGGTGCTGCTTTTTATTACGACTGCTCTTACAAAACTGGAGCATATGAATGAGGAGCAAATCTGCCTTATAACGTGAGCATTAGCAGCAAAATTCACTGTGTGTGAACGTAGAATTAATATTGGTGGTGATGCCTAAACCAAAACTAAAAGAATTACCAGACTGCAGATATGTGAGTTTAGGACCAGATGTTACAGGGAAAATCAGTTTGAGGAGGTTGCTGAATTGGAACTCAAGGCTTGAGATCCATCTTCTGTTTTAAACAAAAGGTGATGAATTTTTGGACATTACTCACTCATGATACTGTTTCTTTCAGGAAGCACTAATTGTTGATCTGCCAGTGTATTCACAGAGTCGTAGACTGGTTTAGGTTGCAAGGGACCTTAAAGATCATCTAGTTTTAACCAGACTGCCATGGGCAGGGACACTTTTCATTAGACCAGGCTGCTCAAGGCCTCATCCAACCTGACCTTGAACACCTCCAGGAAGGCAACAGCCACAACCTCCCTGGTCATAGTGTTCCAGTGTCTGACCACCCTCATTGTAAGGAATTTCTTCCTAACATCCACTCTAAGTCTCCCCTCCTCAGGCTTCAATCCTTTTCCTTTCATCCTATCACTATACACCCTTGTAAAAAGTCCGCTCCCATCTTTCTTGTAGCCCCCTTCAGGTACTGGCAGGCTGCTTCCAGGAGCCTTCTCTTCTCCAGGCTGAACAGTCTCAAGTCTCTCAGTTCCTTGTCCCTCTGGAACTGGATGCAGTGCTTCAGGTGAGGTCTCACGAGAGCAGACTCAGGAGACAGAATCCCCTCCTTCATCCTGCTGGTCACTCTTCCTTTGATGCTGTTCAGCACAGAGCTGCCTTCTGGGCTGCCAGCAACCACTGCTGGCTCATGTTGAGTTTTTCATCAACTGACACCCCCAAGTCCTTCCACTTGCAACTGCTCTCGAGCTTGTGTGCTTGGGATTGCCCTGACCCAGGTGTAGGACCTTGCACTGATTGATTCAACTAGATAGTCACTGAGGAAAGTTGTGATGCCAGATCTCCCCAGCAGGTATCACAAAAGAACATGATCAGTTATGTGTTACTTATTTGGCATCTGTTACCTGGTTAAAAGTGTAAACATCCTTATTGTGTGAATTCTTCTTGAAACTGTCTTTTTCTTTTTAATAAACCCAGGTGCTTCCTAGGCAAACTTGTGGCTTATTCACCCACACAATTTTCTATAAAGAATATCCTGGAGGCCCAAAGGAACTAGACAAAAGTATTCAAGGAGGAGAGTTGTTCTTCACAGTGGTTCTCAATCCAGTAAGTACAGTGTCCTTTTGAAATGGTTTTGAACCGTTAGTTGATGGAGAAGTTACTGAACGCTTCAACAATAATCACCTGGGCTTTCTAAACTGTGATAATTAGTCACTCTAATTCTCTAAAGCTCTTCTGCTTTTTCACTAAATTAATTTTATGATCAAATATTACAGCAGTTCTGTTAGGTGTATAAAGATAATTACGCTTTTGACAACTGTTTTGTTGGTAATGCAGTAGTAGCAACCTTTCTTCTGCTGCTATTTTGCACTGTTGTGGAGGGGCTTGAGTCTGTGTTTGGAGTGAGATGTGAGACTGATTTGAAGGTTATTAAATAATGTATTAACATATACAAAGAGAATTTCCCCCAAACTTATGTACAGCTAACCCACACAAATTCTTTGTATATGGTTGGTGAAACTATTTTACAGAATGTCTATTTACAGCTGAATTAAGCAACTTGGTAGAGGCTTTAGAAATGTTCTGGTCAGAGTAGCCTTGTGGCATAAAGTGCCACTGGTAAAATGAATAAAACTCCTTAGCAACTGATATTTTAATTTGGTTGATTGGAGAAAAGGAAATAGAAGTGCAAACAAAGACAACCAGGATGGAGGAAAGAGGGTAGACAATGTTTAAGTAGGGCACATTTCTTTATAAAAATTACTCAGTCCTTGAGAAATAAACATTTCTTACTAAAAAAGGATCAAAATGAAATCTAATTTAATTATAGCTAGTGCTCTTAGTGATCCAAAAGGTTATACTTACATTTATCTGCTCCACTTAAAGAGACTAACCAGGTTATGTTTTTACCCAACTCCTCCTTTACCAATCTCTTTTTTGATGGACTTTCTTTTGTGGTGTTCATTGCTTCTCTTTTCTGCAGCACTTGCTTCTGGAACTGTTTGCTTGAGAAACATGTTCCATTACTGCAGAGAACAAACCATGTTTTAAAATGTGTTTGTTAGGATATTTTCACCTGCTAGAGGCAACATATAAATAAACCAGGATGTTATATTGAAGACTGGGATGAGATTTAATAAGGCTAAGTGCAGGGTTCTATGCTTTGGCCACAACAACCACAAGCACTGCTACAGGCTGGGGACAGAGTGGATGGAGAGCAGCCAAGCAGAAAGGGACCTGGGGGTACTGGTGGATGGTAGCTGGACATGAGGCAGCAGTGCGCCCAAGTGGCCAAGAGAGCCAATGGCATCCTGGCCTGCAACAGGAACAGTGTGGCCAGCAGGACAAGGGAGGTTATTCTTCCCCTGTGCTCAGCACTGGTTAGGCCACACCTTGAGTGCTGTGTCCAGTTCTGGGCTCCTCAATTCAAGAGAGATGTTGAGATACTGGAACATATCCAGAGAAGGGCAACAAAGCTGGTGAGGGGCCTGGAACACAAACCCTATGAGGAGAGGCTGAGGGTGTTTATCCTGGAGAAGAGGAGGCTCAGGGCAGACCTCGTGGCTGTCTACAACTACTTGAAGGGAGGCTGTAGCCAGGTGGGGGTTGGCCTCTTCTCCCAGACAACCAGCAATAGAAGAAAGGGACACAGTCTCAAGTTGTGCCAGGGGAGGTCTAGGCTGGATGTTAGGAGGAAGTTGTTGGCAGAGACAGTGATTGGCATTGGAATGGGCTGCCCAGGGAGGTGGTGGAGTTGCTGCCCCTGGAGGTGTTGAAGAAAAGCCTGGATGAGGCGATTGGTACCATAGTATAGTTGACTGGCCAGGGCTGGGTGCTAGGTTGGACTGGATGATCTTGGAGGTCTCTTCCAACCTGGTTGATTCTATGATTCTATTCTATGATTCTATGAACTTAATCAAGAGAGTTCAAATACTCACTAATTGGAAGTCTCAGTATCTGTGGTCCCCAAAATATATATTGCAAAAGCCACGTGGTTGATCTCACGTGGAGCTGATAGTTCAATTCCAATTGGGGTGCTCTGTCCGAGAAGATTCCACAGACACAATGGGGCTGATGCCACGGGCTGGAGCAGCGGCTGGCCGGGAACGCCTCATTCCATCATCCACTGGATCGGTGCAGAGGGCTGCAAAGGATCAGGTAAAGTGAGCAAAGGTAGTGGCCCCAGGCAGCAGGCAGGCTGGGAGAGGTGAGCGGAGAGAGCAGCAAGAGCACCTTGTCTACCTGGATTACCCTGATGATCAGATGTGGGCCGAGATTGATGGTCTGTTGGCCACAATATTGTCCAATAGGCTTCTGCAGTCAGCCAAAACACACCAAATTAGGAAGGGTCCACAGGTCTAGTACCCCCTGGGGATACCATGGGTGGGGCACACGCTAAGCGTGTGGGCTTATGCAACCTCTTTACATCCCCATTATATAACCAGGGCAGGCCTATTGTGCCCCTTTTGTCCGTTTAATGTGTTTACCTCTGGTTTGGGCAGGAAAACATGTCCAGGCAAGGCAAGGCATATGTAAGCCTATTTGGGCCTATGTGGCCCTCCACTACATGCACAAAATAAAAATCTTGGCATGTAATTTTTAAAAGAACTCAAGCATTAAGAACTGAAATTACTATGGGGTGAGCAAATCAGGTGAAGTCTGTTTTTCTGCTCTGCTAAAACTATAATCAGAACTGTTGGAAAACCTCACTGGTTTCATAGTCATAGAATCAAGGTTGGAAGAGACCTCCAAGATCATCCACGCCAACCTAGCACCCAGCCCTATCCAGTCAACTAGACCATGGCACTATGTCCAGGCTTGTCTTGAACACCTCCAGGGACGGTGACTCCACCACCTCCCTGGGCAGCCCATTCCAATGGCAAATCACTCTCTCTGGCAACAACTTCCTCCTAACATCCAGCCTATACCTCCCCTGGCACAACTTGAGACAACTTGAGACTGTGTCCCTTTGTTCTGTTGCTGGTTGCCTGGGAGAAGAGACCACCCCCCACCTGGCTACAGCCTCCCTTCCTGTTTGAGAAAGTTCTGAGTGCAAGGATGCCTTGCTTGCACCTGTTTTGAGACTTCTTCATAATAGCTTCAAAGATAAGAGCCAAGAAGAGTAGCCATGTGGTTAACAGATCTCCTTAACCTTTCATTTGTTTCTAATGGAATAATAAACAATAAATGAAGCTGCGAAACTGGAGAGTACTGACAAAACAGCATAGTACTTCAGAATGACATGGCTTTAGCTCAGATCCATCAAAACTGACCTTTCAGACAATTTTGGGTGCAAGAGAAGTCTAGAAATAAAATTCACCTGGTTTAGGCCGATGTGATTACTAAGATTCATTTTTCACAACACCAAAGGGAGCAAAAGCTATTTCCATCCAAATCCTTTGGAATAATAGCCTAAATAATTTTGTCTTTTTGTATATTACAATCAGGTGTTTGAATTCTGCATTGCAATGCAGACTGCATAGGTCTGAGAAATGCAATATCCCCAATACAGAGTGAAAGAATGGAAGTTAAATGCACTGTTTTCTAAATACAACTGTAAATTGTTGTCAGAGAGTGATTGGACACTGGAATGGGCTGCCCGGGGAGGTGGTGGAGTTGCCATCCCTGGAGCTGTTCAAGGCAGGATTGGATGTGGCACTTGGTGCCATGGTCTAGCCTTGAGCTCTGTGGTAAAGGGTTGGACTTGATGACCTATGAGGTCTCTTCCAACCTTGGTGATACTGTGTGATACTGTGAAATTAGTACCAGGACAAAATTTGCCTAGCACAAATTGTTACAATCCCTTCAGGGAGTGCCTTTGAGAAGATTATGAGTCTGGTTTTAAATATCTGTTTACAAACAGTTTCTAGAGTTCTGAGTATTAGCCTGGCTTGTCCTCAATTTAAAGATTAGGGTTTGCATCTTTGTGATCTTAAAGTATTACATGTATTTATACCATAATTTGCAATTCAGAGTTGGGCAAAAATTAGGCATTAAAATGAAAACTAAATAGCTTCAGGAATTTGTCTGATTATGAAATGGCATTCAGGGGTTTGTTTTTGTTTAAGTAAAACCATGGGATTGCTGGGATTTCCTAACTTTCAGAGGATGCAAAAATTGATCTAAAACCATGAAGAAGAAACATTACCTAGGAATCATGACAGTGGCAGCTAAATAATACTCTCAACAATGAGTGCATAAATATACATTTCCAGAAATGGAAAATCATAGAATCAACCAGGTTGGAAGAGACCTCCAAGATCGTCCAGTCCAACCTATCCCCCAGCCCTATCCAGTCAACTAGACCATGGCAGTAAGTGCTTCATTCAGGCTTTTCTTGAAGGTGGCTGTAAAGTAAAAGGTGGCTGTAAATTAAATGTAAATCTTAACAAAAGCCTTCACTTCATTTCCTGGTTTAATTTGGGTAACTGATCTTAAGCGAATGTGGCATCCAAGCTGTACATTACTAGGCTGAAGCTAAAAGCTGAGTACTCTACACTGAAATAAATGTCCCTAAGAGTAAAGCCCTAGATTTCTTTGTGGTTTGACTGGGTAGCTACTCACAAGAGAGGCTCTGCTTCCTTATAGAATTCTGGAACAACCACAGTCTGCAGAGTAAACCACAAAACACCTGAGCACCATATATTGTGCATCTGTAAGCCTTTGACATGAGAACCAGCATTACTGCCCTGTTCCCAGGGCATTCAGAGGTCCTGCAGGTAAGAACACCATCAGGAAATCCTGCTCTGCAAACAGCCTCTGCTACTACTGTGTTATATGAGAACTAAGAGTGGGTTTGTTGGAGTAGCTAATCTTGTGGCTGGCAAGCTGTATTTGTGTGGTACATTTTTAACTCCCCACACTGCTGGTTTGGTTGTGATCTGATGCTGGCAGTAAAGTGGTCATGATGGCCATACCAATCGTGTTCCTATAGCACCTAGAATGCTAAAGTGTCACCAAGCTGAAAAAGAGCCCAAGCAGCCATGCTAGCTACTCTTCCATTGCGTGTGGCTGTCTTCTTTGAAAGGTCATGCTGACTTCAGCAGCCCTTAGGCAAGGCTGTACTGTATCAGGATCTTGCACAAAATGTTTTACAGGAAAAGGTCCAAAAAAAAAAAGAAGCCCTCAGCAGCCCTGTATCATTAATGTACTGGTATTATTTTCCCCACATTAACAGTTAGAGGGAGGTTGTGGCACTAATTTAGCCTGGGAATCATGTAGCAAACCCATATGGATGGTAGAAGTCTGTAGCAATGAGTGTCTTAGACAGTCAGACATCTCTGCTTTATTACTCACATTGTTACTTTTTTTCCCCTAGCACTACCCTGACTTTAAAACTTTATAGCAAGTATTTTTTTGCTGATGAACTTGTTAAAGTCTTCAATGACTGCAGATTCATCTCTCTCTGCAATTTTAGCAAAGTTCTTGCATTAATAAAAGAGCTTTCTGCTAAGTGTCTCAGAATGCAATCGTACCAGTCTCATAAATAGCCTTGTAAATGGTGAAGGAAGTGAGCAATTAGAGCTTGAGCTATAGCTAATGATGAGGTAGGTATAAAGACTGCCATCAATTGCATCATTTCTTCTCAGGTTTGCCACTAAATCTTTATCAATACTGACAATACTATGAATACTTTTGGACCACTCTGAAAATAGTAAGACCTAAAGAACCATGCCAAACTAAGCCTAGCTGATCTGAACATACTTCTATAAAAACAATCTGAATATTTCTTTCTGTCTTCCACTGTGTATTTTCCCTCATCTGCAGCCAGGAACATAGGCACCTGCTGCTTCTTTGTGATGTCCATCCTAGTTACAGGCCTGTGCCATGGTCATTGTTTGTGTAGGAAAGCGATGTGGAACATGAACAATAAAATAAGTCAAATAAGAACTGAGACCACAACAGGTCAGAGATCTGTTACAAGTGAGCTTCTTTTGGTTTACACATGTGCTGCAATTAGTGTAAATACCAAAACTTGATTACCAGAGGAAATAAGGCTATCTATTGCAGAATTACTTGATTCAGAACAGAACTGTTCAGTCATTAACAGGAACTTAACAAATCTGGCTTGGCATATGCCATACTTACTGACCATGATACATAAACAGAAAAGCTTCATCCTTCATCTCTCTAGGAAGAGTAAAAATCGTGACTGGAACAGGATTCTGCTAAGGATAGCACTACACATTGCAGCATTTTCTCTAATGATGTGCATGTTCTCCCATGAGAGCAGCTATTAGAGATGAGCTATTAGAGCAACTATTGTCAGATGAACGCTTGAAATTCACTCACCTTTCCCATGAGGCTGGGGGGGCTACAGAGTAGGAGGTAGACATGTTGAATAGCTCTGTTCTTGAGGCTGCATGGCCATGGTTTCCTTGCTTACACTGTGCTGCACAGACAACAGGAGATGAGGTCACTGTTCTACGAAATAACTTGGTTATCATTAAGCCAATTGACAAAGGGGTTACTGTGAGTGAACAGCTCATTATAGCCCAGTTTCAGAAGAGAAGGATTCTTTTCTGAGTTTGTGTATTTGGCTTCTGTGGTATGTTCACAAATCAAAAATCTGTGAATCTCAACATTTTGAATCAGTAAGATTTCTCCCATTCCCATCTCATAGAATCATAGAATCAACCAGGTTGGAAGAGACTTCCAAGATCATCCAGTCCAACCTAGCACCCAGCCCTAGCCAGTCAACTAGACCATGGCACTAAGTGACTCATGCAGGCTTTTCTTGAACACCTCCAGGGACGGTGCCTCCACCACCTCCCTGGGCAGCCCATTCCAATGCCAATCACTCTCTGTGAAGAACTTCCTCCTAACATCCAGCCTATACCTACCCTGGCACAACTTGAGACTGTGTCCCCTTGTTCTATTGCTGGTTGTCTGGGAGAAGAGGCCACCCCCCACCTGGCTACAATGTCCCTTCAGGTAGCTGTAGACAGTAATAAGATCACCCCTGAGCCTCCTCTTCTCCAGGCTAAACACCCCCAGCTCCCTCAGCCTCTCCTCATAGGGTTTGTGTTCCAGGCCTTTCACCAGCTTCATCACCCTTCTCTGGACATGTTCCAGCACCTCAACATCTCTCTCGAATTGAGGGGCCCAGAACTGGACACAGCACTCAAGGTGTGGCCTGGCCAGTGCTGAGCACAGGGGAGGAATAACCTCCCTTGTCCTGCTGGCCACACTGTTCCTGATGCAGGCCAGGATGCCATTGGCTCTCTTGGCCACCTGGGCACACTGCTGGCTCATCTTCAGCTACTATCTACCAGTACCCCCAGGTCCCTTTCCTCCTGGCTGCTCTCCAGCCACTCAGTCCCCAGCCTGTAGCGCTGCTTGGGGTTGTTGTGGCCAAAGTGCAGAATCCTGCACTTGGCCTTGTTAAATCATTATCATTCCTATTAGTGAGATAATACATAGATGTATATCCATGTTCCTTATTCGAGGAATTGACCTTCTCTGGAAGGGTTTAAAAGAATGCAGAGAGTTGTATAATGAAATGGAAATGCATGGCACAGAATATTCTGCAGACTCAATCTTGTGTCCAAAACTGGAAGCAGTGGACTGAAGAGGACTATGAAGGACTGAGAAAGACTCCAGTTTGAAGATAAATCATACCTGGTTATATTTGAAATGACTATGAAAATGTGTGAAAAATTAGACAGTGAATTCCTGTTACCCATCTTGCAACAGATGACCAAAACCAGTTAAATGGGGACTTTCATACTGTACCAGGACCTTCCTCCACGGTAGTGGTTTTGACATCAAGAACTTACCAAAATTGGAAATACAGAATTAAATTTGAATATGAATTTCATATAAAGTTCTGTGCTTTATGTTAACCTTAAGAATAAAGAAGACTTTCATAGAGGACTGATTTTTACACATCTCCCAGCCGTAGAGTATCTTAGTACTTTCCTCACACATATCTCTGATGCCATCTGCTTCTGTAAACAGCTTTTTGCACTAGACAAACAGGCCAAACTCAGAACAGAACCACAAGTTTTAATTTTTGGTGGTGTTTTGTTGTTGTTGTTGCTGTTCTTTGGAGGGGGTGGGGTGGAAAATTTCACTGTTTGTCCAATTGCAAAGTTTCAATAATGAAATGCATGAGGCAGATCTCATCTGCCCTTCAGCAGTTCTTTTAGGTTTTGTTCTTGAAGTTTCTTCCAATTTGTTCATCTGTTTGGATTAGTTTTCAGATTATAATGTGAAAGGTGTGTTTTGATTCTAAAATCCAAGTAATCTAGTAAATCAAATTCCAGATTTTTCTTAAGACTGTACCTTTGATGTGAGACATAGCCTGAGACAATACTGTATGCTTCTTGTTTTTCACGAGCATCACTAAAAGTTAGGGTGCCTCAGTTTAATGTTGTAGAACACGTAATCCAGTCCTAAAATATCCTTTGAACTCTGAAGATACAACTCAAGAGCTTTGCTATCCTACAAGATGAATGCTTAAGGGAAATCGTTGTTGTTCAGGAAAATCTTCTATACCTTCTCTGCCCCCAGGAAAAAACAAACAGAACAGAATACAGTAATTGCATTACGTGCACTTGCTTAGAAAGTGCTGCATGGCTGCAGACATAAAGAAAAGGGAAAATGCCCTGTGGAGAGGAGTTTGGTGAAAGCCTTCAAATGGTTGACAGCCCAATAATGGAACTAATGTGTAGCCAGCTGTGTGTTCTCCATATGGATACAGCAGTGCTGATCAAGAGGGAAGGCTGTTAAAGACTCAGACCCTGCGTCTGATTGATCTCAAATAATTGTAATCTTTGTCTGCATTCAGTTCTAAGTATTATTTTCTTCTAATTTTTACCTCTCCCAAGCTGCAGTGAGTAGGGCTGTTATTAAGCTAATTTACTTGCTGCAAGGGAGAAATTACCTCCTTTAGCGCTGAAAATGAGAGGATTTATATGAGCATCAGCAGAACCTGCTGTAACTTAAGGTGACCCTGAACTGGGATGAATACTCAGGCTTTGGAACTACAGAGGAAAATACAAAAAGCAAAGGCTTTCAAGTTCAAATATTTTTCTGCTTTTCCTGCTTTGCACAACCTCATATTTAATCGTGCCAAGTGTGAGAAGATGTATTGAGACAGGCACTGATATGCAGGTACCTCCCTGAGCTCAGATGTCTGCAGGTTATTGTCAGCATCCCATGGTAGCACCTTTGGAAGCATAGCCTGACCTCTCCAGTGGGCTTGGTCCACTACATGGGTGAGTGAGAAATGCAACAGTTCCATTCCTTCCTTGTGCTCTCATGCCCATTTTAGGAACTCCTAAATGAACAGGCAGCATGGAAAGCCTGTGGAGCAGATAGGGTTATGTGTCTCATTAGAGATGATTTCTTGTAACAACGTGCACTGAAATTGTGGGCAATATGAAAACTTCTCCTATCAGTGATCCTTTGGAGTTCTTGGATGGGAAGCCTTGCTTTTTAGTAAAACCAGGCATTTGGACAGTACAGGTGACTGGGAAAGTGAGTCACAGGGTAATGAGGAATTTACAGAGAAAGGGGAAAAACCATTGTGCTGAAAATAAACTCAGATTTCCTGCCTGTCAGGTTAGTAATTCAAACCCACACCAAATATCTAATTTTTAATTGTTTTTTTTTTAATCTTGGCTTGTTCCATTATATTCATAGTGGCATTGCTGCTATGTAGGTCCAGTTCAACTGGTCAGCTTGCTGTCCTTGCAAATGAGCAGGCCTGTGACAGCTGTGAATCATAGAATCAACCAGGTTGGAAGAGACCTCCAAGATCATCCAGCCTAAACCAGCAGGACAGCCTCAGAACAAAAAAGGGAGTTCCAAGCTGGAATCTCTCTGTGGTGGAGCTGAACACATCTTTTCTGGTAGCGTGCAGATCTACAAAGAATACCTTGCAACTGTTACAAATATGTATTCAAGCAGAAAGTGCAACCTCATTCATTATTCTCTCACTTTGTTAGTCTAATAGAGCAAAGCCAGCTGTTACTGAGTCTCTGAATACCTGAAACAAAACTCTTCTGAGTAACACAGAGACAGTATCAGAACTGCAAACAGAGTGTGCACAACGCCAAATTAATTGGAATATAGGTGTTCTGAGAGCTAGACCCACTCCCGTGGCCTGTAAACATTTGTTCAGTAAGGAAAATACCAGTGATACACTAAACTGGTAACACATCTGCTTCTGGCAGGGATCACGTAATTAATTGTAAAGTGTTGTGCTTAACTTCATTGAGTTGGGAGGCCCCAGCGCTGCCTTTGAATGTCATCACACAGATTGGAGGCTGACAGTGCTTGTGACAAAAGTACCTCGAGAGCTGGTTTAATAGTATCCAATTATTCAAGTGGGATTGCCTGCAGTGGACTTATATATGGCAAAAAAAAAAAAGGTGTGCTTAGTCTGTAAGAAATGGTTATTGCCATTCTTACAGCACATCTGCTAGTTCCACATTTAAAATGCTGGAAGAATGACAGATCTGTTTAACATCAGTGTCACTGCAAGTCTCAGTCTTCCCTTCCCTGATGCCAAAGAGGATACAGCTAATCTCTGAAAAGGGAGTCTTCTCTCTGCTCTTGCCTTACAGTCCAATCCTGACAGCTCAGTGCAGGGGTCTCCAAAATGGGGTATCTCCACTCCTTAGGGTGATCCATTTGGCTGTGGGAAGAAAATATCTGAACTTCAATATTGGAAGTATATTTTATAAATAAATATACATGCATTGAGGGTACATGCTCAGAAAAGCTTTACCAATAAGTTAGTGTGATCAATAAGGTTTGGAGGCGCTGGCTCAGTGGTCTACTGTTCTACAGACTTTTTGTTGTTGTTCTGTGCTTCATCTCTTTCACTCTGCTGTAGACACAACTGCTTCCTTTCTTTCATGCTTTGTTATTGCAACTGAAACCAAATTGAAAACTCACAGTCTCATGGAATGTTTTGAGTTGGAAGGGACCTTCAAAGGTCACTTAGTCCAATCCCTGTGCAAAGAGCAGGGACATCTGCAACTAGATCAGATTGCTCAGAGCCCCAAATGGCCTGACCTTAAATATACTCAGGGATGGGGCATATACCACCCCTCTGGGCAACCCTTGCTGTAAAATGTGTCTTCTGGATGCAGTACAGCATTAAGGAAAGAAAGAAAACAGAAAAGGAGTGTGAAGAAGGATGACAGTGATGTGTAAGTACACCTTAGTCACCTGCAGAAACGCTGTGTGAAATGGAGTTTGAATATGAAGCACGAGACATTTTACTTACCAAGTTCTATGGAAGGGAGAGGGAACAGTTGCAGGCTGCCCAAGACAAAGGTCCCCACTCTGCTGCTTTCCATCTGAGCACTTAGTCTTGCTCACCATACTTCTTTTTTTTTTTTCATTTTGTGTAAATTATTTTTCAAGCTTCTGTTGTTTTCTCTGTTCTTGATACATAAATTAGATCATGCTGGTTTATCTTTTCCTGATACCTGTGATTTGAGAGCCGCAGCTCAGTCTCAACTCTAATTTGTTGACCTAGAAGCTTCTGCCTCTAATTGGGAAATGTAGTGAGATGTGCAGCACAGAATGAACATTCAAAAAGATAAAAGCTATTTCTCTTGAGTGCTTGTCCTCATTTCCCTACATCTCTGCAATCCCAAATAAAATCAGGGATTGGGAAGCAGAGCAAAACAGAGGTAGCCCTCTGACTTTTCATTCTGGGGAAGGAGGAGTGCAGAAATGATGAGGGGAAGCTGAATGGAACAAGTCATAGAGCTACACGTGAGATTCTGTGAGAAGTCAGTGTAAAACACCTTTGGGTGGGAACAAGTAAGAAGCTGCTGCCCAGGGGACAGATTTAGTCCCAAGCCCATCATTTAAAAAATTGTCTGCACTCTGTTTCAGCTGCCTTGTGAAAGATATTAAATCCTGTGGAGAGTGTGCATTGAAGTGCAACCAAGATGATAGTTTGTTTATGAGGAACAGCTAAACAGAGTGATCCTTCTTCCACTGAGATAAAGAAAAAGATGAGACGCCCTGGAAGAATTTATTTTACAAGAGGTCTGGAAATAATAAAGTCAAATAAGCTCTTTTTAAATGAAAGGGAGGCTAAAATGCTTGTTAGAGTAAATATAAATCTATTCACAGCTGCTTCCCTTTTGAAGAAGGAAGAAAGAAATATATGAAGCTCTATTTATATTTTACAGCATTTCCCAGAGGTGCAAGATGATTGAACAAATAGTGTTATTTACTAGATTTGGTCTTCTGAGATGCCCACAAAGGATTCCTTTTATATCTCCTGATCTGTAGTTTCAAGAGAATAAATCTTTATTAGCATAACATGCTAACTATTAGTTGGCACAGAAAGAGTAACAATTTTCATCAGCTAGACTTGTCTGAACAAAGGAGAATGTGGTTTGATAGAGCAAAACCAAAGCATCTGACTCAGTGTGGAAGGCAAAAAGTAGTAATTATGTTTTGTCTTGGTGTGAAGCCACACACCTGCAAATGGAAGGGTAATGGTAGGAGTTTCTACCCTGCACAGCTTGGTGGGCAAGCAGGAAAGTGGAGAGCAACACAGCATCCCTGCAGCTGAGCCAGTGCCAAGGTGAAATCCCTCCAAGTGGCACTTGAATGAATCGTTTTCTCCTTGTAGCCAGGAAGACTGGAGGATCAGCTTATGCATCTCTGCTAGTGCAACAGCTGCATAGCTGATGTCAAGAAACTCACAGGAACCCCTCTGGAGCAGGGGATGGGTTGTCATCCCCAACTGTAAGCCGCCTCTTACAGAGATCTCTGGAGTGCAAAGTGGTGCAGGGTCCTTCTCAGAGAAATGTGAGCACAGCCATTGCAGTATCACACTCCTGTTACACAGACCCCCGGCTTAGCCTGGGAAGAGCTTCAGCAGCTGAAAGCAAAAGTAGTTGTCAAGTCAGATAGGTGAATTAAGCCCTGCATCAGCAATGTTACCTTGTGCTGCCAAAGCACAGGATTGTAGTTTGCTGCACAGGTAGTGATTTTACTAGGAATTTGTTTGTACCATATCAAGAGGAGGGGAAAGCTTTTTGTTCAGATTTTCCTGGAAGATAGTCTCATCTGACCTGTGATTATGGGTTTTTTTGAGCCATGTAAAAGCAAAAGAGACCTGAGCTACAATGTAAAGTCGTATGTTAGATCATGGTTTTGCTTACACCTAAGTATGGTCTTCTTTAAAAGATTTAGTTATTTAGGTTTTAAGCCAGCATTTGATCATCTTTCTTTTTGTTTTAAATCATTAACCATAAAGTATGTGACAGAGAAAAACAACTGTAAAATGGGAACTAAAGTCTCTTGATACTTATTTCCCTTCCACTGGCAGAGTTTCATATGCTGGAAATTATTTATGATGATACACCTGATCAGTTTTTCAGCCTCCACTCTGATAGTCTTAAAATTGCAGTGATATTCCCTTCAGGGAAAGAGTAATATGTATTTTCCCCAAACAAGCAATCTCTTCAACTTCTCTTGCTTTTCCTCCCCTTGCAGTACTGTAGTTGTTGACAGGTAGGGAGCTGCCAGAAGGTGAACTGACATTGTAAATGCCAGAGGTCAGCCCACATGTAGGAAAGAAAGAGGCTGTCAAGAAAACAACTTAACCTTTTTTTATGGAAACCCTCTGATTATATCTTTGTCAAAAACAACCTAGTCAGTGGCTGGTCTGGTCCTGCTTAAAGAGCTGAAATGAAAAGGGAAACCTGAAAAGAGGAAACATTTGGCAAAATGCTGGCCACTGGGAGAGTTTTGGGTGGCTTTTTTAATAAGCTTGCTCCCACCTGAAAAGAAAGGTTGTATCCTAATGATTTATCAGTGTATGCTAATTTTACTGGAGTCAGACAGACTGAAGCCTTCAGCTTACTTTAGAAGCCAGGAGATGTCACCAAATGAAACATCTTTCAGTATCCACTCACTGCAAGCTCTCTGTAGTGTTACGGTGAGGTGTTCAAAAATAGAACCTTTTCTGTCAAAGGAAGCCACTGTTTTAAATACTCTGAAACAAAACAGTGCAGCTGTAGATTCCAGTGTTGTGTGTGTGTGTCCCCCCCCCCCCCTTTTTTTTTTTTCCTTTTTTAAATTGAAGTCTGGAATTTCTTTACAAAATATTAATTTCAGCTGCTGAACTAATTTCACAATTACAGCCCTGATAAGCCTTGCTCTTTCTAAAGTAGCTTCCATCAAGTTTTGCTTCAAATAGAAATTGCCCATTCGTGGCATTAGCAGATTTATTTATAAAAAGAGTCATATTTCTGATTTTATTGATGGAAATTAGTCTGGAAAAATAATCTTGGGAGAGTGCTCCTACTTAATAATAAAACGTAATAAGGTCAGCCTACTTTGGAAATAAGTCCCTGCTAGAGAGACACAGCTCTGCTGGGTGTAGTCTAGAAACAGACTGTTAGGTCAGCCAGAAGTTACTTTGAAAATGGATCATTGTGCAAAATGGACATTTCAGTCTGTAGCCCTTCCTCAGTCCCTGAGAAACCATCCTTGCAGTCTGTGTACTCCTGCTCTGCTCATCAGCACAGTTTGGGTGCATTTAGACCTGCTCTTCCCGTGAGAGACTTCATGGCAGTTGTTGCTTCCTCCTGGAGGTGAGGGTGCAGCTGGAGCAAGGGGCATGTGGCAGCAAGAATTTACCTGAGTAGCAGTTGCACAGTAATATTCTGGAAGAGCAAAATGCAAACAGCCTTCCAGCTCATGGGATATTGTTTTTCTAACTTTATTTGGAAGCATTTTTATGCATAATTATTTGAAAGTACTCAATCATGCTTCAGATTCTGCTTGTTTCTGTGCGTGATTCAGCAGCCAGCTGCCCAATGCAGGACAGCTTTGTAGAAGAGATGAGCTACTTTATTCTATAAAACTTAAGGGTTGGAGAAGTAAGATCTGAATCCCAGCAGCAGAGCTCAGCTGTCCTCATGGTCTCTGACTTCTTTACTCGAAGTCAGAAAACAGAATTCACATTTTCAATACTTTATTTGTATTCCACTTGACATAAAACTGTGGATTATTTTTTCCCCCTCTATTCTTCATTGAGTATCACAGTATCACAGTATCACAGTATCACCAAGGTTGGAAGAGACCTCATAGATCATCAAGTCCAACCCTTTACCACAGAGCTCAAGGCTAGACCATGGCACCAAGTGCCACGTCCAATCTAACAACTACTGATAGTTGTTTTCCTAATTTGAAGAATTTAATAAGCAGGTCTTGCACTTCTCATTCTGAAAACATTATTTCAGTGCATGGAAAGATTGTTATGCATATGTGATAATATATTAAGCTATTTTTCCCTTTCAGATTATTTCCATATGCATCCTCTGTAATTAAATCAGTGGCTTATGGCAGCTAGTCTTTGTAGTGATCTCTGCAAAACAGGAAACTGCAATTCATGGACCAAAATGCTGATCAGGCTATTCGAGTACATTTAGATAAAGATTATGTAACTATTGCACAACCCCAGGTTAGGACTGTATATCCGAGTTCATACAGAGCTCCTACTACTTACTCCATGCTTTTCTTCCTTGGTTGCACTGCGCAGAGTTGAGGAAAGAGAGTGTAATTCTGCTGTGAGCAGCAGCAGTAGACACCAATGTGCTGAAGGCGGAGGAGCCCTGAAGAGCACAGCGCAAATGAAGCGTGTGTTACCTGTGCTTACACTGCCATCTGCTGATGCAAAGCGCCAATGACCGCTTGTTCTCCTCTCTTCTCCAAAGATCAGCATCTTCATGACGCATTTGTCTAACTACGGGAACGACCGCCTGGGGTTATACACCTTTGTGAACCTCGCCAACTTCGTTCATACCTGGACAAACCTGAAACTGCAAACTCTGCCTCCGGTTCAACTGGCTCACAAGTATTTTGAACTATTCCCTGAGCAGAAGGACCCTCTCTGGCAGGTAGGTAGGCTTGCTGATCAAGAGATGAGGAAAAAAACTTGTCGTGGTGGTGTGCTTTGTGAAGCTCTTTGTTTCAGTTTCTTCTAGGGGAAAGCAGTGGTATTTGCATATTTACTAGTTGGTTCCACAGAACAGCTTACTGAAGCTTCAACATATGTGACTGTTTGCCCTGTTGCTCAGACCTCCCTAGAGTGGTTGTAAAATTATTATGTGTTTAGATGAGTAATTACCATTAGTGCATTTTTCTTTTACTTACTTGCTTTTAGAAACGTGGCATTTCTCTTTTTTCCTTTTGGAACAAACAGGAATGAAGTGTCTGACAGAGAGGTGTGGAAGTGTAGTGTGATGGTTTGGGTGTTACCCGCCCTCCCACACTTTTAGAAGTCCCCAGCTAGACTCAGCTGGCTCTGGGAATATAAATGAAGCTATTTATTTACAGCTAGCACAATATACAAGCAGATATTTACAGTATATACAGTTATAGACAGAAATATACGAGGTAAAAGTAATAAAGAAACACAACTCCCCTCCCAGAAACCTGAGTCCCCAGGAGGGGCTCCCAACCACCCCTGCACCTTCCCCCTGCCGCTCTCAACCTTACCCCAGTCCTAAGGAACTGAGGCCAAGAGGTAAAGAAGCAAAGGTAAGTGGAAGATGAGGTTAGGGAGATGCAGCTCAGTCAGAGCCCAGCCAGAGAGTGCAGCAAAATGGCAAGAGTGTTATCTAATGTTTCTCTTTCTTGTTCCCATACATCTCAGTGAGACTGTGAGGGGAGTAGACATAACCAGTGTTTTCCTTTCACAGCCTATGGTCTACTTTTTCTCACCAAAACATTCTACCCTGCTTCAAACTAGCACATGTAGTTTAGCAATTTGCTATTAAGGAAATGGACAGTTTTCCAAAGCATCTGAAAGGGCATAAGAGCATTAAGACCATGGCTACCTTAATGCCAAAAGTAACTAGCAAGGAAGAAAAAGATGAGATAGGTTAGAAAGTTATTCACAAAGGACTGAAAACTGCAGCTCTTAATACACTGGTATCTTCTGCTTGATTAGCTCACTTTTGTCAGTGAGCAAAAATTGAATCTATCAGGAATGTGAAGACCTGCTAAGGCTAAAGCCTGCTGCACTGACCTCACAGTTGACACATCTTCAGCCCCTTCACCTAGTGCTAAGTACACAGTCCCTAAAGAAAAGCTACTGCACCAGGCAGCAAATGCTGTCATGTTCTTTTTGCACATGCTCAGCAATGGAGCAGTCAGCTCAGTGGAAAATCTGCCTGCCAAACCTAAGGTAATAATACGTACCCCAAATACCATCCTGCAGAGGTGACTTGGCAGAAACAGTCTGAGGAGCAAGCTTCACTGAATCAAACAATAAAATGTATTTCAGCTTGCTTTGCTCAAGTGTTTTCTAGCACTGGGTACAGAATGGCCAGCTGGGAAGCTGAATCTGAGATTGCAAATTTGCACTTGAATATACATCTTGAAATTCATGCTGTGGTTAAATAAAACATTGAATCAGAGGTGAAAATGTCAAGAGAGAATGCATGTTTAAAAAATCAGCTTGCAGCCAAGTAAGTTGAAAAATGGAAATAATTTGGAAAATGTGTGATCTAATCACTGGAATAGTTCTTTAATACATAACATTGGGTTTATGTCATAGGGGAAAATTGTGTTTTCTGGTGAGAATATTTCTACATTGTTGGGAAAATGGTGCTTTATATAAACAGAGCTTCAGAACCTCATAGAATCAACCAGGTTGGAAGAAACCTCCAAGATCATCCAGGCCAACCTAGTACCCAGCCCTATCCAACCTAGACCATGGCACTAAGTGCCTCAGCCAGTCTTTTCTTGAACACCTCCAGGGACGGTGCCTCCACCACCTCCCTGGGCAGCTCATTCCAATGCCAATCACTCTCTCTGTGAAGAACTTCCTCCTAACATCCAGCCTATACTTTCCCCAGCACAACTCGAGACTGTGTCCCCTTGTTCTGTTGCTGGTTGCCTGGGAGAAGAGCCCAACCCCCACCTGGCTACAGCCTCCCTTCAGGTAGTGATTCCTCGGGTGTGATTGCCAATGAAATTCTTAATTGTTCTTCTCTGTTTTAGAATCCCTGTGATGACAAACGGCACAGAGATATCTGGTCTAAAGAAAAAACCTGTGATCGATTGCCCAAATTCTTGGTTGTAGGACCCCAGAAAACTGGTGAGATTTCATTGTATTTCATCAGAACAGGCTATGTGGAAGTTCAAATCATTCTGCCCATTCATCATTATTTATTCAACTGCTTTGTTAAGGATCTGGATCATCTAAAAGCAGGTTTTGACATTTTGGGCTTCATCTAAATACAGTTTAATAATGTAAGTTCCAACGACAGGCAGCATGCATGCTGAAAATGAAGGGTGCAGGTGTGTGTTGGATTTCTTTAGCTCTGTGTCAGAATGAGTAACACTCAGATAAAGAGATCAATGAGACAGACAAGATCTTGTCCAAGAGGAAGGGAGGAAAGGACAGACATTGCTCAAATGGAGTAGATTCCCAACAGCAAGTTTTTGTTTGCCCTGCGAGTGTCTTTTTTATATAGACTTCTGATTTCACAGCATTTATTTCAAGTTAAGAAGTTTCTAATGGGCAGTTTGAATTGCAAGATTGCAGCACTTTATAGTAGTTAATTTCCTTCTCTGTAATGAGAAAATTGTGTATGTGCTTCCTTTCATCTTCACCAGTCCCCAACAGCTATTGAGTGCAAGATTTTAGGTTTATTTTTGTGACAGTCTTGTAAAAGCCAATAATATTTTTAAAACACAGTTATTAAAAGTGTGAAAAACAGATTTCAGTGTTAGCACTCCAGTTTCTGTGTTAAGTATTTATAGTTTTTACAAATGTCTTCAGTTTAAGAGCACAGAAAGCACAGGTTCTTATAAGGGTGACAGAAATCAGCATCCCCTCACTCAAATTAAATGGAATCAAACTGATAGAGTCATAGAATAGAATCACAGAATCAACCAGGTTGGAAGAGACCTCCAAGATCATCCAGTCCAACCTATCCCCCAGCCTTAGCCAGTCAACTGCTCCATCTGTGAGTATGACCCCCCCAAAAAATGTCTCTGTGTTTGGTTTGGGTTGGGTTTTTTGGTTTTTTAATCTTGATTTTTTATCCTACTTGCAGGTACCACAGCCTTGTATTTGTTCCTGATCATGCATCCTTCCATCATTAGTAACTCCCCCAGCCCAAAAACCTTTGAGGAGGTACAGTTCTTTAATAGAAATAACTACCACAGGGGGATTGATTGGTAAGATGGGTTATTAGTATAAATCTAACAGTTTATATATTGTGAAACATACAAAAAATGACATTACTGTTGGTAATGGTGATTGTTCATATAAACTGAGATTAAAAAGTAACCTGTAGTGTCCTTCTAAAATGATAAATTCATGCAAGCAAATGTCTTATTACAGAACATCATAAATGCACTAACTTCTGTGAGGCTTTCTTATGAATATTTGTGTGTTTATATCTGGAAAACAGTAACAAAATATGTATATCTCATTATATATGCCTTTGAGGTTGGGACAGTAATGGTTGTTAGTTGGATACATAGGGGTAAAAATGATGTTTGTTGGAAATACTGTTTCTTAAGCAAAAGAATTATAATATCACAGAAAGACTTTTTTTTTCCCCCCTTTAAATAAGGTTTAGAAGTAGCAATCAGGTGCAAGGAGGACAGGGAAAGCCTCTCAAAATGTTTGTCAATGCTCTGGTAATTAGGAGAATGTTAGTGTTTCCCTAGGCTTAGTAAGTGGTGCTAAAAAAGAGCATCACAGTATCACCAAGGTTGGAAGAGACCTCATAGATCATCAAGTCCAACCCTTTACCACAGAGCTCAAGGCTAGAGCATGGCACCAAGTGCATGTATCACTGCTGCCAGCTTCACTGTGGCTACCAGGGAACGGCTGGACATAGCTGCCCTCAGAAGGTCATTCTTGATTTCTTCTGCTTTCAGGAAGTGCTGCCTTATAAAGCACTTGTAGATGAAAAGTGCTAACATGCTGGGGAGCACACCAGTAACAGACTATCGATATTCTGTCTTGGTTCTTTGTTTTTCCTTCTTCTTTCTCTCAGTTTAAGGGAACATGTTTTTATTGACTTTGACTTTGTGTTCATCCATAACATTAACAGGCTGAACACTGTTGTACAGTCTTAGTGCGGACACGTCAGATCCAATTTCTTTTGAAGTTACTTATTTTGTACAGAGTCATAATTGCTGCAGCAGGTTGTTATTACCAAATGTGGTGAGTCAGCCAGTTATTGCCAACAGAGAGATGCTGGCTAAATGGCTGGAAATTAGAAAGCTGACTCGTTGCCGCTGAGGCTTTTCACGTCAATGAAGCTGACACGCAGGTGAGGTATAGGAGATCCGTGCTGTTGGAAACAGCCAAGGTACAGTGGGGCAGTTCTTCCAAAAAACCAACATATTCATGTTCTTAAAAGACCACTTTGCCACTTCTCTCATTCCTCCTGCTGTATCCACTTGCTTGACATGCAGATCCCTTTTGTCTGCTAGACATCTGCCAAGTCACCTTGCATCTTAACACAGTACCAGTGCACAAGGCTCCCAGTGGTCAACCTGGATACACTCAGCACATCTTTTTGACAGGTTCTCATTCTACAGCACCCATTTGGCTATTTGTACCTCTGCACTACAAGTCCCACTCACCCCTCCCAGGTTCTCACAGTTCTTGGATACCCAGAACTACCTGTTGCTTGACTCCCAGATTTGCACTCTTTCTACCAGACAAGTCTCTCAGACCTTTAGTCTGATAGTGTGTTTTAATTCTGGCATGTGATGACCTTGCTAAATGGCAATTAGGTACAAGATCTCTCCTCATTAGTCCACTCTTTGAAGGCAAAAGTATTCACAAATAACAGTCATCTCAATTTCATTTATGGTTGTGAAGATACAGCTTTTTTCCTAGAGCCGACTCTGACTTAGTCTTTGTCGGAACTTAGATTTAGACCAAGGCTAACTACAGAGGCAGGAAAGGGTTCTTAAACCTTCAGCAACCTAAATACTGCCATCCTGAAAGAGGTTATATTCTTCCAGTAGAGATAACAGAACAGTTAAGATGAGAACTGATCTTTCTGTTCTTGAAATGAAGAAGTCATGCGTTTCTTTATGCAAGCATTGTTACATATTTCTTGAGCAACTCTCTCTAAAGCCTTCTCAGCTTTACCCTTGTCAGGTTCAGTAATTGTCTCATGAACGACATGCTAAGAGCTACAGTCTGTGTGCAGCAGACATGCTGAGCCAAAACTTTGGAACCTCTTCATATCACACCTGGTCCAATCTCTTCACCATTTTTCACTGACACTACTTTTTTTCAACTTTGCCATGTTATTTGAAGGACCAGTTAACTTTCCATGTTAAATGTTTCCTTATGAGGTTGGAGCCCTCATTGCCTTGTATTTACTCAGTCTGCTACCAGGCCTTCAGCACAACTGCATGGCACTGTACATGAAGAAGAAAGTAAAATATGACCAAAAATGTAAATGGTTTGCTTTTATCTGGCAATTAGGCTATTATTTTCATTGCTTATTCTAGAATAAAATTTACTTAACAGATGTGTCAACCTTTGTATGACTTCTAAGTAATCTGAGCATGATGTTTTTTCTTTCCTAGGTACATGGATTTCTTCCCCACTCCTTCTAACGTCACCACTGACTTCCTCTTTGAGAAAAGTGCCAACTATTTCCATTCTGAGGAAGCTCCTAAGAGAGCAGCTTCTCTCATACCCAAAGCCAAGATCATCACCATCCTTATTGACCCATCTGATCGGGCATATTCTTGGTATCAGGTAGGCACATTGAAGAACATGGCCAGGCACAAGTCAAGGTTTCCACCTAGAATCCTCTTTCTGTATATCCTCTCAGTATAAATGTGTATAAAAGGCTTGGATAATACAGGCTTTTATTCATCAGTCAGAGCACCATATATGATCACCCATGGGCTGAGGTATCAATCAATATAAACCTGAGGACCTTTCAAGAGTTAGAATACCAGAAACTACCTTTTCAAAAGCCTGCCTGCAATGTAAGCATGTGAAAATGGTTACTGATGTGATTGATTTATGTAATCAGCCATGCAAAGATCTGATGTAGACACAGTTATCTAGTTCATAAAAGCCTCATCAACCTTTGTGTGACTTTCAAGCAATTCTGAGAATGATGTTGTTTTCTGAGGTATGGGGCAAGGTCAGTGAGGCCAGGTCAATAAGACCAACAGTTTTGTCTTGTCTTCCCATCTTCTGTGGTCTGTGAAGTCCCAGCAATGTAACTTCTTTTGCAGCATCAGCGATCGCATGAAGATCCTGCAGCTCTTAAGTTCAGCTTCTATCAGGTGATCACAGCTGGACCTCGAGCCCCATCTGAGCTTAGAGCTCTCCAAAAGAGATGCCTAGCACCTGGATGGTATGCAACCCATATTGAAAGATGGCTAACTTACTTCCCACCTTATCAGGTGAATAAGACTGTAACTTTTGACATCCTAATCTTATATATCTACTATCCTAAGTTTGTATTTTCCCTAACATGAATTTTCTGTAACTGTCAAAGTACTAGGACTCTTCTGCATGCTTTTTGAAGATTCTTGACACATTGCTGCCCACAGCAGTGCAGCCACACACCAGAGCCTCTGTTGGGACTTACTCATGCACTCCAACAGTTTGGCACGTTGATGCTCCTAATCATCTATGTTTGGTATCTATCACAGGCTCTGAATTCTCAGTTTCTCTGTGTGCCTTTGAGCCTCAAAGAATGTGTGTTCATGGTGGAGCCGTGGGTTTCAATATAGGTGGTACACAAGCAACTTTAGAGTTGTGTCTCCTTGCAGGCTTCTGCTGGCTTATGGTATACAAATCATTATTCCTCTGGCCCTCTGTAAGCTTAGACCTCAAAAGATGCACATCCTGAGCCTGTGATGTACACAGCCAGGCAGCCTCAACTCAAATGATCAGCATCTCCTTGGTAGATTTATTTCTGAGATGGATTTTTCTGACATTAGCAGTGTGTCTGGCACTACTCCCTACCCAGCATTTAAGGATTACTTTAGTCGAGGGAGGTTGGCTGCAGTCTGAACCTTCTGTTTATCCAAGACTTGCTTAGCTGAAACAAGTTGGCTGGAGTCTGCACCTTCTGTTTTCCCAGAGTGTGCCAAGGAAGCTCTGATACATCTAGTTGCTGTTATTCCCCACATGCTGTCTTCTGGGCCAGCCTTGCAGACTTCATGAAATACACAATACTGCAATACCATACTTGTATGAAGTTCACATTATGTTTTCATTAGCTTTCTCCAGCAATAACCCATGAATGCTGAACAGCATGCATTGCTTACAGATTTTTTGCCAGATTTTGCATCCCACAATGCCAGCAAAGAACCAGCCTTGGCAGCCTTAGTTTTTCTCTGTAGAAGTACCAGTACCTTGCATTGCAGAAGCCTGTCCTGAGTGTGTCAGGCACTTGAAGAAAAAGAAGTTACTTACCACTACCTACCTTTTTAAGGGATGTATTGCACATTCTGTATCTATCTACCTCTCTCTCTTAAGGTCCTCCTAACATTTGCCTTTATCCATATTCTCAAAGAAGTGTTTTTTTTCATACAGTTATGTGGTGGTGTATGGGTTTAGAAGGCATTTCACCCAATATTTGCCTGCTGGTTTCTGCTCATCTCCACAAGCATTTCAAACTTTCTGTACCATTTTCATGTATATGTTTGTGTCTATGACAATTGCAGATTATTTAGGCACTAATACTATTTTTTTTTTTGGCTGGACAAATCTCATTCAATTTCCTGCCAATATTTCTTACCTTTCTAGGTCCTTCACTGCCGTTTCTCTCTTGTCACAACAGTTTCCAAATGACTATCATTTATGATTTAATTAACATGCCATTTACCCTGCTCCTAGGTCATTAATGATATCGATAATTAAAACTGAGCCAATTATCTTTCTCTAGGGCAGTACTCTCCATATAACAAATGAGTTTGAAAGAGGTGGAAGTCTCAGTTTGAAGCTTGAAGTAATGAATTTTAAATTAAACTTGTGTTTATTTGTTGTAGTTGCTAATTATTGATGGACAGCAGCTGAGAACTGACCCATCTACTGTAATGGATGAAGTACAGAAATTTCTGGGTGTCTCTCCTCATTATAATTACTCTGAAGCCCTAACGTGAGTGCATTTAATCATCATTTCTAAATGTTTTTACATTCCTAAAATACCAGTTAGCCTCTAATTAATCTCACTGAAAAACAAAGCCTCTCTTCTCCTTTGAGCTGTCAGCAGGATTCATTCTTCAGTGTCCAGAAAGAACATAATTCAGGGTTAGATTTTCTGTGAATCATCCACTGAGCCACTCAGTGTGCAGCTTCACTGTTACAAAAGTATACCTCTGACAAATGGGCAAAGTACATATTACTGTGTAGGAATTGCATATGAATATGAATAGCATCTGGAATGCTGACATGCATAAGCTGAAAGGAAAACAAATCAGTTTCTCTTTATTTTTGACATTAACTGCAAGACACATTGAATAGTATCAGTCAATTAAGAATGTGACATCCACTCTGTACATCATAACTAAACGTGTACATAAAGCCTTTGGATTCTGACATTTAGATTTAGTTGCCTTTAAAATAGGACTGATAACCTTAGGTTTACTCTTTTGAAACTTCAGTCTAAACTTGGGAGGTGCATCCTCCCTGCAGTATCTCAAAGCCTTTACACTGCAAAATATTTGTTTAGGTTCGATTCACATAAAGGTTTCTGGTGTCAGCTTCTGGAAGAAGGAAAAACAAAGTGTCTTGGAAAGAGCAAAGGCAGAAAATACCCTCCTATGGATTCTGAGGTAAGCCATTAAGCTCACCAGCATTAATAAGGAATTTTCTTAGCACATACGGACACCACACAGGCAAATTCATAAGAAGGGAGAGGAGACAAAATTATGTAGACATTATTTGACTACCTTTCCCTACAAATGAAACATTTAAGATAGCCAAGGAGTAGTCACCGTCCCTGGAGCTGTTCAAGGCAGGATTGGACGTGGCACTTGGTGCCATGGTCTAGCCTTGAGCTCTGTGGTAAAGGGTTGGACTTGATGATCTGTGAGGTCTCTTCCAACCCTGATGATACTGTGATACTGTGTGATACTGTGATAAACTTCTTCAGTTCTATATTTAAAATGTGAGGATTTCAAGGCACTAAAAACTGGGGTTTGAAAATCTGGCACCCCTTAGAAAAATAAACTTGGCAACCATGAAATTTCCCAGGAAATCTGTCCCCTTTACCTAAGTGATTTTTCACTCAGTCATGATCAGAAGTATGTATTTGTCTGATCCCTTGCATTTCAGACTATTTAGACCATGCCAAATAATCCAGACTTAGAATCATAGAATCATCCAGGTTGGAAGAGACCTCCAAGATCAGCCAGTCCAACCTAGCACCCAGCCCTAGCCAGTCAACTAGACCATGGCACTAAGTGCCTCACCCAGGCTTTGCTTCAACACCTCCAGGGACGGTGCCTCCACCACCTCCCTGGGCAGCCCATTCCAATGCCAATCACTCTCTCTGCCAACAACTTTCTCCTAACATCCAGCCTAGACTTTCCCCAGCACAACTTGAGACTGTGTCCCCTTGTTCTGTTGCTGGTCGCCTGGGAGAAGAGGCCAACCCCCACCTGGCTACAATGTCCCTTCAGGTAGTTGTAGACAGCAATGAGGTCCCCCCTGAGCCTCCTCTTCTCCAGGCTAAACAATCCCAGCTCCCTCAGCCTCTCCTCATAGGGTTTGTGTTCCAGGCCTTTCACCAGCTCTGTCACCCTTCTCTGGACACGTTCCAGCACCTCAGCATCTCTCTTGAGAGATATAAACCAGTTCTAAGTTTTGTTTTGATGAAGAAAATTCCACCAAATCAAATGCTGCAGCATGTCCCCAGGAGTAGATTCCTCTTCCAGCTGTTATTTCTGTGGTTATGCTGTCCTGTGTTCCCTTTTCTGGAATAACACACAGATGAGAACAGCAGTAAGCATTAATGTGGCAAGTAAGCCAGGTTTTTTTTTACAGTACTAGCATTGCAAGCAGATTCACACAAAAAGAATCATATTGATACAAAGTCATTTGGTTAAAATGAAAGTGAGGTTACTAATCAATAGATGTCTGTATACAAAGGTGGTCTAGAAGCTTTGCTTTCTATCACACTGCTGTAAATTCAATGTAACTGCAGCAACTTCACTGCAATTTACCTGACTGCCAGAGTGCAGAATCAGATGCTTTGCTTTGACTTCAGTCTGCACTTTGGACACCCTTTTTTCTCTCAGAATTAACTTTTACAGCTCAACTCTGTGCTTGAAGTGCTTAAATGTGCATGCAGTAGGTAGTATAGAACAATATAAATTGCATAAGAGAAAGTAAAGTTTTGGCACAGGTAACTTTGAAACTTAGAACTCACAGCAACTGCAGCACAACATCTTATTAAATAAAAATATCTCCTTTTGTATCCATCAGTGCAGAGCTTTTCTGTCAAGCTACTACAGAGATCACAACGTGGAACTGTCAAAACTCCTACACAAGTTGGGGCAACCTCTGCCATCATGGCTGAGACAGGAGCTACAGAAAGTAAGATAGCATTGAAAAAAAGGCTTTTTGAAGTCTCTCTTCCACACTTTAGTCATCATACCTAAAGTCTCCAGCTACCAGAAGGTCTTGTAAGATATACCTCTCAAAAAAAAGAAAAAGAGTAAAAAATAGAGGGTTTTTGTTTCCATGTGCTGGCATGTGGATTGTGAAAACTTGTATTTCTTAGAGCTTTGGTGGGCCAGATCTTCCTCATAAACATTTCTGGACTTGTGGACCACTGTGCACATATGTGGAAATTATTTTCAACTGGTTTAAAGTTCAGAGATACATGACCTGTCCAATTTCATGGTAAATATTTACATTTTTATCTATCAGTTTAAAAGTATTGTGTCTCATACATGTTTTCTACCCCACTCTTAGACTGCTGACAGTTTTTCTCACTATCTGATTATTGTCTTGCACAAAATCAGAAATCTCAACCTAGCACTAAATGCCAGGTGTACTTCTGCCATAGGAATCAGCTTGCTAATACCCAGATTGTATACTAACAAGAGGGAGAAGTACACTTAATCAGATATGGTTTAGATGTGCACAGCAACAAAATACACAGAGCAAAATCTGGAAGCCACAGACAACAGCAGTGTATAAAAACACACACACAAAAATCTTTGTCTATGATTACAATGCCTGTCACAACACATCTTGGCAATGAGGTAAGGGCCTTTGTCCATAATTACTGTGTCTGACTCTGTACTGACTGCAATGGCAAAACACAGAATGTAGACATTATGTGAACAGAAATGGCACTGGACATGTGAAGCTCAAGAGCTGTAGTATAAACTTTATGAACAGTATTAAGTTTCAACAGTTGTGAACCAGACTGAAGCTGCACAATGAACAGGCTTCCACTGCTGGCTTCTAGGAGCAAGCAGATCCAGATACTGCACTCGAGGCTTACACTGCAGTGAATCGTGAATGGAAAACTTGTAAAGAGTAGAAACAGGTCCATACTTAGACTGCCTTAATTTGCATCACTGTTTGTTTCCTTAATTTATTTGCCTTCAGTCTGTGTTTTGTGTGTTCCAAGATCCCTCAACTTGATCAAAATTGCAGCATCTTTCAGTAACCTTCAGTTTACATCAGCTGAGAAAATCTGTTAAGATTTGCAGGTGAAAATACTGGTTCTGGTTCCAGACATTTTCAACATGTTTGGTATTTTATGTTAGGAATAGGCTTTAGGGGGAATAAACTGAACAGAGAGTGTAATCAAGGTAAAAAATTACACACTGATCATGGAAAACACTATGCAGCCTTCCATTTACATGACACATTTCAGTCATACATCTCACAATGCATCAGCTTAGATGTGAGATAGAGTCTAACAAATAGTACTTAAAAGCTGATCAATGGAAACTTCATCTGAGTGTGGCCTTAATGCTTCTCCATTGAATCTTTGTTCTGAGTGTTTCTGAAGGAGTGAAGAGGTAGTGGAAATGAAAGAGAACCACAGTACTAGATGGGATGCTTTTTTACTGTAGCTCTGTAATGCTAACATCATTTGTTTCAGAGTGGATAGGTAAAAACACGCATCAAATGGTAGGAAAACTTTGTATGTCTCAGTGCTGGTTTATGATATTTATGGAATCATATCATTTAACTTTCAAGGCAACAGAATGGAAACCAGTCAGTTATTCCCTAAATAGAAAGCAGATGTTGAGATCCTTACTGTATCTCTGACTGGTAATCTTTATTATTTATTGATTTTGTCTGTGTAATGTGTGGTTTTGATAGGCCTGTAAGGAAAAAAATCTAGACCAAGTTGCTGTATATAAAAATGTTCTTTACACAGCACATTTTTTTGCTAAGGGAATATGCATGATTAATGATGAGAGGCTACTAGAGTAGACATTTTTTAAGATCAACATCTTTATTATTTATTAGACAGAATGAAAATTTTCTTTTCACTTCATTCACTGTCATATAGATTTGTCCCAAAAGCTGGCTTATCCTAAAATATTTCCTATTTGGTAAAAGAAACATTTTGCATTCTGACCATCTGTGAAAGCAAATACTCTGCATGCTATGGACAGCTCATGCATCCTGCAAGCACCTTCTATCAGATTGTTACAACTGAATAACTGGAGAAAATACCTGGGGTTCTCATCCTGGCATGATTGATGTTTTTGATCTGGTAGAAGAGCATGAGTGCAGTCACCATGTAGTACTAGGAGGCTAAAGCCCCAAGTGCTGCTAGGCCTTGACCTGGGGTGGACTTGGCTTGTTCTGGCAGCTAAACACAAAGCTCATCCTCCAGGAAGGAGTGCTGTAGAACTCTCAAGTCCTAATGAGGAAAAGCAGGGTGGAGCTCTCCCAGTGCCCTTCTTAGGGGAGGGGATTGGTAACAAAGTGAGTAAGTTCCTAGGGGTAACAAAATTAGTAAGCTCCTAGGGGTATCTTCAGTGGATTCCTGTGATAGCTTTACCTGAGTCAATACTATGAACTAAGTTAGCTCAACCTTTTGTTCATGGAACTGCATCTGATAGATTGTGATCTTGGTAAGTCCAAGCTCCTGTTGAGATGCAGCTGACCTCTGGAAGAGGTGCTGCAGGAACCACTTCTTGTAGCACCAGGCAAGCTAGTCTCAGACAGAAAAGCAGTAGAGAAGTAAAGGCAAACTGCTGGCACCCTTGGCAGCTCTGATGTCTGATGGTCACTTACTACTTGTTTATACAAAGTGGGTATGAAGCCATTTGTTTTTAACTCCAGAACTATTCTATTTCAATACGTTCTTATGTTTAACAGGAGGCTGTAAAAAACAGAATTACTTTTAATGTGCAGTCAGCTTGGTGAAGAAAGAAGAGCCTGAGCAAAGTATGCAGACAACAGGTAGATGTGACGTTATTCTTCAGATGGTAGGATGCCCATAAGTGCAGCTGAGTAAGCAAGTCATACCACACGAATCACCTGCCTGACAGAGTTTAACCTCTTCTGTTCACAGCTTACCTACAATCAGGTTTTGACTTCCAGACACAGGCTGTCAGTGTTAACACCCTTTAAAAATACTGATTCATTATAACAAATCTGTATTTGTGAGTCAAAGTTTTGTTGAGGCTGGTAACACAGCCGTGGTTTCTCTTTTCCTTGGTAGATAACTGCACAAGCAATTTCTCTCAAACAGTGCTTGATGGTGTGAGCTCCACATTTGTTTTCACAAATCAGATTCTGAATTTTGCTTTCTGCAGACATCTGTGGCATTAAAAATCAGGGTGTGATGGTGAGCAAGAAAGCTGCCTTTAGGGGGGGGTGTAGGCACAGAGCCCGATATGAAATCACTTAATTATTTGAGCAAACATTCCTGAAAATACTGTGACATTGTCCCAGTTCTACTTGTGCAGAAAGAATTCGTTTCAACGACTTGCAGACTATCTTGTACAGAATATCCTTTTTTTCATTGCTTAAAAATGTGAAACTTCCTCAGGAAGAAATTAAATAGATATTTCAATGTTTATATAGATGTAATAATACTCTTGTCATTCACATTGAATGAAGATTGCTGGAAACATTTTTCTCAAAGTTTTTTAAAATATAAAAAACAAAAAATAGATATTATTCTGATAGTGGCATGGTATCTGAAGTGCAACAATAAACTCTGATAAGAAAATGTAGCGCTGCGTGGAAGTGACTTTTTATGTTCACAGCAGTTGTCCTTTTCCAGGTTTGTTAGCAGCTACTGCAGCTTGACGCTGAGTTACAGCACAGCCCAGAAGCATGGGAGCAGCATGAAGTGTTTTCAGGAATTAAAAACATTGCTTACTCTGTGAGTGAATATTACTGCTGGATGCAGCTGCTTGTTTTACTGCTTTTGCTTCCTGCTTACTTGTTTTTCATGCCAGAAATTGCTAATGTGCTGTAGAAACAATCCAGAGTTTGCTGGCTTCAAGATAACAAGCAGACTTTGTTCAGTTATTTGCCTTGGAAGATTCAGTAGTTGTGCCAAAGCCTGCGCAGAGAGGAGAAAACCTTTCTTAAATTAAACCTCTAAAGACAGTAGGAGACTCCAAAGGAAAATTCAGAATGGAAGAAGTGTACTGTGTGGCTGGGCATAAGCTGCTGAATACCTGTGTAGAGGTGTGGGAAATAGGAGAGTGGCTAACAAAATGTTCTGTTTGTTACTGAGAAATGATGCAACTTGTCATTTAGAAGCCTCATCTTCTAATAGTCGTCATAGAAGTACAGAGGGTTAGGGGTTGGAGGGGACTTTGAAAGATGGGAGTACAACCTCCATGCCAGAGCAGGATCACCTCAGAGCAGGTCACAGAGGAACACATCCAAATGGGTTTTGAATGCCTCCAAGGAAAGCAACTCTGCAGCCTCTGTGGGCAGTCCGCTCCAGAGCTTCGTCATGCTCGCGGCCAAAAGGGTTTTCTTTAAGTTTACACGGACCCTGCTATGCTCCAGCTTGTCCTGCCACTGGACAGCACTGAGAAGAGCCTGGCTCTGTCCTGACACTCTCCCTTCACATAAGAAGATGGGGCTAAGTTCCACAAGAGGAGCTAGGAGCAGCCGTGACTCGGACATCTGTTTTTCCCTTAGGGTAGGGTGCATCTGTCTCAGTCTTCTGGAACTGGTACCTTTTGTGAGCAGTATTTCTGCTTGTCAAGCACAGCTGGCATACGCACACACAGATGCCTACTTACATCTATCTCCAGCTGCCAATGGAAGGAGTATCAATGTCTGCACGACCTGAAGGGAGCTTCCTTGGCATGGGGGCCAACTGCAGCCCCCTCTCCCTGGGCCCATTGACCTGGTTTGCGCTGGGGTGCCACCCAGCGGCGCTAGCGGAGCAAGACAGAAGGCGTTGATGCCCTTCGCTCTTCCCGCCACACCGCGGGGCGGCGCTGCGCAGCGCCGGCTCCGCCTCCTGACGGCGTCGGCCCGTGGGTGGGGCCTCCGCGCGGGCAGGGGGAGGTCCCGGCGGGCGCGCGGAGGGTGCGCGTGGTGCGGGGGGCTCGGCGCGCGGGCGGCTGAGGGGCGCGCGGGCGGCTGAGGGGCGCGCGGGCGTCAGCGCGGGCGTGAGGCAGGGCACGGCGGGGCGGCATGGCACGGCGGTGAGGCAGGGCACGGCGGTGAGGCAGGGCACGGCGGTGAGGCAGGGCACGGCGGGGCGGCAGGGCACGGCGGTGAGGCAGGGCACGGCGGTGAGGCAGGGCACGGCGGTGAGGCAGGGCACGGCGGTGAGGCAGGGCACGGCGGGGCGGCAGGGCACGGCGGGGCGGCAGGGCACGGCGGTGAGGCAGGGCACGGCGTCAGCGCGGGCGTGAGGCAGGGCACGGCGGTGCGGCAGGGCACGGCGTCAGCGCGGGCGTGAGGCAGGGCACGGCGGTGCGGCAGGGCACGGCGTCAGCGCGGGCGTGAGGCAGGGCACGGCGGTGCGGCAGGGCACGGCGGTGCGGCGCAACGCAACGCAGTCTCCTCCCCAGGCGCTCTTGTGCCCGAGCAGAGCTCCCTCGATAGAGGAACGGAACAGCGTAAAACGAGACGCAGGTAGGCCCCGGTGCAAGGTGGGCGTTGGGTGCGGGTTCGGGTCGTGAGGAGGTTGCGGGACGGCGGGCAGGAGGCGGCGTGGCCGGGGCTGCGGTGAGGGAGGAAAGATGGCGGCCGCCACGTGGCGTGTGGGAAGGGGTAATCCATGCCTCCATGGGAGCTGCCCTGTGGCTGTTTCCCTTCCTAGCATGGCAGAGCAGTTCCTTGCTAATTGGCAAAACTTATACCCTCCCGTGGGTATTAGTCGTTGACTGTAGCAAGTAACACGCCGAGTTGGCTAAGGTGTGCTGTGTGGAGGCTTGAGCGGCTCCCCCTGCCTGTGGTTTTTGGTTGATAGTTTTTCTGTTTTCATCAATAAGCGGTTAGAGCTTCCCTGTTTTCTCTCTATTTTCATCGATAAGCGGTTAAGAGTTTTCCTGTTTTCTCTCTATTTTCATCAATAAGCGGTTAGAGTTGAGTTTTTAAACCTGTTCTCTTTTTTTATCCTTCCTTAGGAGCGCAGGTCAAGCGCGGACAGACAATGTGACTAGGTACGTGCGCTGTAGTAAGTTTTGTGCGGGAGTAATAGTACCTATTTAATAACTTCTGTTTGGCAACTAAACTACTGAGATTATCTGTCGAGATTGAGGTGTAGCCCTGGTGTTTTGTTTTTAAGACATACTGTTTGCTACCTGCAGAAAAAGAGAGGCATGTAAGTTAGAGTGAGTAGGAGGAAAATGGGTGTGGGTGCAGATGTGTTAGATATATTGGGAGTCATCATAAAATGCATGGTGCCAGAACTTTTGGCAGCTAAACTGAAGGTGTCCAAATCCACGGATTTCTTGGGGATGTCTGTGCAAGGGGAATGTCGCTTTACATGAACGTGTTTCCGATGTACTGAAGTGAGAATGAAGAGTAATCATCAGCTGCAGGAGTAGAGGGAGATGTCAGGTTGACAGTAACACTTCTGTTTCAGACCAGTGTAACTTCTGGGAGAGCATCTTGCTCTTCAGTGATTGTTGTCTGTCTATGTGTTTCCAGCAGCAATACTAAACTGCCTCAAACTCATTTTTACAGGGGAAAAACCCTCGAGTTGTGATGACAGCAGGCGCACACAGAATGTTAGGAATTGGAAGGGACCTTGAAAGAACATCCAGTCCAATCTACCTGCCAAAGCAGGGTCACCTAGAGTAGGTCACACAGGAATGCATCCAGGTGAGTTTTGAATGTCTCCAGAGAAAGAAACTCCACAGCCTCTCTGGGTAGGCTGTTCAGTGCTCTGTCACTCGCACAGTGAAAACGTTTTTCCTTATGTTCCCATGGAACCTCCTATGCTCCAGCTTGTACCCATTGCCCCTTGTCTTACCATTGGACATCACTGACAAGAGCCTGGCACCATCCTCCCGACACTCACCCTACACAAAAGACAGGGCTAAGTTCCACAAGTGGAACTAGGAGTAACTGTGACTAGAACTTTTTTTTTTTTTACTTAGGGTAGGGTGCATCTGTCTGATCTTCTGGAATTGGTACATTTTGTGAGCAGTTATGCTTAGCAAGCAGAGGTACTAAAAGCTAACTTGAGGCTAGATCTTAATCTGGCTTTAGAGTTGAGAGAAACGATCTGCCTTTATTTTTTGTTTCTTAATCCAAACTTGGGTCCTAAAGGAGATACTTTTGCCATCTGATCTCTTTACAAAGATGGAGTGTGTAGTTGGGTTTGTCTTTCGCAGCCTGTAATCTGGTTCTCACCAAAACGTTCTAGCTAGCTTCAGGCTAGCACAGAGTGTGATGTCACTCTGCCTGAAATCAGTCTTGGCTGTTACTATGCAAATGCAGTTAGGAGTTGTTCAGTTTGTTTTGCTTTCAGGGAGATGCTGCTGTTTCTATCTCTGGGCTGTCACCAAGCCCCAGACAATAGCAGTAATGCTGTTGGTAGTTTAGTGCCTGTGTTGCACTCAGGCATATCATAGCAGCATACTGCAGTGTTCCTAAACCTTAAAACGTGCACCTTGAGTGATGGCTTTTTCTGCTGTTAAGGTGTGTTAGGTTACTACAGAGTATTTACTGTGCTACACAAAACTGAAGGTAAGTTTAGGGAATGCATGTGAAATCTACAGTTGTAACTGAAGTGTGTATGCCAATATAAAGTGTTCAGATGTATGCATGAGCCAATAAAGAGACATGAACTTTGACTGCCAGTGTTGCTTCTTCCTTACAAGACTACTGATAATCGAGATAAGGCTCACAATGATAACAAATGAGTGAAAGATTAAGACAGGCAAAGGCAACGTGGTTGTATGGTGTTGGGAGCTGTAGATAGTCACTCAGAAGGCTAAAAGTGAAAATTGGGGTTCTTTGCAAGACTTGTTAAAAGCGTTACAGGAGCAGTTAACCTCTGCAGGAACAAGCAGCCATTTCATGGTTGCATTTCGAGACTCTCAGATCTATGTTGGATGAGATATGTGATTGGT
The DNA here is from genome assembly GCF_015220805.1 of Pogoniulus pusillus. Taxonomy (NCBI): domain Eukaryota; kingdom Metazoa; phylum Chordata; class Aves; order Piciformes; family Lybiidae; genus Pogoniulus; species Pogoniulus pusillus. The sequence continues at coordinate 10,761,145 of NC_087273.1, forward strand.
ACAGAGGCCACTCCTGTGAATGAATCTGTAATACAAAACACTCTAAAGCTATACCCCTTTGAGGAGACAAATCAGATTAGGAAGTTCAGTGAAGTGAAAACTTGAAACTGTTTATTAGGTAGGAAATCAGGGGGAATTCAGAAAGAATAGGTGGCACCACCACCAAGACATCAACCACCTGGGATGTCACTGGAACCTGGAATGGTAATAACTCCTCCTGCTCCCTCTGGTTTTACTCAGTTCTCTTGTGTTTTCTCCCTGGCACATGCTAGTTGATCACTTTGTGTCATCAGCCTCACTCGTTAGGTATTACTAAAGAACTTCCCATAAACCCTCTCGGGTCACAACAATTTGGCAGCTGAGGGAGGGTTCCTGTCTGAAGTTGATGAGGGTGAAATTGCGGACTTGGAATTACAACACACATTAGCTCTGAGGAAGTTGCTTTAGATGATCATGTTAGTCACACTATAGAAAAGATTGGTAGGCATATTAGTTGTTACAGGAAACGTCATTCTCATTTGTGTGGGTTGTTTTCAGCATGTACACTTCCTGCCGTTGCCAAGGTATAGCTGAATATGTGTGCAGCTATAAGAAGTGGTACTACACCTGTTTTAATTGGTGGTGTGTGATTACTCTTCAAACAGCTGTGCACAACCTGATCTTGTGGCATCTTCACTGCTTGGGGTTCCAAGTTTGTGGCTGCCAAGCTTGGTAGCCAACTGTTGTGTGTGCTGCAATTTTCTTAAGAGTGGGCTAGGAACCTTATGTCTCTACAAATAAAACATCTCTTCTACAAGGGCAGTTATTTGCTGATCTTGCACAAGGAAATGCTGGACAGCAGCCAGGAAAACGTGCTTCCCAAGGATGAGGAGATGTGTGGTTGCTGTTCTGCAGATGCTCCAATGCAGAGTGGCTTCACCAGGTTTTTAGATTGTTTTGTGGCTGGCTTTGACCTCATGAGGAAAAGTAGGCAAGCAAATAGGAAGAAGCTGCCGTAGACTTGAGAATCAGTTTCTGTGTGTTTGGAACGCATTAAAGCAATGCAGTCTACAACAAAGCTCTGGAGATCTTTTTCCTCTTGTGGTTACTGAAATGATATTGAAAGGTTAAGGGTTTTTTTCAGCTAACCTATGGCAGTGCACTGATAATTCGCTACCCCAATTCGTTTGAGTTTTAGCCTTTGCTTTTAGCAGCAGTTGCATTTTAAGTCTGTTTTAACAGTTTTAGTGCTAATGGCTGAATCGTCTTTTGATTTTTTGCTATTTGCACTTTGAAATCTGGCTGTCCTGTTCTTGGTTCCTATAGGGGAGGATACTTCTGTGTGAAACTTTAACTTAGAGAACAGTGTGGCTGTTGTGAGACAAGTGGTGAGGTCACTGATAACTTGCACCTGAATAAATTGGCCTATCTGGCCTGCAGCTCAGATATGTGGATATTTGAGCTCTCCATCAGATATTTAGAACTTGGGAAGATTAAATTTGGTTTGCATCAAGAGAAGGAAAAAAAATCAAACTTATGGTCAAATTTAAAAGTATGAACGTGATGTTTGCTGTGGATATCTCTTAGTTGTTTTGAGTGCTCAGTGAGGTTATGTAGCCTTTCCTGTGAAGCTTTCTATTGGCATCTGTTCACACAGAGCGTAGTGAAATCTGGTTTGGTTTGTCACTTGAGTACCATAGAGATATTCTTAGAAAATGCAGCTTAGCATGGCTTGATTTTCATTCTTTTCCTTAAAATTTGATTCTCAGTTCCCCAAAACCTTTTCTATCTTCAGTCTCTTCCTGTTGCATCTTAGCTCTTCGCTTTGTAGAATGTTCCATGGTTTTGTGCACCCTGTTCATCTATGGAATGGCCCAGAGCTTATATACTTTCAGCAGCACCCTTTCTGACTTGAGAAAGCTCACATGAAATTTACCCAGTCGATGTTCCTGCAGCATCTGCTTATATGTTGTCCACAGGAGTAAGTTGTAATTAGCATGGCAGTTTTTATTAATATTCTTTTACCTCATCAAGGTCATTGAACAAAGAATGGCATAATACAAAGACATGTTCATTTTATGTTTGAAACTGAAAAGGCATGCTCTCTGCATGTATACAGTAGTGCAACATTTTAAAATCTAATAAAACATCCTATTAAAAAACACGAGCTACTGCACTAGCACTGCATTTAGTATCCCTCCTGCCCCAAGTAGTATGTTCTGTGGTGCAGCTTCTAAAAGAGCACAAGTTCCCCTGTACACAACACATGTATTGCACTATATAGCCTACTTAGCACAAGTCAGAATCGTGGGTCTTCGTGGTACACAGATACATTTTGACAGGTTTAATTCCCCTTTAATTAAAAGGATTATGTATAACTAAAATCTGGTTTTAAAATTCACTATCGGAGTCAGTCACGTAGGTCTAACAACTCGGTAGTCACAGTACTATGATGTGTTTTTAAATGTCACACTATTTCAAAGTGTGGAATTACAGAGAATGAAATTATATTAAAGCACCACATGTACTATTTTAGCACCAGTTCCAACGAGAGATTTTAGCTAGTTGTGACCCTTGAAAACTAAGTTTGAGGTCTCAAAGAAATTAAGGGTCCAGACTTCAATTGTGTGAGCTCTGTGTAATGTCTTCACCACTTCTGTATGCAAATGGAGTTGTCTTGGCTCTTTGTTACACCATGAGAGAGACAGAACCACACAGAAATGACTGACTGCCCACTCAAAACAGGGTATAGGCATCCCCCTGTTCACAAAAGGCCCCACAAGACTATTACAGACAGGGCATCTGAGGATAGGAAACACAGCGAAACAGTCACTGGTACTCCCAGTCTGCACAGTTGCTGTGAGGTGCCACACATGTGCCACACGTCACATGGAGCGGTTCATGACCCACAGAGCTGTTTAATCTTTGTAAGAAGCATGTTTGTTCACGTAATAGATCATGCTTGCAGATAGAATGATCTTGGACAGGGAAGGGTGAGGTGGCACTGAACTTTGCTGTCTGCCTGTTGACTGCAGTTAGATACTTTCAAGACTGATAGCTGTCAGTGTTGCACTGGGATGGTGATTACTCCCTGTGTTCAGTGTGCTAAGTTCAGTGATGTGGCCCCTCATAAAAATATAGTAAGTTGGTTAATACTTGTCTTTTGCATCAAGAGTAACTTTTTATTAGTGCACTTCTATAATAAACCATTAGGGTTTTCATAGTGTGGGTAGCAGTTCCTGTAAGAGGAATTAAATGGAATCAAGATGTGTCAATACTTCAGAGGTCACTGAAAACTATAACTCTCACCTTCCCCATAAGACCAGTCTGAAGCAGTATTGCAGCTGAACAGGAGAGAGTTGTATAAATACTGTCTTGTAGAAAATAGCAATTTAAGACTTTATAGATCTTTTCAGACAGGTTTTGGCTCAGCATCTCCACTATTTGCATTGTACATGCTCAAAAGTCTTGTAGGATTGAGAGAGGCAATAATGTTGCTTGAATAAAGCCTCTTCAAAACCAGCAACAAAAGGATTGGGATGTTTGTTAATCTGATGCTGTTCTGACAGCTAGTGGTAAATAAGTAAATTATCTCTGAAATGCTATAGGTACTAAAAGATATTAATTTCAGAAAGAAGACAAATTATATTTATCTAGAGGAAATTAAATAAGGGGTTATTTATTTTTGATCCAGATCTTGCAGCTGTGCAGCATTTTTATGGGGAATTTAATTAGTATGCTACCTGTTTTACTTTGGAATGTACATTATGGCCACTAAGCTGTGAGAACATTTATCAGAATAGATGGGAAGCTGATTATTGACAATTATTTTCTGTCTAACATTTAGTGCATGCTCAGAATTACTTACCACAAATGGTCTCATTAATTAGTGAAATGTGTCAAAAATAGAGGGCTGAATGTAAGATAACAGAATCACAGAATTAACCAGGTTGGAAAAGACCTTTGAGATTGTTGAGTCCTACCTACTACCTGGAATAAAAAGACCACAGTCAGGAACTAACTAAATTAACTAGACCAAAGATTAGTTTTGAGATCTGTGATTAATTCTAGAAGAGCTCAGAACATAAATAGCTTGGAGCTACTACAGCCTTCCTGTGGGCAACAAATCTGACAGTGAGCTCTCCAGCTGTCCTGCTCAAATGTTGCTCTAAGCTGGCTATCACTTTTCTCCTTCTCTTAGATACATGGTAGCTTGTACATAAACTTCCTTAACGCAGGGAGATTTTATCTGTGTACTAATCCCTAGCTGGAAAGGTTGTGTGTATACAGCTTGGATTTAACAAAAAGGAAAACACAGGAATCAGGAAAATGTGTGTTTCCACTCACTGTGGGCTCCAGCTGTGCACTGTGTGCTGTTCAAGTATTCCTGCCTCAGTCTTCACTGACAAAGTTGGGGTTTCGTTATGGACATTCATAGTTTGGTCACACTTTTTATCCAAGGTACAAAAGATGATACTTTCGTGTAGACACCTGGCGAATCTTTCACTCCACAGCCGTAGCCCCAGGAGGTCACACCATACACAACCCAGCTTTCACCTGGACGTTCACACATCAGTGGTCCACCACTGTCTCCTTGACAGCTATCAACACGTTTCTGTTCCTGGATGTTTCCAGCACAGAGCATTCTTCCTGTGAATCTTCTTTTGTAGCGCTCTTCACATACCCTCTTGGGAAGTAAGGGGATGGCAGCCTGTTGTAGTGTTCTTGAATAAGCCCTTCCTGAAAAAGAGGACCCAAATTATGGTCTTGTTACGATGACTGATCTTGGAAACATAAACTTTTCATCCAATTTTTGCTGTCAGTCCTGAAAACAAGACTAAATACTGAAAAGTTCTACTGTGCATTAAAAGTAATACTGAAGTACTACATAGTGTGAATATGGATTTTTTTTTTTTTTAAGAAAGGGTTAAAATTTAGGATGTAGCTTTATTCATTCTGTTCACTTGATCTTTCCAAGGTTAGTTAGGTTTGCAACAAACACACTTTGTGTCTTCTACAAGGATATATTTCTTAATATTGAATGGAGAAACTTTTCTGGGAGGTCTTAAGCAGTGGAGACTGGTGACTTCTGTGTACCAGGGAGCTAATGGGATTGAATAAGCAGTGCTTTGCTTGTAAAATACTGAGATTTCAGTCACTTGGCCTTTTTATGTTGCTTGCATCTCTTTCAGTTGCAAACGCAGGAAATTAAAGCTAGTGCTGAGAGTTTTTTAAAGTGAAATCTTAATAGTTGTAATTATGATTCATATACTGAGTGTAAAATTTCAGCTGAAGTACTGGGATGATGTAATTTCTTACTGTAAAGCCAACTATTGCAGTGGCTAATGTTTCCTTAAATAGATGTCTGTAGTAAACAGTACTGCAGAACTTTAAGTGAATTGTGTAAAAAGCTGGACAAAGTTAGGTAATGGATTAGGAACCGTTTTAGCAAAATCCCTACCCTACAATCATATCACCTTTACTGTAGTACAGTGACTCAGACATCCATGCACACAGAGGGAGGAAGAACTGATACTTGGCCTTGCTGCCTTGTCTCCTTGCCAGTTGGAATGAGTCAGGGGAACAAAGGCTCAACTGCGGTTGCTGTCTTGCAGTGTATTTAGCACCATAAAAATATGAAAGTAAAACATGGTTATTAATTTGTAAAATGTTTTTAAAGGGCAAAGTCCTTTGAGGAGGAATCTTGTCCTGACCTAAAAAGTGACTACATAGTTTGCTCCGAGAAGTCTGAGTTGCAGATTGCATGGTGGCTCTCATGAATTCTGGCAAGATACTCTCTTGTTTAGATCTAACTGCTGATTGAAAATGGCAGCTGTAACAAGGGAGGCTAAAAATGCTCTTTGAAAGTCTATTGTGTTTGTATTTTCCATCCATTTTTCTATTGATGTAGTGCAGTTGGAAGAACTTTTCTAAAATATTCGTTGTATTTCCTTTAAAGACCTTCATGTATGAGAGCTATTAGTTGTGTTCTGAGGCAGGGGGTGAAAAGCTGCTGTGCAGAGTGTGCCTGACAACAAATAAGCTTCTTATTCATGTCTGCCAGGCTTAATGAGGCTGTTTTACTGACTGTTTCTGTGATTTAGAGTGACATGGTTAATCACCACTTTTCAAATACAAACTAAATTCAGCAAACAAAGTGTTGTCATTCCTGGTTAAGGATCAGGAAAAAAAAAACTACTTCCCTATATAAAAAGAGTACAAGTAGTCCATTTTGAGCATTTTCTTATTTTTAATATTGGAGTTGTTTGAGGAGGGGTGGAGTGGTGGTGGGGTTTTGTTTTTAAATAAGCAGCCTCAGTTAATGAGATTGGCAGGTGGAAATAATTGAAAATTCTTACCTGTGTCACCCCATCCAGTGATATAACAGTTGGGAGCAGTTTTCTGTGGTCTTTCTCTTCTTAATGGCAAACAAGCAGGTAAGACATGGGTACTGAACCTGGCACACTGTTCCTCTGGCCCCTGTAGCCTCACCAACGCAATATCATAGTCGCTGCTCTCGGGCCTGTACTCTCTATGTATCACAATCTTTTGGACTCCAATTTCTTCCTCATACTCTTCTGGTACCAGTGTGTGATAGTCTCCAACTCGCACAGCGTAGTTCCGAGTGTTGTTGCCATACCTGAAATTGAGGTGAACACAAAGAGGGCTGCTTATGCAAAATCAGATACTAAGCTTGCAAACAGAGTTGATTAGGGTATTTAGTGAGTGAGACAAACGGCTAGTAATTAAAAACCTGAGTACTCACATCATTGTGGTGTTCCAAATAATTGCTGAAATGAAGACAATGTTTGAGCTTGCTTTGTAGGTTGGTTGAGACATTCTAGAGGTTTAGATAACTTAGTACTTCTCAGGTTAACTGAAACTATGATGAGGAAAGGAAAGCAAAGCATATCTGCATCGCAAGCACCTATTGTCAAAGTGATTTGCTTTGCGTTCAGTATGACCCCAATTCCTTCCGTGTCATGGACTAAGTGGTAAATACCTTGGAGATCATTACTGTGACTGAAATAACAAATTTCAGTGCATGCCTTTGGAGATTTTTGGATTACAGAACACAACCTTTCTCAGGAAAATGCAAACAAGAGAGTACTGTTGGGTATGTTTATTTTAAATTCTGGCTAACCCAAATATTTTTTCTTTGACTTCTCCCTTTCCCTCACAGCCTTCATCAGGAAACTTGTAATATAAAGTGCAGAAAATACCCTATGGTGCCCTGTCACCTTCTAACCTATGATAGTTATTTTTATACCCTCCAGCAATGTGCTGATCTCCACAGCCTGCTAAAGCTTGGAGGACCAGAAGACTAAGCAGGAACATCACAGATCTCTTCTGAACAATATACAGCTGTACCACTGAGTATTTCATTTAATTGCAAATTGCACTCCTGGTTGCCTGCAAAGCTTTGTTCTTCCAAATTCTGCACATCTCCTTCAGGTGTTCTATAAGCAAAATGTCACCTCTAGGCTTATAAGGATAGTTAGTTGCAGGCTGTGACCAAACATTTTTTCATCAAATTGACTAGTGAAGAGTGTTTTCCTGTCAGCCATAAATCCAGCAGGACAGTAGAAATTTTGCTACATCCTTGATTTTGACAAAAGGAACAGTTCTTTTAAATAAGTTCCTCCTGTTTTTCTGTGTTACGGATTATGGTAATCTTTTAGCAAAATAATGAAGAAAGGAGATTTGGGGAAGTGTATCTTAATTAAAAGTACTGATTTTAAACACTTAATAGAATGTGAAGTGCTGTTTCTTATGCAAGAGTATAAAACTTTAATAGCTACAAGGCTTCTAGTGAAAAGCTTAATAAGCAATCATTGCACAGATACACCACGTTTTGTGCACATTCACACATAAGGCTTTCTTAAACTGATTTTTTTCATTGGCAATTTTTTCTTTGTAGTACCTGGTACTTGCCACACGTGGAAATATTGTGATACAGCATCAGTATATAAAAAAAGATAAAGTAATCTAGCTTAGGTGTGTCAAGAATTTTAATTCTGCTCTCTACTTTCCAGTGTCTTACTAAGGGTTTGGTTCTTCTGTCCCTCTAGTTCTCAAAATTATCAGGGCCATGTTGAAGAATACATGGGCATTCAGGAATGCCTAAAGAAACATTCAGTAACAGTGCACTTGCTGGGGTATTCTCTAAAATGACTTCATAGTCCTTATAATTTCCTTTTCTATGCCTCATTTCTAATTATCCAAAGTTACATTTTTAAAATGTGTATCCCTGAATAGCTGTCAGAACCATGCAAGACAAAACTTAGTAATAAGATGGATGGATTCTAAAAGGAAAACCAGCTTCAAACACTTTTTGACTTTAAAAGAGAGTTTGTGAAATTACAGAAATGAGTGAGTCTGCCATACTACTGGAATCATGTACAACAATTTTAACTTTTATCCATAGTAGCAATGGAGCCCACTTTTGTTACTTAAGCAGTGTTCCAAGTCCCAGGATATGAGAAATGCTATACCGGCCTTTCTCTTGTCTGTCTGTGGAAAGTATGTGAAGAAGCTGCTTGATCTATAGATAGCTCTTGGAAACCTATCTCCTTAAAATCACTCTGAGATCATTAGAAGTTCAAGCCAGTCTAGAGCTAAAGGTGCCTCCTTTCCTTAGCAGCAAAGAGTAGTGCACCCACAGGCTGTTGGAGTTGCTTGCTCACATCTGGGTTGCACCATTTTAAATGCAGCATCCGGGCCAAAACAATACTTAGGGGTGGGTTTGTTGGTTTTATTTGGAGGGAAAGGAGGTTGGTTGGTAGGACTTTTTAAATTAAAGGCCAACTGTTTGGAACAGTTTTCAGTGGGCCTGAACTGGAATATTTTTTGCCTATGCCCAGAACAACACAACAGTTTGAAAATAGACTCTGCTGCTGAAGAGAGACCTACCTTTTAAAACAATGTGCAGCAGTGAGGACCCAGCAGCTGCTGATGAGAGTAGCACCACACAATAGTCTTCCATCGCCATGAGAAGACTTAAGTCGGAGAGCAACCTGCCATGGCCAGCCACCCCTAAAGAGGACATGAGACATTGCTTTTGGGGTACAACAATGGAACAGTAAGGTAGCTTGTCAGTTACCTTGAATTTAAATCCTACTTCTTTTTTTCCACTGCTATAGCCTGCAGACTACGTTGTTTTTTGAGTGGCAGTAGAGAATACCTTTATATTTGTGCAGCATTGAGAATTCCATTTAACAATGGTCAAGACTACAGATTGTTCAAGCATCCAGCACTCTTGAGTGCTTCCTCCCACTGTCAATTATTTCAATTTTCCCTGCTCAGATTGCGTTCATTGTGCCAAAAATACCTTTGGTGGTTCCCTTGCCAAATACCATTCAAGTCAACAAGCCAGAAATTTCCTGTCAACTGGAGAGGGTAGAGAAGGGAATTTCTTGAAAAGCTAAAGTTAGCATCCTTTCTGTCTGCATTCAGATCTTTGTCTTGTTTAAAAAGGGAAGCTGGCAGCACAAGAGGTCTAAGGCAGCTGTAGAAAGCACAAATAATAGATAAGCACCTTTTATTAGCCTATGATCATCTGGTTTATATAGTGGATCTGGCATACGTATTTGCAGGCCTGTGAAGACAGGATGAATTCTTTTTCTCCAGTTTAACAGATTAGCAAAACACGGAATCAGGAGGAGAGACAGACACCAAAAATAATCATCAGCATCCAAGAATAAGCATCAGGCAGGCTTAGGTGTTTCTGACTTCTGTCAACTTAAATACATGTGCTGGAGTACAAGAGCTGCCTAGGATCTTGTCTCAGAGTTGCCAGTGCCAAATGTTTTAAATTCAGGTGGAGGAATTTTCTTCCTGTAAATCATAGAACAATGCTGACATTTTTCAATTTTCACAGGATCACAGGATACTAGGGATTGGAAGGGACCCAAGGAGATCATCAAGTCCAACCCCCCTGCCAGAGCAGGACAATACTATCTAACACAGATCACAGGGGAACACATCCAGACAGGCCTTGAAAGTCTCCAGAGGAGACCACACAACCTCTCTGGGAAGCCTATTCCAGTGCTCTGTACTTTACAGTAAAGAAGTTCCCCCTTGTGTTGAGATGGAACCTCTTGCTGCAATTTACACCCATTGCTCCTTGTCCTATTCCAGGGAGCAATGAGCAGAGCCTGTGTTTCCCCACCCCCCCCCACCCCCCTCCCTTCCTGGCCAACCTTCAGATACTTAAAAACATTTATCAAATCCCCTCTAAGTCTTCTCTTCTCCAGACTAAACAGCCCCAGGTCTCTTAGCTTCTCCTCATCAGTCATGCTCTCCAGTCCCCTAATCATCCTTGCAGCCCTCCACTGGACCCTCTCCAGCAGATCCCTGTCCCTCTTAAACTGGGGAGCCCAAAACTGAACACAGTATTCAAGATGAGGTCTCACCAGGGCAGAGTAGAAGGGGAGGAGAACCTCCCTTGATCTGCTGGATCAGTGTCATTGATGAAGATGTTGAACAGGACTGGCCCCAGCACTGATCCCTGGGGGACACCACTAGTCACAGCTCTCCAGCTGGACCTGGCACCATTGATCACCACCCTCTGAACTCTGTCTTGCAGCCAGTTCCTAACCCAGCTCACTGTCTGCTCTTCCATTCCACACTTCCTCAGCTTGCTTACTAAAATGTCATGGGAGACGGTGTCAGAGGCCTTGCTAAGGTCAAGGTAGACTACATCCACTGGTTTCCCTGAATCTGCCCATTCAGTTATGGCATCATAAAATGCGACCAGGTTAGTCAAGTATGACTTCCCCTTGGTAAATCCATGCTGGCTACTCCTGATAACCTTCTTCTCTTCCAAGGGCCTCAAGATGCCCTCCAACAGGAGCCGCTCCATCATTTTTCCAGGGATGGAGGTGAGGCTGTAGTTTCCTGGAACCTCTTTCCTGCCCTTTTTGAAGATTGGAGTGACATTGGCTCTCCTCCAGTCCTCAGGCACCTTTCCTGTCTGCCATGATTTGGCAAAGATGATGGAGAGTGATGGAGCGATAGTGTCAGCCAGTTTTGGAAGATGGGATTCAGTATGTCTTTCCAAAATGGGGTAGTCCAGACAGCTTGGAGTTTCCTGGCATGTAAGGATCCAGCTCCTTTTAGAACTTAGTCAAGTTCTTTGTCTTAATGACTTCTTGTGATGACAAGTCTGTTTCTGACATTGTTCATCTGTTCCTTTTCTTGATTTTCTTGATTTGTAAGTACACTATCAGATTTCCCCCATGTTTTTGTGTCACCTAGAGTCCTTGTGGTTATTTGTTACAGGATCAAGGTTGTTGCACAGACTTCATTGTACAATCCATTTTTTGTCATTGTTTCATTCAGTATCCTTTGTACACGTATTCTGAGACAATGCTTTTTCTGTACAATGCATTATTTATTACTCTCATTTATCTCATTACTGAGACAAGTAATCCTACTTTGCTTTGTCTGACTGCATGTTAGTATTTTTCTAGGCTCCCTCCTCTCCCTGTTCTTTGAAGCTCCTCCACTTAGGCAGTGTTTGTTTCAAAATTAATTGATTGATGCTCTGTGTAAACTTCAAAATACACTTTGAGTATATTTCTGTTGCTACTTCATGACAAGTCAAAAGAAAAGCAATAAACCTACAATAAGACTATAAATTAGGCAAACCTCTTATGGCAAATACATCTCTTAGAAGCTTCATATTCAGAATGACTTGTCTTTACTAAATATTTACCGTAAGGAATTTTTACCACCAATGATCCGCTTCTGTCGACGATGGAGTAACCTCAATCCACAAACAGATGCAAGAGAATCTAAACCAAAAAGGGAGATGTAGACAGCTTTAAACTCAAAAGGAAAAGCAACCAATCTTCAATGAGGGTGAACTGGTAAGCAAATAAAAAGGCTGTAGTTATTTTACAGTTATTCTACGTGTGTTTCATGGTAGTTTTTAACTACCAATTTTTCTCAGACACAATGTAAGCAGAGATCATTTCCCACCACTTCTGTTCTTGGAACTCTTGATAGAACTGTCCTCTCTAATGTGCCACTGTTTACCTCCTCCATCTCTTTCTACCATTGTAGTTCCCATCCAAACCTGTTGGTCTGCTACTCACAACAGGGCTTCACCTTTATTGCTGTTTCCCAGGGCCTTTCTGCTTAGGTGGTCACAGATGACCCCTGCGTCCTCGCTGTGCCGGCAGTTGTGCGTCCCAATGTCGCGCTTAATGCAGTCAGCCAACGATCTCTCACTTCCTGTACACTTCACGTTATCCACATGGATTGGGCCTTTGCCCTCCCCAAAATATGCCATTGTCCTTGCTCTAGCCAGACCTCTGGAGACAGAGCATAGATTTTATTAAGCATTTTGAGGCATTATCCTGAGGCCTTAGTCTTCATTTTACTCAGCTGAAATACTTCAGAGAGAGTAGTAAAATATACTGGAAGTGTTATTCTAAGTCACAGAATCACAGAATGTTAGGGGTTGGAAGGGACCACCAGAGATCAAGTCCAGCCCACCTGCCAAAGGAGGATCACCTAGGGCAGGCTGCGCAGGAATGCCTCCAGAGGGGTTTTGAAAGTCTCCAGAGAAGGAGAGTACACAAACTCTCTGGGCAGCCTGCTCTAGTGCTCCGTCACCCTTGCCATAAAGAAGGGTCTCCTGGATTCAGAGATGACAACTTCTCATTGCCTCTTGTTATTCTGGCAAGTAGGAAAACAACAGCAGCATAACAAAATAGCCACAGATCATTAGTGTTTAAGAAATGGTTTTAAGTATCTCATATGGAAATATGTAGTATTAAAATCTAGAAATATACATCAACTATGTGAAAGCTGCTTTTTCATAATCTCTTTAATCCTCATATAAAGACAGCATCTGTGAATGCTAAAAATAATTTGTTCTGATCTGATTCCCTGAGAAAGACAGGACAGCTAAATGCAGTATACCTCCAGTGTAGTAGAAGCTATCATTCACATATCTATTAGTTGTTAATAGTTATTAACATCTCATTATGCCAGTTTTAAAGTGGACCCCACAGCTGCATTCTAGAACTGTAGCTAGAGAAAGTCTGATCCTAGCTCAGTCTTGGCACCTGACATTTGGGAGGAACCCTTAATTGATGCTTGTGTAGCATTTTTGTACACAGGGCTCAAGGCACTTTACAGAGAAGGTCAGTATGCTAATCCCGTGCTTGCAGAAGGATGAACAGCAATTTAAGCAGTTAAATGTTGGACTTCAGACACATTATTAGAGTATGAAGCTCTTATCCTTATAGTGCATGGAAGCTTCAGCAAGTGACAGCTGTCTGAATGATCTTTCTTGAATGATGAACTTTTTTCCCAAATGAGGGAGTGGATGAACAAACACAACAAAAAGCCAACATGATTTGTGCATGTAGGCATTCCATTTGATAACTTTGTCATCAGTTTTTACTTTTAATTACTTAGGATAATGGTTCCTAGTAAAAAAATCAACAACAGATGTTTTGTTGTATACAGTTTAAGAGTCAGAATGAATTCTGAGTGGGAGACCACTCAATCAGCTACATAGAAGTGGGGCGGGAAGCTGCAGCCACCACTAAGTGTGTCTGAGCTACAAGTTTACAAGTCAGTTAATAGCAATTTACTGATATTTTATTGTGATAAGAATATAGTGGATAGTAGATAACTGAAGTGTTGCCCTATATTACAGCTTTTTATTTTAAAGGCTGTGTGATAACTGCATGTTGTAAGGGTCCTAGGCATACAGAAGGACAACAGCATGTAGAGTGGAATGCTAGAGTAGAGCCATAAATTGCACGTAACCATATTAAAAATATGAAAGTCATACATGCAAGCTTCTTCCTTTTTCTGTCTTGCACACAGAAAGCCTTTTCTGTTTGCATTTTTTTACCACTAAGTGAGGGGTAGGCAGGCAGGTTATCTCAATAGGCAATGTTGGTTAGAGTTGGTTAAGAATTATAAAAAGTCAGGATAGAGAAGTATGTGAAACATTGACAGAGATGATATCACAAGGTCAGCTGTCCTGTTGATACAATGAGGTCAACATTTTTAATTTCCATGGCTAGCATGTGTTTGCCAGATAATCCAAAGCTTTAACTGACTTTGGAACCAGTAGAGGACACTCTTTGCCTAATTAATTTAGTATAATTTAACTTGTCAATCATAAGCAATGTGTCTCCTCTTGTTCCATTTTTTTTAATATTGTGAATGATACTCTGACTACAGATACTGAACAACAAATGTGCAGCTCTCCAATATCTGTAGGCAGCTAATGTGTCATGTAAGCTGCTACAAAACAGTGAGACAGTGCAGGCACTCATTGCAGATTCTTACCTGATTTTAGTATCTATATGTCAAAAAAGAAGTTTCTGCTTTAGGGCATTGCTGTGAAGTTCCTCAGGATATTGAAAACTACTTTGTTGTGAATCACCACAGTATTCTTAGCCTTTCTTAGAAAAGTATTTATTGCAGTTTAGTGTAGAATTGTCTGAAGACTCTTACCAGACACATAATAAGGTCACTGCTTTCCTTGGTTTAACAGATAAATCTCGAAGAGTACTCTGATAGCTTTGAGGTCGCATATGCAAATATTCTAGGTGAAAGAGATGTAGAGAGACATATAGAGATGTAGATGAAGGGGGGAGCTTAGTGCTTTGGATTGCAATCCTGAGACTTCATGTTTTTGTATGAACTCACTAAAATGGAAGAGCTTTGCTCTTTACTTGTTCTGTCAAAATGCTTCTGTGTGTTAAACCCAATCACATAGTAAATAGGTGCTTGAGAAAAGGTGTGTGTTCTGTTACTGTTTGTCTTGCTACAAATCTACATTTTTAAGGCAGCCCTTTCTTCCATTTGTAATGATAAATGGGTGATTTTTTTTTTTTTTTTTTGTTCAAGGAATGGAATTCCTTAGCAGGAAAGACTTGAGAGGGAAACTGCATTGTGAAGGGAGTTAAATTATGCGGTTCAGTTTCATGATCAGTCTTAATCCAAACTGATGTCAACTTCAGTGTTAGATGCTTTTTGAATTAATCCCAGGGAAAGATCTTAATGTGTTTATTTTTAAAGAAACAATTTCCATCTACCCTCAAGCTCAGGTACATGAGCCCAGAAGCCCCAGCCTTGCTGTGGAACAGTCATGTCACCACGGAATATAATTTAAACTTCATCAGATAGACCTGCACATAATCTCCTAGACGTGCGCAATTCCAGCTCATCAGTGCACACAATAGCATAGTCTGATCTGTGGAATGCAACTGTCTAGACGTAGAGTCACCAAGATCCAACATTTCCAACAAGCTTTCCCAATTTCTGGAACCTAATTTTAGATTTCTAAAATGTGTCTATCCCTACTCCTTCAGGAAGCATGTGCTGTGTTATATCCTATCATATTAACTCCCCCATTCTGACATGACACAAACTGAGAACCCAGCCAACTGTTCGTGCCTGTAGAGGTTTAAAAACACAAGGGGATAAGGGGTTGAGTTTGATCATCCGAGGGAGACCTATGAAAGGCCAGAGAGGCAGAGGATGAGCAGACTAAATGAATGATTCAGTGGGAGACAGACAAGTCAAGTTTTACAGTTTTGAAGCTAGTCATCTGCTATTTATAAATGTACTTTACTAAACAAGTACCAGACAGTTTTTAAGAGGCAGGTAGTATGTGTTCAGACATAATTTGGTTATACTCAGCTGCACAAACTTTACATTATTGGATAGAACAAGCAAATAAAATTATTTGTATTACTTAAGCCCAGATTTCTTTACAGATACACTCAGATAAGACATTTCACTAGTTTCCTGTTGCATTTCATTAGTGTTCTAAATAATTTTCAGCTCTTATTAATTCTGCTGTTAATGTATCTACCCTCTAGTTGTGTTATTTTTAGTGCTCTAAGGTATCAAAAAAAATTGCTTATGAGTGATGCAAACCTGATTAAGTGGCATAGTCCAAAAGCAAAGCATATACATTGCAGTGGTTTTAATTAGAGAGTGTCCTGTCAGATCTATTCCTATATAAAATGAAGCATATTGAAATTGCTGCCATGCAGGCTCAGTCCATAACCTTGGTGAAATAGTGTTATCAAATCTGCAAGCTACATCAAATCAAGCTAGGTCAAAAAAGGAAAAAAAAACCCATGAAACTAGGAATTCAGTGACTGCTGTGCCTACATGTCAATCTGCAGGAAGTATATCCACACCTTGTGATGCTGGACATTGTTCTGTTGCTGTATTTCACTGAAAATGTTAACAGTTATGTTCAACCATGTAAGGATTTCAAGGTCACCATTAAGATTCACGTAAGATAGCTATCAACTATATGCAAATTACAACTTCAGATGTGAACAGATTAAGAACTGTTTTTAAAAAAACCCTCTGTTATCTCTGAAAGTTTAGCTAAATTCCAAAATATTTCAGTAAACCAAACCTAAGTTCTGTAAATTTTTGTTGTATTTGCCATTTCAGTTACCAGGCTGTGATGTGCTTTTGAATATTAAAACTCAGTTTCCCAATTATGGTAGTTAACAAATACACCTTTTGAAGACTGCTGCTTGTTAGACGGATAGACTTTCTATAAGAATGCCAAAGAGACAACTTGTAAAAGGCATATATTATGTTACCAGACATATGTTGATGGTATTTGGTTGCAGAAACTTAACATTTTTAGATACAGCAAACAGATAATTTGAAAAAACAGCTTAATGAGTTTTCTTACTTGTAGCCAAGCTGTCGACAGACTACAGCTGCATCCTTATCAGACCATCCATCATCACAAATTGTGCCCCACTGGCCATTGATAAAAATCTCTACACGTCCTTCCTTCTTACTCTCACCATCCATCAGCCTGATGGGAGGACCTGGGAATAAATTGTTGCTGTCAACTCACCACAACAGAGGCAAGAACTAGTACTCTGGGTCAGTTTCATCACATGAGTATATAGGGTCAAGTGATGTTTATGTTCAACAAGTCTAATATCAGTAGTCATATTTTTCTTGGATGACAAAGCAAAGCAGTTTGTACAAATTGCAAGGCAAATACAAAATATACTGTATTTTGAGCTTCAGAGTTTGTCTGGTTCCTTCATTTCAACTAAACATAGGACACAGCTTGGAATTTGACCATGATGTGCATAGAGCAGTTTTCCCCCTAGTTGCAGAAAACTTGAGATAGCTTTGATATGATAGCAAAGCAGTCTGGACCCATATTCCTAGTGGAAACTTTATGGATATATGAACTATACCTCAGTTCATATATCCATTCCCAAACTGGTTTGTAGCACTCTTCTTAAACCACTTTGTCAGCAAAATGCAGCATTGTGCTGAACTTCAGTTATTACTTAGTGCTATGCACACTGCTCTGTAGTATACTTTGTGCAATAGCATAATGTCCTGCAGCATGTTGTTCTAGATTGATTTGCCAATATTTTTCTAGAAATTTTAATCAATTGCTTATTCAGATCTGTTCATAAAACAAAATCTCACTCATGGAGATTAGTCTTTAATTAATCATGGCTTTTTTCAGTGCTTGGCTTGGAATTAAAGTACGTAGTTGGTTCTGACTTAGATTGCAAGCAATGCAAAGAGCCTTAAACCAGTTATGAATTGATCTGAGGTCTGCTGGTAATGTTTAAGTGAGAATTGTCACTTTCTAATCCTTAATACACTGCTAAAAGGGGTGTTTTTAGAATAATTGGAAAGGCTTTTCCTTATCCTTCTAGCTTATTCCTAGTATTTTCTAAATCTATAAAGGATGAGAAATTACTTTTGTTCTTAAATAAAACATTATTTTTCAGATATTTGCATATGATACTTTATCCAGATTAATTTTGGCTATTACTAAGTTTTGAATATCAAATATTACTCCAGACTAGTTAAATCTGACTTAATTCATTAATTGAAAGAGGAAAGATTCAAAACCAAAATTGAAGTCAGTTTGCTTCAAATGCCATTTATAGCATATAGCTCATACTGGAGTTCATACTGCCTGGACAGCTACATGAATTAACTTTACCAGCTTTCATTGTCATTATCATAGAATCAGCCAGGTTGGAAGAGACCTCCAAGATCATCCAGTCCAACCTAGCACCCAGCCCTAGCCAGTCAACTAGACCATGGCACTAAGTGCATAATCATAGTTACTGTAGTGCATTCTATATCCTTTTTACTGATCCTTAATGTCTGTTTCCTTAAGTCATATCACCTATTAATTTTTCATTATTTTTTTTCACTGAACTCATCCTTACATGAAAAAAAGAAAAGGTTTCTTTCAAATGCTGGTATGTAGATGGTAACAATAGAGTCTTTGTCCCCTTTCCAATCAGAAATATCCTGTAGGAAATGTCAGATACACTGTCTTAATTTTTTTATTGAAATGATGGATGAGTTATTCTGAAAGAACATGATTTAGGTGAAAATTGTATTACCCAGATAAAGGCATGGAATATTCGTGATACTATACAGCAATTTTCTTATTATCTCATCTTCTTGTGATATATATATATGAGCATAAAATTAATATAACTTTCTGGCAATGAAAGATGTGAGAATGTTACCATATGGATGCGTTTAACTGAACCAGACCTCCTTCAGCTAAGATTATATTTTATAGGAATTTAAGCAAAGCAACACAGATGGTTTGCATCTGTAAAGACAGCAGTCATGAGTCAAATTCCTGTTATTTTTGGTCTGAGAAAATTCTTTCTACCAAATATAATTTGACATCTATACATAATGAAACTGTAGTGCATCATAAAACATTGAGTGGATTGTGAGGGGTCAGAAGGCTATGGAAAAAAAAGACTCCAAAGAGGAAGAGAATAGAAAACTACACCTGGTAATGCTGATTTTTGGTAGAACAGGTAAGCAATGTTATGAAGTAAATCCATGTCTTAGTTTGCAGCATAGACTTTCAGTCTGTGATTTCCAGAGAAACTCAGGCACCCAGGCACACAAATCCATTGCATTTCAGCACAAGCTGTGAGTCTAACTCCACTACTTAACAATTCTAATTTCAAAATCAGCTAAAATATACTTGGGTAAACTAAAGAACATTGGTAGCAGTTTTGTAGAAGGCTACACACTGACAAGCTACAAAGTCTGTATGTAGCAAATTCTGTATATTGAAGTGTTTTTCAGAATTGCTGAGTGAAATGTTGTCCCCCTGTTAATTTTTAGTCTGCACATCTGATAGCCAGTATTCTTGTTTAATTATCTGTATGTGGATGTAGGAATCTTTGGAATTCACTTGCATATGATTTGTTCTACAGTCTACTGTTAATTAGTGTATTTCTTTTCCTAGCTGTCTTTTTTTTATTACTCTCTTTTCATACAAGTTTGTAGGGGGGTTGATACTGGAACTGTCTCTGATCTGTGTTTCCTTTATCATTTTGCTCTGGTCAGCAACTGGGGCCCATTCACTCAGGCTCAATATATAAGTGTTAGCCAATAGTATTAACAGAAATAATTTCATGCTTCTCATTCTTCCTTCTTACTATCTTTGAACTTCCCCTCTTTCTCTTTTTCTTTCTTTTTTTTTTTTTTTTTTTTGATGGATTGTAAGGCCATAGAAGGATATACTGTTGATTTATGTTCTTCAGTGCTTGGCTAAGTCTTCAGTTTTTGATAGTATGAGAGAACTACTGAGGACTTGGAAAGTGCTGAGTGAAATGCAGTATACCATAAGGAAGTGCTCAATCTGGTGAAGATTGAGAGAACAGGATCTCCAGGATCTGACTTTGTTACCTTTCAAATTTGTGACCTTTAATGTTCTGGCTGTTTATGTTTCCTTAAGCAAAGCTTGATTACTTCCTCTGATCTTGAAGAGAAAAGTGACCTTTTTGTCTTCCTGTTTTCCCTTCCTTCTTTGCACACATCTGCCAAACCCACATATTTTGAGCATCCTTAAGTGTACTATACTTTGCTCAGATCTGTACTCACTGCACTACTGCTCACACTGTGATTTCACCAAAGAGATGCCTTACCAAGTGAGAGTTTATGGCTGTCATTATCTGGGTGGCAAATGAGTCTGACATCCTCCTGATGGTTGCAGTCATGCTTTCCCCACTCTCTCCTTGAGCACTGCAGAAGGTTTATCTCCTTCCCTGAGCAGCTGACATCATCCAACCAGATGGGCACAGAGCTTCCTTCCGAGTAGCTCTCAGGTGCACTTTTTCCATGCCTGCACAATACATATGTATATATAACATTTTGGTTCACAGTGACTGGAGGGAATGTGATACTTAAACACTAGAAAGCAAATAAAGGATTCTGAAGATAAAAGGTTTCTCATCTAGTAACAACAAACAGCATAAACCATGACAGGGCAGGTTCAGTTAGCATTAAGTTCAGTGAGAGCACCATGTGCTGCTGCTTTGGTAGCCTTTCTTCAGGAATTATTGTTGCATCAATACAAGCTTGAGAGTCTTAGATCTTTGATGAAGGCCTCCCTTCATGCAAGCATATGGCTGTCTCACTGGGAGACTCAAAGTATGTTCTTAGTATTATATATACATTTAAATGTCACAGACTGGGGGAAATGGGAAAAAAAGTCTTTTTTTCAAATGTGAGTTTTTGCAATCTGAAGGACAGACAACAATCACTTAGTGGTCATCTTTGTGTCCACAGCCAGCAGGAAAAGCAATGAAGGGGAAATGTGTGAAACTCTAATGTATTTTTTTTTCTAAAATATGCTTTTCAATGTGGAACAGTGTGGCAGGTCCAGGCTGTGGGCTTTACTGAACTACATCCAGAGGAACTTACGCCTTCAAATTGCCTGTGAACTTTAATGACCATTCAACAGGCAAAGATTTCGAGGAATCAAGTTTTTATAAGTGAAACAGATCAGGTTTTCTCTGTAGCTTGAGCATTGGTCTTGGTTAATCACAAGGTTTATTGGAAGAAACTCAGTGAATAAAAGGTGCTGAATCACAGCCTCAGTTGAAGCTTTTCCTTCTTCCTAAACTGAGGTCATGAATATCTCTGAGAGTGAGGGAAGCAGGCTTTCATGGATTTTAACTCAGCAGTTTCTAAGAAGCAGTCAACTAATATTGAAAAAGCAGTCTTTTGACTACTGTAGGGTTCATGTAAATGTTTGTCATCATTGTCGAGGCAAAGAGATATCTAATATCAAGCAATCTTACTTAAATCCCAGCTGCCGGCAAACCACCTGTGTATTCAGCTCTGTCCACCCATCATCACAGACTGTGCCCCACTGCCCAGCGTAGTAGACCTCCAGGCGTCCCTCATGACTGCCTTTACCACTCGTTAGTCTTAAGGCACCATCTGTTATTAGCAAGTAAGAAAAAACCAATCAGTTTTTCTGAGATCACTTATTCTAACACAATATTAATAGCATTGCACTTAATGCATCTGATCAGAACAGCGGGCTACTAAATCTAGTGCTGATCGCTCAGTGTCATTTAATGAGAAATGAAACAAATGCCATAACCACCCTGTCAGCTCTGAAGTGTTGCTTAATGCAGTTGGTTAAGTGCAAGAGAAACAGCAGAAGATATTGATCCTCCAAGTCCTTATTACATGCCAAGCTTGCAAGAGTGGGCTCTGGTTACATGATTTCACTGTGCACACACCTCATCTTTGTTCTCTTATCTCCCCCTTGCTTTGATGCTGCAGTGCTTACCGGCACTGATAGGTGTGATACGATTAAGACAGGTTCCACATAGTGGCAGTTAGCACGTTCCTGAGGATCCAAGGCATTGTGTTGACTGATGAGATTTCTGTACCTGTAAATCCCCATAGCAAACAGCTGGTTCGGTCTGATACTGCCAGAACAGTGTTACTATGGGGCCTGTGCATCTGCACATTAGAGCTCTCTTTCCAGAGCTGTGAGCTCTGCATTTGTCACTGTTTTCCTGTGTGGTTGCTGGTAATTGAAGTACCTGTGAGAGGTGTGCAGGAAACACCAGCATCTTCTTTGTGGCCGCAGTTGTGCTCTCGCCAGGAGTTTTTGGGACACTGTTCTATCGAGAGCTCATTTCCTGTGCAGCGCACTTCATCCAGCAGCACGGGGCCTGAGCCTTCTCCAAAGTAAGCCTGGCTCCATGCCTTGGCAACGCCCCTGTGGGAGTGAAACAAGCACCCAGTTGAGGGCAAGCCAGCTGAAGAGCCTGGGATTCAGCGGCGAGAGCTGAAATGCTGCTTATCCAGCTTTCAAAACCAGCAGATGGACCACTGAAAGAGCTAGCCGTGCAGCCTGCAGTGTGTCTTGTAATGTGCTGTGGTTCCTTAGGCCACTTTAGCCTCATCCAAGGCTATGGAGTGACTTAAGCATTCCAATTTCAAACTTCTACAGCTCAAGCATATCTAGAACATCTATTTCTACTGGTTTGTATCTATCATATTTCCCTTTTCAGGCCCTTTTTATTTCTAAGCATAACTTTCCTAGAAGAGATTAGAGAGGTACAGCTTGGGTATGAGGATTCTAATTTAATTTTCATTTACTGTTTAAATGTAGTCGAAATAATCCGATATATCTTTCTGCAGTGACTTTCATCTGTTGTACTCAGAGGACTTTAATTAAATCTCAAATACCCAGATGAGGCAGATAAAAGTAATTGTTCCCCATTTAGTCATGTGAAAACGATGGCAAAGATATCTTAAGTGACACGACAATGTCATACCACCAAGCAGTGGTGGAAATAAGAACAGAAAGCAGAGCTGTGACTGGCCTTGTGTGCATTAGACTGTGTGTAAGCTTAGAGGATTTGGGGCACAAAAGCCTGCCTAAATTGGAAATACACCACTGTTTCAGCAGGACAGAAATGAAGCAGAGTTTAACTCTTGGTGATCAACCAGGATGTCTCCAGTTCTATTTAAGATGCTATGTTTTTTCATTTCTAAGCGTTGTCAAGCTTTGGTTTCTTTCCACTCGTCTCTCTGTTCTTCTATCCAGTCTTGCTTTTCAATACCTGTCTTCGTTTTCAACTTGTAAGACTGAAATGTACCTTTGAGTTTTTCAGTATAGCAAATCAACTATCTCCCTAAAGATTTAGTTTAAATTAATTAACATGCAGTTTGGGTGCAGGGCTCTCTACTAATTAATTTTCTTTAACGGGAGTTTTCCATTACTAGCCATATGTTGTCAGATAACACCCAAGAGGAATGGTGTGTTCAACTTATACTGAAAACATGACAGGTCTTGACTTTCATTTTGGGATGCAGTCATTCAGTATCTTAACTGGCATTTGCATCTGTATGTCACAACAGTACGTTGCTGTGATTTATTTTTCTTTAGTGTAAGTTGCAGTAGTTCACAGTTTTAAGGCACTGATTAATCCATGCATGGATATGGATTTAATTTTCAGTGCTTTGTAGAACTATGTAACAGTCTTTGTTCTTTCTCTTTTTTTAAAGGAGGAAAAATACTAACTTCACAATTAGCAATCTCTCAAATTCTTGATAATAATTCTGGAATTGTAAGGAAGTGCAACAGCAAAGTTGAAAAGGTGTGGGAAGCTTCTTAGGTGCTTTTACTTTTACAACTGGCAGGTTTCCAGATGGATTAACAGTATGCAAATTTAGAGTATTTTTATTACTTAACTGTTTTACTGCTGCTGTTGGTAAAATTTCACTTCATATTAATGAGCACATTTGTCAAGACACCTTGATTACTTGAGAAATTCTATAAATCTGCAGACATATTTCAAAAATATTAGCACCATCTTAATACAATTTATTTACTCAGAAAAATGAATCCAATTAGAAGCATCTAATAACATCCCAGAACTGCAGTTTGTGAGCATTAACTATAAGTAATTGAATGTTTTAGTGTATTCAGTAAGGAGGCATGTTAAGAGCATGACATTTGTCATTAGTGTACAGAAATGTAATGCATAGCTTGGTGACTCCCCAACTGTATTAATAGTGGCTCAATTCAAAAGCAGAAAAACCTGTGAGAAGATAGGCTTGTTGTTAGGTATTCCCAATTGTAAACATACCAGAATACAGAAATACAGCATACAATAAAATGGGGAAAAATCAAAATCCAATGTCAGGGGAGCATGTTGATTCTCATGTGGCTCACCAGAAGCTTTTGAGGTACTGGACTGTTGTCATTCTTTGGAGCCAATATGTATGGCAGCAGCAGTCCAAGGCCCCAATTTCACTTTACAAAATGAGTACACTCTGGAGGCTACCCATTAATGCCACAAAGCCTGCTGCCTTCAGTGCCACTTCTTTTGATTCATCATCATCTCAGCAGGGTTGGCAGGTGAGTTTTGTTCCAGTCTCCTCTGCACTGACCTACTTAGTTCTCATCCAGGGCATAATCCCCTTCTCCTCCCTGGGTCTTCTCTGCACCTTGCTTCTAGCTCTCTCCCTCTTCAACCCATCTGGCCTTTCATCTCAGTGTCCCCTTCCCTTCCTCACTGTTCCAGCAGTTCTCCTCTTTACCTCCCACTTCTGCAGCAGCTTTTCTCAAATACTGAATACTTTTCTTTGGTGTGGTATCAAAATCACCCCAGCTGTTCAGAAAAGGAACAAGAAAATCCTGTCCTGCTCTGACTATATTATGGACCATGCTTAGTTCAGACAGGATTGCTGACAAGCTTAACTGTCAAAACTTCAAACATCTCCCAGTTTATGCAGATATCTTCACAGACTCATGACTTAGATCTTGAGAGATTCACAGGGATGCCAAGCAACACCCTTTCTGGCAGGGCAGTGCTCTTACTCCAAGGAAGCTCTTAGACTCCTTGGTGAAATGGATGTAAGGATTTTAACAGTCAAGGTGACCTCCTTTTTTTCACCCATGATTCTTCCCTGAAACTTAACTGAAATTGCAGTGAGTTTTCACTGGAAAGTATCTGAGACAAATCCTTTGTTCTACAGACAAATCTGTATCATACGACACTGAAACTCAGATCCTATAAATCAAAGTTCCAGGGAGTTGAAAGTAATGACATTGTACCTGAATCTTCTTTAAACAAACTTAGCACTGCTTCAAAGTGTCAGTGTGTTTTTAAGGGAGTATCTTTTGACATAGCTCCAAGCTGTGTATCTCTACTGCTTTACTGACGGAGTAGAAATGCATAGAAAAACAAACCCGAGGCCAAGCTGTCGACAGACAACTTCAGCATCTGCGTCATCCCACTGATCATCGCAGACAGTCCCCCACTGGCCAGCATGGTAGACTTCTACTCTTCCTTCACGAGTGTTGCTTCCACCAGCCAGCCGGATCGGAGTAAAGACAGGGGCTAGGATCATACACAGCATACAGCAAAATGTTATCTTGATAGTAAAGAAAAATGATGGCTTATTGGTTTCTCTGACATCACTCAAGAACCACACTTTATTTCTTCTAGTTAGATGGAAAACCTGAAATTGAACTTCTTAGAAATGAGTTCCCCTAAGGTCCACTCTCAATAGCTGAGGAATATTATGCAGACAAATAACTTTACTGATGTGGAGTTACTGAAGTGCCAGAGCATTCACAGATACTTAGAGCCGTTAAGGCCAAATACTACAGTCAGTCAGGAGAGCTGCAGCTCTACCAGAGAGGGCAAAATTGCTCTGTATAGGCTTGTCCCTTGTTGCTGCTTGCACAGCACAGAGGGATTTCAGTTCATGATGCAATGATTCAATCTGCTAATTTCCTGTTTCAAGAAGTCTTTTTTTTTCTATTTTAATAATTAATAATTATTACTACTTGTATTTAAATAAGGTAAGGAGCTAACCAAACCATATATATTTTCTTTACCCAGGGAAGAGCTACATGTGACAGCAGCTGCCATTTTTTGAGGACATGTTCCATCCTGCCAGATGTCTTTTTCACATAGCAGTATATTTGCTTCATCACCACGACAACGTACTTCACTCCAGTAAACAGGAATAAGGCCGAGTCCAGAAAATGGTATGTGTTTTGCTGTACCTTTTTCACTGTAAGAAGAATAATCAAGATAGGCTATTAGAGTGGGAGGAGGGGAAGTGGAACATTTTCTCCTATACAAATCTTGGAGCAGAAAATGAAAGACTTTCTTCTGCAGAGTAAATTCATCACATTTTCTTACAGCTCAGCATTGTCTTCTGCACAAAGAAGAGTAACAGATGTGACCCAGTTCTTACCATTTTGTTGTGGGATATTTTAGTACAATGGTCTATGCTGCAGGGCCAGCCACAGGCCTGTCCACTCAGTTCCTGGCTACAAAAATCAGGAGTCTGCAGTCCATAGGTGAATCTACAGTAGTGTCCCACTGCAGTTACACTTCCAGGAGAGGTCATGCTAACAAGCCTTTCACCCTTATCCTCCCCTTTACTCCATTCAAACATACCACTGCTCTGCCCATGCACATGTCATAACATATGGTTGTGACCATCAATGAAACTATCTTATACCCTGTTAGATCAGGCCCACATCCCTTACTCACTATTCAGCCATTCCCATCCATGCAAAACATTTATAAACAACCTTTCCATACCAAATCTAGAGCAACAATATTGAGCCACCTTTTCTTCCATATAATGGCTAACAAAATTAAAAACAATTCCCAGATACAGTAAAATCAAAGTATCAGAGAAATGGTAGCACCTGAACAGCACCAGGAACACCCGGTGAGTTCACCTTATAGTATATAGGTCCAAATTGCTGCCAAACATGGTAACAGAAAGCTTTTAATTACCATTTTCAAGGGCCTCTTTGTCCTGCATTCAGATTTAAGCCATTTCTGTTGAAAAGACCAAACCACCCAAGTCACTGAATTATTATGCTAGTGATGTTTAGGGTGTGGAAGGCAAAAAGAACTTAGATGAAAATGAGGAACGGAGACATTGCACGTAGGCAGCTGAAGTCATGAGCAAAATCACAGCCTCCAGATGGCTGAACTTTTATCTCATCTAATCCTCATATTTTTTTATAAGTTGGCTTGGTGTGTCCAGATTAGTATTGAACATTATAAACCAGCTTAGGTTTAGTTCTGGCTAGCAGTCTTAAAAAGTAGAATAATCATTAGGAATGTCACAGTGCAAGTATGCTGTAAAAGCCCCTTACTGCTTGTAGCAAATCACTGCTTTGGTATGTGACTGAAAGAAATGTTAGAAGGGCAATAAAGCCAGACATACTTAGTGGCTTATTGAGACAGTGCAAACTGAATGGAGTGCTGAGGGGAATATTCAAGTAATATGATTGCTAACTTTAAACATCTTTTTTTTTAGCAATTGAAATTGCTTTTTATTTTTAAAACTCCTTTTGGATATAGGCTTCTTCTTTCTTAGCTCAGTTTTATCTTACTATTGCAATTGCAGTATCACCATAGGCATTATCTGGAGTTTAATGACCAAATTATGGTAAAAGGTTCTGTTCATTAACTCTGCTCTGACAGCAATGGAAGGTAGTGGTCAATAAGGACAGCACAGAGACTTTCAACCCATCCAGTAATAATATAACACTTGTTTGGGTTTGAGTTTAGTTACCAATGTAGCTCTGAAAGTAAACTATACAGATTTGTCTAGCTAGATGAAAATGTGCACAAGGAAATACTGCATTTTCCAAAACCCTGGGATGAATCCCAGATAGTTTTTGGCAGGATAGAATGGACGATTACCGGGGTCACCCCGTTGCCCTGAGATGCAGAAATTTTCCTGTGATGAGGAGCCCATGTAGAGTATAATTCTTGTCACATTCACATTTTTGTTACAGCTCCAGTAACCTCACTGTTCTTAACTGGCACTTTCTTAAGTGAGATCACAATTGGACCTCTTATTTCTACCCTTGTGGACATCTCCCAGAAGTCTAGTAAAACAGTTTTATTTGCCCTAAGCTTTTTTGACCTCTTCACACTTTACACTTTGAAAGTAAGTCATCTACACTGGTTTGCTCCTCTCCAGATCCCTTATGCAGCTTTCAAATGATATCCTGATGTTCTCAGCAACCTCTTTAAAAGGACAACACAATTGAAGGAAGTGAAGGATTCTGGGAAGAAAAACTTCAGTATTCAGCAACTTTCAAACAGAAAATCATCAAACACAATAAGCCCTCAAGTTATGCAAAACAGAATGTCCTTTATACTGAAACATGAAAATAAGAGTGACTGATTTTTACTCAGTGAAACTTACCTAAGTGCAAGCTGGCGACAAATGACTGTCGCATCGTTATTGTCCCAGTGGCTCCCACAGATTATTCCCCAGATTCCATTCAGATAAACCTCCACTGTACCTTCAAACTCATTTTTGCCACCCTGGAGTCTCACTGACCCTAGATAAGGAAATTAAAAAACAATAAACCCCCAAGATAATCCACTGCTTAGTTAATGTATCCCACAAAAAAAAGACTCTGGACCTGATTTTCCTTCTGCAGAGAGAGTTCATGTATTACCATCTTTGTGCTCTTCAGGAGAGCTGCTTCTGAGAAGCTCTCTGGCACATTTAACATTCCAGTGGTGCAAAGAAGAGGATAACCTTATTTTTTACACAATTGTTTCTTACACTGTAATTACATCACTTTCTCAATCCTTCTGATGCTACAAGTATGTATAGAATACACATAACTATTCAAATGTTTATTACAAAAGTGTGTCTGTGTGTGTGTGCATATATATATGTATATATATATATAGAGAGAGAGTGCTATATGTTTATCTTCCACAGAATTCCATCCAACACCAGGGAGCTGGAAAACAACCACAAGTATTGCATAGCTTTTTTTCTGACCCATGTAACATTATGCATGTCATGGCTATCAGCAGTTTATTTCAGCCAAAGAATGCATTTCTTCATACTTGTTCTTAGACAGAAAAACATTGGGTGTATTCTATTAATTCATGAGAGGTCTTTACCAGATTCCCAGACAGAACAAGCTAAATACATGAGGAATCATACAAAACAAGCGAAGAAAAGGTCTAATTCTTGAGAGCTACACAACAGAGAAATCCAAGAAAATTAAGAGAAGTTGCATTGTTAGAACAGTATTTTCAGTTGAGATGCCAGATGCATCTGCTACTGCGGTTAGCCAAGTGCCACTGGTAAAAGTGGGGAAAAGACAGTCATAGGTATAACTCTGCAGAAGCAGAGCAATCATAACAGAGCAATAGTTCAACAAGAAAGAATACATTGCTGTTAAATTATCAAACACAGTCTAATTGTTTGCATTAGTATTGCCTGAAATCTCAGTTAATCCATCTGCCCCTGTTCTGTGATCTACTTAGAACCAGAAGCTGCACCATCATCCAGTTTGCAGGGTGTTTAGCAATGGGAGAAAACAGTCAATGCTTTTGCCTGCGTTTCACTGTTGTGTGTTCATGTATGTGTAAAGAATAATAATAGATAGATCCACATTATCTTATCAGCTTACACTCAGCTTGTGTCCTAGTTTTAATTTAGTTCAGTGTCTTGTATAAAACCACAGAGCTAAATGGCTGCCAAATAACTGGAGGAATTAATTAACCTCAAACTTGGTTTTCTGTGTTCTTTTTGCCTCCTGTTTACTTTCTCAGCAGTAACTTACTGTGCAGTAAATGGCAAACAGAATTTATTCAACTCATGTTACGGAGTGAGCTATCATTCCAAATAGGGGATCATTGATGAGTTAATTATAACCACTGGAGACATGTTGCACATCCTTTACCTGTCTTTATAATTCTCCTCTGTGTTTATCTGTCACATACAGACAGAGGTTGGAATTCTGTTTATTTCTGGTCCTCACGAGACTTCTTTGTAGACTATTATTTTCACTTGAAACATCAACTGCAGTCATAGCACTGATTCTTGACATACCAGAAAGCAATTTCAAAGATGTCATCTCCAAAAATAAGTTTATTTTTGTACATGAGTGCTTACATGTCACCTACTGAAATCAATACAGCATTTCCTGAGTACACATTACACAATATTTCTATTCAAATATTTGAGTAAGCACTTGAAGAATAAAAATCTCCTCTAAGTCTCCATGGCCTCTTTCTGTATTTACAGAATTCCCAATGACAACAGTGGAAGAATTCATTCATGTACACAGAGCAAAAGATAGCACAAGAGATAACTTCTGCACATCAGCAACTCTCTTCCCAACAATTGGAATGTAAGTGATCTGAAATCCTTTGCGTCTCTGGTAGAAGCTTCAGGAAAGAAGCTTAAAAATCATGGAGTTCTCACTGTGGACATGAACCACTGAACAAAGAAAACATCCTGTCCCTAGCCACTGACTCCCCTAAAGAACCCCAATGAGTTCTGTTCCCTATTGAGCTGGTACCAGTTGGTGAGGAAGGGAAAGTGACTGGAGGGGACAGTACCTGATTTCCATGTGTCAAGTGACTGGAGGGGACAGTACCTGATTTCCATGTGTCTGTGGGAAAAGACATGGATGAAAGCAACAAATGAGGGATTTTTAAAGAATTCAACTGCATATTTTGGTTTGCCTTTTTCCTGTAGATTGACAGCTGTGTATAGAAACACCTCTGTTTTATGAAGGATAGTAGCTTTCATAACTGACCTGTGTATATCTCACAAGAAAATACAACAAAGAACCAGCTTCTGTCATACAGAAGAGAAAACACACCAGAAAATCACTAAAGGTAATTTATTTTGGAACAAACTTGAACTATTGATTTTCATATGGTTAATCTGTTTATTATAGAGTTAACTGAATATAGTACAATAATTCTAACATACTTGTTGCATTGACTTACTCCTCTGCTCATAGAGCAGTGCTGATCTCACCAGCTATCTGCCTAAACCATCCAAAGCAATATCCAGTGTTCTCTCCTCAAGCAAACCAATAAGTCAAACCATTGTTTTTAAAGAAAAGTGAGAACTGAAACCCCTCACAAAGGTTAATGTTGCTAACAGGTTTTTTCTTAAGTCCAGACTTAAGTGTTTCTAGTTCAGTATTTCATATACCCTTTGAAGTATGTATCAGCCTGTATCATATGACCTGCCATGATTATGTAGCAAACAAATCAAAGAGCACACTAATGAGAAAATTATTTCCCTGTTGTTTACTCAATACTTTGCGGTATTCCAGGCTCTGGGAGTTAAGTTACTGGATCAAGAGATACATTACTTACAGTAACATGGATACTTCCTAAAACATCACAAACATCAACTTTAAAATATAGACTTCCAAGACAGTAGCTTGTTTTTTTCTTTAGACCTTATTTTTTCTCTAGACCTCTTACTTCACAAACACAGATCAGTGTTTCATGTGCAAACTGATCATAGGGAATTGCAAGATGAGCAGCATCATCTGCTATCATGTATGTTTATGCTGTATCACCAACTGTCTGTATTACTCATCATTCAGTCTTTGTTATTAAGAGTGTGTTAATGTTTTAACTGCAATACAGTCAGTATTTGCATTGTTAAAATGACTGCAAAACACTCTTTCATTTGATAGACAACAGGAAAACTAATATTTAGCAGGATTAGAAGCTAACTCTTAATTTCACTAGTTAGGTCTACTATTATATTTTAACGCTTCAGGCCTCTGTGGCATGTCAGCACCTGTGCCCAAGGGGCTTCTTTGTGTGCTCCCCCTAACGCACCAGAAGCTCTAGAGAAAAGCATCTACATCACCTCCGATAAAACAGGTCTGGATTAAGCATATAGGAGCTCTATAGGTTTCTGGAGTTATAGATATGGTAACATCATGATTTTTTAAGCTAAAAGATTTAATCTCTTTTAGTTGCTGATGGGAGTAGAGCTTATGCATCAGTATCTACTCTGGGTTTTATACAATGCTCTGAGAAACTCACATTCTTTTCCCTCTCTCCCAAATCAGTAAAGTGTCAATCCTCTGCTGAAAGTACTTATCAGACCTTCACTGCCTCAACAGTAAGCTCACCATCATGAAACATGAGGGATCCTGCTCATGGCTCCCATGCCATGCCTCAGCACAGGTTGGTAAGAGAAGGAATGAGAGAACTGCCTCCCTGAGAATGAGAAACAAAGGCACAGGACCACATTGTGAGCCTACTAGGCAGCTCTAGGTCATATACTGTAGTCTCACAATGGACTTTATTCAGCTCTATATTGAAAAATACAACTTTGTCTTGACAGAAACTCCAATATTTATAGACATTCAGAATTCTGTTTCTTCTAGCTGTGGTCTAGCCAAGGTTACAGACGGTCAGCTCACATTGTTTACATACAGTTGGGTAATTTTAGTTGCCCTGGTATCTGCCCAAGTGAGAGCCTTTCCCATCTGCTATCACTGTTTAGAAGAGATTAAGTTATACTTGCACATGCAAGAAAGTAAGGGTATCCAGTGGGTGCTGCTGAGACTTGCTCTGCAACACCTGCCATATAGGCTCAAGATGAGACACACAGGAAGAACAGAAGAGGAAAACCTCTCAGCCAACTTTTAATTAATTCCAAAAAGCAGAAGAGCTTCAAAGGAATTGTGCTGTTGTGCTTGGCCTGTTTTGCTATCCCATTCTCGCCTCCAGAGATGCTGGGTAACTTCAAGCCCTGTTTTAGTTCCTGTAGTTCACTGAGAACAAGCATTGTTTCTGTGTGTGGCTGAATTGCAAATAGAGTGGGAATCCACTTCTGCCGTACGTATGTATACGTGCTGCAGGACTGGAGTTTGTGGTGTTGCCTAAAGGTGTGCCAATAGTTTCTTCATAAATACCTGTGTCCAAAGGTTTGCTGTTTGGCTCTAAATGTAATTTGGAAAAGGGAAATCAGGAGAAGTTACTTATGCCTTTTGCCCTGGTGCTGGGTGCTTAGAAATTATGGATTTGAAGCAAAGCAATAGAATTTTGAAATTTGGAAATCTGTATGATAAGAAATACATTTATGCTTTAATTTCCAAGGTGTTCCAACATGAGACAGTAACACAAAAAGGCCCTGCACCAATATAATGGATCACAGTTGCCTTGGAGGCAGTTAGGTAAGTCCAAAATGACACAAAATTTGGGGGTCTGCCAGTGATGTACACTGTATATCCCATGTCACCACATTGTAACTCATAGTATTTCAGATAAGTAGTGGATCATGCATAATAGGTGTAGGAGTGTCTGTTGCAGGTTCTTTATGAAACTAACTAATCAGTTTGCATGAAGGACTTGTACAGAACTACCTGTAGTGTAGCCAGGTGGAGGTTGGTCTCTTCTCCCAGGCAACCAGCAACAGAACAAGGGGACACAGTCTCAAGTTGTGCCAGGGGATGTATAGGCTGGATGTTAGGAGGAAGTTCTTCCCAGAGAGAGTGATTGGCATTGGAATGGGCTGCCCAGGGAGGTGGTGGAGTCACCGTCCCTGGAGGTGTTCAAGAAAAGCCTGGATGAGGCACTTGGTGCCATGGTCTAGTTGACTGGCTAGGGCTGGGGGATAGCTTTGACTGGATGATCTTGGAGGTCTCTTCCAACCTGGTTGAGAACTTCAGCAATTAGCAGGTTTGCATACCCAAGCGTAAACATAAATATTGCATACCCAATATAACTACTGCATATATTGAGTGTGTAGTGTGCTGAATTGGTTCCTCTGCAGCAGTGAGATTAGTCAATGGCTTAAGGCTCTGAAAAAGTAAAGGAAAGTGTTAGGAAAGTGACAGGCTCTAAAGCAATGCAGCTGTCTAGTGTGGTACAGAGCTGTAGAATGTGAGGAGGCTCATACTGTAGTATGTAGCTGTAGTAAGAATGGTTTCAGAAGAGCTTAGAACACTTCTCCTTCGTTTGAAGGAAAATACAGACACTCATGATTCATTTTCATTAATTTCCTTTTTTTTAACCTTTTCCTATTAAAAGAACCCAAACCCCAAGTAACCTTCCATCAGCTGCCTGGGCTGTAGTATAACAGGTGGGGAGAAGAATCTAATGTTAAGACTATGAGCCAGCAGCTTGGTTTTTCTCTCACAAAGGCTCAGTGAAGCATTATTTGATTTGCACTAGTGGAATTACCTTGTGATAAAAGCAATTTAAATGGAAATAGTCTACAATCTGCCCATTTTGGAGACAGTGTGCTAGTTCGGGGCTAAATGGAATATTTCAGTGAGAGAAATTAGATTGTAGGCTGTGAAAAGGAAACAGTAGTGATGTCTGCTTCACTCATAAGCTTGCTGAGATGTATAAAGACAAGAACACAAAACATAGGTAAGACACTGTGTGTGGGTCTCTGTTAGAGCCTGTGCTTTCTCCCTGGGCTTCTTCTGTGTAACTAATCCTTCTGCTTTCTCAGCCCCCTTGCCGATCTTCAAAATTCATCTTGCACATAAGACAAACTTTGGGATAAGGTAGAAGGGCAGAAAGAGTAGTTGGAAGCCCCTCCTGAGGACTCTGATTTCTGGAAGGGCTGTTGTGTTTCTGTATTACCTTTAACTTGCATATTTCTGTATATAGTTGTATATATTGTATATATCTGCTTGTATATTGTGCTGAGCTGTGAATATAAAGCTTAATTCCTTAACTTGCAGCTTAGCTGAGTCTAGTCTGGGTGATTTCATAAGAGTAGGGGGGCAGGTAACACCCAGACTGTCAAAGACAGGTATTTTGTTTTCAATTCTGCCACTGATTGGTGGTATGACCTCTGGTAGAGATACTTAACCTCTCTTGTACTGTTTCCCTTTTCATAAAATGAAGAAAAATAATAAACTCACTTTTAGATACTAAGGTAGGCCTCTTTGAAGCATGAGTACATTACAGATAAGTTGTTAATAACAGCACCTAAAATACTCCATTCTGCTGACATTACCCTGGCTCATTCATTTTCCTGTACCATTTCCTTGGTTGATCATGATAATTTATATATATTTATATTTGGTTTACTTGCTTTAAAGGCATGAATAAATAATGTTACCCAGATGTCTCTAAGTTTAGAAGGGAATTAAACACAAAAATCTCTTAAACTATACAACTAATTTTAGACTAGTACCACATAGCATAATTGCAAAGGCACTTTTTTTTCTTTAATCTTTCATTGCTAATGTTTACATATGAAAAAAAATGTAATATATAGACATGCACAACGTGTAGCCAAGTAACTTGCAGTGAAATCTTAAGCTGGGAAAACCAGGAGACCTACAGTTAAGGCTTTGAACACTGTACTGCATTAATTTACTTCAGGTGCCTAATAACTGAGCATGGGCTTCTTTAGCACATGTCCTAAAGCAACAGTGCAATGAGTTTCTCTCTGAATGATCTGTCCTTCTCTGGCTATAAACTGCACCATTACCTTCCTTACATTTCTTTATTTCTTGTAAGAAAGGCACATTCTGCAAGACAAATGTTAGAATAAGGTTTATTTCTGAGCAAATTGCTGGATTTATTCCATCTTCCACCTTAAGCCATCTCACACACTCTGTAGTACTTTCCCATCGCTTCCACAAATGCTCTGGGACAGAGGTATGCCTTGTCACTGTCATTGAGGGGGATTACCACTGAGTCAGATAGAAGCAGATGACCTTTCAATTAGAAAGTATTGGCTATTGTTCAGTAGCTGTGTCCTTCCTCTCAACGGGAGCTAACCTGGATTTCCTTTTGGGGGGGGAGGGCAAAAGAATCAGCATTCTGAAAAGACTGAAGAAATGCAGGTAAACCCAAACCAAGCAGGTTTTTTGGTGTGTTTTTACTTAAATCACATTTGTGCTGAACTTAGAGGAGATTCTGGAATTCATCTTGGTACGTACAAGGCTGAGTGCTTAGCAGTAAAATGCCACATACTTCTTTACTGCAACACATTAGACAAGCCCTCACAAAGTATTTTGGGAATCAGATTGAAGAATGGTGAAAAAAAGAATGATGGGCTAAATTGAAGCAGCAGCTGTGGGACCCTTTCCCAAGGCATGAAGTCTTCAGGGCTTTTTTTTTTTCCTGTGTCTAGTTACCTGTTTTCTCCTCTCATCTGTATTGCATAACATCATTCTGTCCTCCTGGAGTACAGCACTGGACTTCAGCACGGCTTTAGAAGCTGTATTTTTTTTTAGTGTAGAAATGATGAGTATGGACCTTGGTGCCAACATATGTTCTTCATGTGCTATTTTATACTGATATGTATAATGAGCACATTGTTCAAATGATCATCTTTTTTTTCTACGCTCTTGTATGGCTATTGTTAGAAGAGAAAGATAACAATCCTCTGAAGGGGTCCAGAATTAAATTAATGAAAAAACCAACCAACCCAAAAACTACTTCAACAAAACCAAAATTCATAATAATGATAGTAATGATGATCAGCTTCCTTGCTGATCTTGTCATATTCAAAAATATGTAAAAGGATGGACAACAAAGAAGGGAATTTAATTTTAGTTGCAATAATTATGCTTGATCGTACTTAGTATATATAGGACATAATTCTTATTTAAGTAGGAGATAACACCAGAGGAGAAAACGTGAAGCCATTCAAAACCAAGCTGTACATAAATACAGTTAATGCCAACACTGATAAAGTGTAAAGCTGATTAGGTGCTCAAGGGCTGAAAGCTGAAATTGTTGTTCAGTCCTTGTGCGCTCTAAACTTCCCCTGAAGTCGCAGAGTTTAGCCGGGAGTGTGTGGGGGCAGCACAGGTCTCTCGGCTGCGTTCAGAGATGTCTTCAAGTACCAGCGCTACCTTGCAAACCCTATTATCCTGAGATGCGGAGGCAAAAGCAGGAAACACTAGGGTGAGCCGCTGGTGTTGAGGGCAAAGCATCCTTTTGCTCTCATTTCTGCCTGTTCTGTAGACCAAGTGCTTCCCAAAGAAGCACGCCTGGTTACGCCATTCACCTCCGGATAAAGCAGTGTCGGGATCAACCCAGGTAGCACCTTAGCTTTCCGAGGCAGCTGCTGATGTAAAAAGCTGAGACACCCCGCTTTTGCCGTCCCTGCAGCAGGAGGTGCCATGCTCCGGTCACCGTACCCTCTCCGTTCCGCGGAGCCCCAGGCGCGTCTCGCTGCGCCGCCCGAGACTCGCCCCCGACTCGCCCCGCGCCTCCGCCCCGCTCACCTCGCTCGCCGTCGGCGCGGCCCCGCTCTGCCGGGCCCCGGCCACCTCCGGGGACGCACCCGGGCCGACCGCTGCTGCCGCCGCCGGGCAGGGTGCAGGAGCTGCGGCGGACCCTCGGCCCCCGTCCCGCTGTGCCCCGCCGCGGGAGACCGGGCACTGCCGGTGGCCAGGGGCGCTGGGCAGCCGCGAAGCCCCCAGCAGGGCAGGCCGCGGGGGGTGGCTGGACCGGGGCGAGGGTCTCTGGGGGGCGGGCGGCCGGGAGGCTGGCGGAGACCTGTCCCAGTCCGCGGGCTTCGGGGAGCGTCCCTATCACCAGCGCCACCACGAAGCCGTAGAATGTCATGGTGCCAGTCCTGCCAGCTCGGGTCCATCTCCCCCTCTCATCGCGCCCGGGATGCGGACGAGGGGGGGGAGGC
Source organism: Pogoniulus pusillus (assembly GCF_015220805.1). Classification (NCBI taxonomy): domain Eukaryota; kingdom Metazoa; phylum Chordata; class Aves; order Piciformes; family Lybiidae; genus Pogoniulus; species Pogoniulus pusillus. The sequence continues at coordinate 10,798,393 of NC_087273.1, forward strand.
GGAGCTGCGACGCACCGCTAATCCTCAGCGCCTCACACCCCGGCCGCCCTCCCCCCGGCTCCCCTGCCTGCGGGGGGGCAGGGCCAGTGCCAGTGGGGAGCGGCGTTCGGGGCTACCTGCCGCAGCCTTCTCAGGCGCGGGGAGAGGGAGAGGGGCTGTTGCCCGGCCCCATGCAGCAACCGCACCGGCAGCCCCGGCGTGGCTTTGGAGGGGACCGAGCATCGACCTAGTCGCCGCGCCTTTTGGGAGCTCTCTCCTGCTCTCCTGCCGCTCCCGGGTCCAGTGCTATCCGTGATGCTGCCGCAGGCTCCCGTTCCGCCCCGTTTCTTTCTCTCATTTAGGGGTTTCTCTGCCAACCACCACTTTCCTTGCCCCGGTCCCGCCGCTGCGGCTCCGTCGAGCCCTCTGACAGCCGCAGAAGGAGCGAAGTGTGGCCCGGGGCGGGGGTCTAAGGGACTAAACGGACTCGTACAGCGGCTGGGGAGGCAGAGGGATGGAGAGAACCCCAGACGCTTCTGCGGAAAACAAAGGGTGTGGAAACAAGTGCCGTGAAGAGAAATGTCTTCGAGGGTTTGGTTTTAGCTCAGCCCCATGTGCTCTGAATAGCAATCTATTTCCCCAGCCACCGTGGAGTTCTGCGTGACCTGATCATCTCTGATACCCCTTTTCTACCAGGGTGGCTGTCAGTTTCGCTTCTTTGTCTCAAACTGGTCAGTTGTTAGTTTGGGTTAGTTACTGTTTTTCAGTTTACCTCTCCTTTTAGTCTTTGCTGCTCACATTTTGCCAGGTCCCACTCTGCCTGACAGAGCACACACTCTATTTGGCAGTTGCTCTGTATTGTGAGTCTGCAGATTCACATCTCCATAGGATCTTTTCTCCTTTCTAATACTTTGGCTGAGAAGTGTTACTCTGGTTTTGGGTGAGCACATTCATATTTCCACAACCTTGCATTGTGGCCAGAGTATAAAATACAGAGAGTGTGCTTTCTGCTTTCCATGCAGCGTCCCATGTGTCTTCACTAACCCTTCCTTTGGCAGCATCCAAACCGTTCACAAAGTGCAAAATACTACTTCACTAATTTAAGCTTTTGTTTGTAAGACCAAAAAAACTCCAGGCTAGGGAAAAGCAGCTCCTGAAAGGGCTCGGTATTACCTGTATTCATTTTAATTCTGTTCCTCTGCAACTAATTTATTATTGCACCATTACAGTTAGTATTTTAATCACAAAGTTAAAGAATACTCTGGTGAGGTTTCTACAGCAACACGATAACTATGCCATCGCATGTGTCTGTTGCACTTCTGTGTGGATATAAGTACACAGATTGTTCTTTGTGAGGTTTTCTCTGGGGTATGTAACTGCATCAGCTTCGAAACTGTCAGGACTGGCAAGAGTTTGTTTTCAAAATGTTTGAATATGTACAAGATGTTTGCCTGAAAGCAACTCATTATGTCCATTTTTAATTTCTCTCAAGAAGTGTTACTGTTATGACAAGTTGGTTGCTTTTAGCCTTTGGAAGGGCATGTTAAAAGCATGCTCAGCCTAGCTGGTTAAGGCTTCCTTCATTGCCCAGTAATCATGTTTTTGGCATCACAGTAACTGCAGTATTTCATTTTCTCTAACCTAAGCTCTTTCCCTCCCTGTCCCATCCCCCCTGCATGAAAGAGGAAGAGTTCTGCTGATCAGCACAAGAGGAGGAGAACAGATGAGTGTGATGTATCTTGCAAAACACTTGAGGCAAAGCTTTGAGCCTGGTACTTATTAATGTATGCTGATCTCATTTGTCTGCCCTAGATGTGTGGGCCAGCAGGAATCTTGCATGCATTTAACTTCCTTTGCTTATGTAGAGTAGAGGTGATTGTACTTGAGCTTGCAAGACGGTATTAAGCAAGAGGTGGGAGGAAAAGAGAGGGGCTAGACAGGATAAAATGTTTGAAAGTAACTAGAACTATAAAAAGGAAGAATCAAGAAAGATAAAGAAACAAGTATAATAATTCCCTCCCAAGACAGAGTTCATGTTTATTGAATGATCCACAAGTACAATTTCACTCCTGAACATTTTAATTTTTATCAAGATTGTTGGTTTGGTTTTGTTTTTTTTTTCCTATGTAATTGTATAAGGAGCAAGATCCTCAGTTTATTTTATTAACTGTAAATTAGCTTCCAGTATGATGTGAGGTGTGTTGATGCTACAGGAAATATTTCTTTTGTTAGAATTTACAAATCAGAAACTTGGTCTGGCTTCTACTGCAGATACTGATAATAGTTTCACTGTACAGCAGGAGGGGCCCTTTTCTAAGAAATACTGGAACTGATGCAGTTTGTTTTTCCAGGGTGCATGCTTTGCACTTTGGTTGCAGCTTCTGTCTTGGCTGGAGCATTGACAGGTGTCTCCCCCATACGGCTCCTCTTGTGTTTGAAGCATATGAGCTCATGATGCATTTTTCCTTTGGCTATGGTACTTACAGGTGTCACGTATAAAAGCACTCTCATCCACTTCACTACTTTCATTATGCTTGCAGGAAGATCATCATCTGTGTGACTTCTGCCTCTGTCCCATTTCTCACAATCCATCAAAAGTCATTGAGAAGAACAAAGAAAAAAATAGTTACAGACAGCATGTTCTTGAGAAGCTTGATTCTTTTGGACATCACACTCAAAATAACAGTGAGAATTACAAGCATGCCTAAAATGAAAATGCACTATCATTTAAGAGTGAATTTTGCCTTTTCATGTTTATAAAGAAGAAACAAAGGCTTATTACTGTGATATAACTGACACAGCTTTAAAAAGATGCCAAATGTGAGATGCTCACAGGGCATTGGGTTACCTTTAAGAAGTTTTGTTTCTGCTGTACAAGACTGTTGAAAATCTATTCATAAAATGAATTGGAAAGAAAATGGAATGAAAAAAATTGTTTGCTGAAATAGGAAAACAAGTAAGTAGATCTCTGGAAACCTCAGAAGGTCTCCATGGGTCCAGACATTATGATTCTGAAATTGCAGTATCCAACTTTTGAGGAAAAAATATTGTCACAAAACGCTGAGAAAATAGTAAATCCTTGGAAACTGTGCTAGTTACACCCCTGCAGCAGCAGGGTGGCATTTGAAGTTAGTAATCTGTGTTTGACAAGGCATGCATTTTCATATGGAAAGAAAGGCTGCTCTTGGTGTTTCTAAATTGGTAGAATCATAGAATCAACCAGGTTGGAAGAGACCTCCAAGATCATCCAGGCCAACCTATCCCCCAGCCCTATCCACTCAACTAGACCATGGCACCAAGTGCCTCATCCAGTCTCTTCTTGAAGACCTCCAGAGACGGTGCCTCCACCACCTCCCTGGGCAGCCCATTCCAATGCCATCACTCTCTCTGGGAAGAACTTCCTCCTAACATCCAGCCTATACTTTCCACAGCACAACTTGAGACTGTGTCCCCTTGTTCTGTTGCTGGTTGCCTGGGAGAAGAGGCCACCCCCCACCTGGCTACAGTGTCCATTAAGATGACATTGCAGTGGGATGACTGGCTCCAGGTGAAGTATACAGAATCCTCCCTTTTGCAAAGCATGATCAATATTTAATCTTAGCATTTAGTTTGTTCCTCTTATGCACAGGGCTAGCACTTATCAGCAGCAGTCCTATGGAAGTCCACGGAACAATCTTGTGGCAGATGTGCGCTGCCTACCTGATAGCTTCCATGGGAGCAGCTGTAGGAAACTATCTGCTAGAATAGCACTTAATTTCTGTTCATTTCCACAGGATTTGCTGCCTTTTTTTCTCCTGGTATTTGACAGCCCCCAATGCCAAATTGTTGCTAAACCAAAAAGCAATTAATAATTCATAGGTGTGAATACACACACACACACCCACCCCCCTATGCCCCCACTCTATTCTGTGCATAGATTCCTCATGTGCCTGAGAAATGGAAATAATTCAAATACTTGCATTATACAGCATCAGACTCAGTTACTCCTATAGGCAAGGCTTAAAAAGAAACACACAATGAGCCTCCTTTATGCTAATAGCTTTGTAAAAGCACTTGATAGTTCTTCCCTGGCACTGACTCTACTTTTACATGAGGTGTATGAGGGAGACAGACTACAAGTTACCAGAAGGCTAAATGTTAATAAACAGTTCCTATGAATAGGGGAAGGTTTCTGATGTGCAGATTATACATGCAAAAATAGTAGTCCTCATTCCAAAACCCTTTAATATGGGGTATTTAAAATGCAGCTGGAGAATCAGCCTAATACTGGTCCCATTTAATCAATAGTAAAATTCACTGCTTATCCTCTTCCTGTGCTCAGTAAAGCTGCTTACCTTTATTTCCAAGTACCTCATACAGTGTGCTCTCAGCACAGTTATAAAAACTGAGCACTTCCAGTTGTTGGTGGAATGCAGTTAAAATACTACTGACAAGTGAAGGCCTGACTCAGTCCCATCTTATTGCCACTGATAGCCCTAAACCAGGGTATTCTCTTCTACATTCCCTCCTGACCAGGTTAGAGTCAAACAGTAATGTAGATGTGAGAGATCAGGGCAAGGGCTGACCTCGGGCAGTGCCATATGTGAGGAGTTCCCCTGGGAAATAAGTGCAAGTACAAAGCAGAGAGAACGCAGCCAAACAACCAGGCACAACACACTGTCATGAAATTGTTTTCAGGTTGTGGAGTCTCCTTCTCTGGAGACTTTCAACACCTGTCTTCTGGATGTGTTCCTCTTTGATCTGTGCTAGATTGTGTGGTCCTGCTCTGGCAGGGGGGGTTGGACTCGATGATCTCCTTGGGTCTTTTCCAACTCCTAATAGCCTGTGATCCTGTGATACCCATGCAGTAATTTCTTACTATTATTTTTTCACATAATCAACTACACTGAGACCAGTCAGCCACTGGAAACAATGAAAAAAATTATGTCCATGACCTAGTGGGCACTGAGATATAACAGTACCAGTGGAGTCCAAAATTGAGATTTAGAAGGATTGAAGGGTTTACACTCGGGAGATTATCATGTTCAAAGCTGGCCATAGAATGGGTGCTGTAACGAGTCAACATTTTTAGGATAGAAGTCAGTGCTCTCATAAAATAATTCTATTAGTAAATATAAATCTTTATAGCAAACACGGGCAGCAGAAATTTGAAATCCTGCCAAGTCTGACTCAAGATTAATTTGAGTTTGTGCTTATAGGGAACAGAATAGGCCTTTTGTCCATAATTATACATAAGCTCCATAGGGTGACCCTGCACTACACAGGATGTAACTGAACAGCCTGTAATTGATGAGGTTTCCATTACCACATAATACAGTGTGCACAGTAATGAGATCACAGAAAAACCTTTTTTAAAGTGTTAAGTATTTTCTTGTACAACAAGCTGAGTTCATAATGCAAGGCAATAAGAAACCCAATTTCCTGGAACAAAGCAATAAGACACTCGATTTCCTGGAACAATTCAGTGCATAGGTACTAACACTTGAGTTAGACAGGATGAAAGGACTGCACTGAAAACTGAAAAGTAAACTGAATCATGCTAAATTGGTGAACACTTTTTGTTTAACACAGTAAGCAAAAAAAAAAACCCCAAACCCTATTTCAGCAGAGCTAGTTTTGCCATATCCAAAGTAGCTATACATCATTTTAACACTAGCACAGTTTTGTGCAAACTGTGAGTTTTGCCTAACACTGAAAGGTGGAGATACTTGTGGGAAAGTATTTTTTAGAAAACAAACAAAAATCTGTATTCACCTGAGGTTCTAATTCTCTAAATATCTATCTTGATTCTTAATATTCATAGATTACTCACTAATTCATAGAATGGATTATGTTGGAAGGGACCAACTAGTTCTAACCCCTCTGATATGGGCAGGGACACCTTCCACTACACCTGATCACTGGAGGCTCCATCCAACCTCTCTTAGCAACCTATTCTACTGTCTTACCACTCTCACTGTGAAGAATTTCTTCCTAATACCCAGTCTAAATCTACCCTCTGAAAGCTTCAATCCATTCCCTCTCATCCTATCACTACAAGCCCTTGTAAAAAGTCCCTTTCTGGCTTTCTTATAGGCCCCCTTCAGGTACTGGAAGGCTTCTGTAAGGCCTTCTTTTCTGCAGGCTGAACAGCCCCAACTCTGCCAGCCTGTCCTCCTAAGGGAAGTGTTCCATCCCTCTGATCAATCTTCGTAGCCCTCCTCTGGACCAGCTTCAGCAGTTCCACATCCCTCTTATGCCAAGGGCACCAGTACTGGTCACAGTGCACCAGATGGGGTCTCATGAGAGCAGAGCAGAGGGACACAATGACTTCCTTCATCTGCTGGTCACACCGCTTTTGATGCAGTGCAAGATAGGATTACCCTTCTGGGCTACAAGCGACCACTGCTGACTCATTGTTTTCTATCAACGGACACCCCCAAGTCCTGCACACTGTGATGTTCCTGTGTAAAGTCAGGAATGCCATGGGTAAAACTTGGGAGGACTGGAGGCATGATTTGTTCATGCCATTGCTGTCGTTTCTTTAACAGCCAGGAACATACAACTAGCACAACATGCAGTCTCATTCATACAGTTGCAGTGTGATGATGTTTGAGGCTGTGGTGCATATTGTTTCCATCAACAATCTCCAAGCACTTTTTTATGTTCCTCTTACAGATTCTGAGTCTGCAATGCCATGTGGCTGTGTGGGGAGTGAGACTCAAGTGTGAGAGCAGCAGTACCCCAGCATGACTAAGTACAACAGAAGAGCTGCTTTAGTTCCTGATGCTGAGAATAGGAAGTCGATGCTGCATCATGCACGTTACAGTCTGTGAGCTAGGTGAAAGGTGAGTTTGTGTAGCTGTGCTATAAAGAATTAAGAATGTGTCAAAAGGATATTTGGAATAACTTGAATAGCAAATGATATTTATTGACAAAAAATCTTAGCAAATTTTTGCTAAGAAATGGAACTTTGATTCTGAACTTGACTGCCTTGAGCTTGGTACTTGATTCATTGAGTCTGTCCTTTAAGGGAAGCTCTGGACATGATTCAGTCTGTGCTCATGCTGGTGAAACAACCCACTCCAAAAAAATAAATCAATGTGCAGGGTACACCTTTGTAAAATTACTTGATATTTGTGGAAATGTTTCATGCTTTGGTTTAGCTCTAAGAGAGAAAAGGTTAAAAAAATACTATTTTGCTGTAAAATGTCCATTTTAGATTCTTTTTCATGTAGAACATGTTCTCTCTACATCAGTCAATATTAGGTAAGCATGCCACCAACAAGGGTGAAGCCTTATTTGTTCAAGACATCCACTGTCACTGAGGGTGACTGGGTCACAGAGCTGAGATATATGACCTACAATTTCTTCTGATATTCGTGGTGTAGAAAGTTCTCTGGGGTAAACAGTACTTTATAAATACAGTTGTTTACATTAAGCTTTCCTCTCACAAATAATCCAGGTAGTTTGGCCCCAGTTATTTATATCTGGAATGGCAGCAGCTATCTTTAATTTGCTCCCATTTCATCCGCTGAAAACATGTCCTAATAGTATCTGTTTCAGAGCTTTGCATTTTGCTGTTGTGAAGTGCAAGTGCAATGAAAATCACAAACCACAGAAAGATAAAGTCAATCCGGATTGGTTTGTGTTTTCATCTTCCATTTAACCCAAGTCTCACCTTCTCATTAGCAGCAATGAAATAAATCACTTCTAATATTTCCTGCAGGGATTTTCCAGTGTCCTGCACAAAATCCAGCAGCAGCATACATGCAAGGTGTTAGTAAGACTTCTTCCCCAGAATTTCAGAGGGATGCAGGAATTACTTCAGTGTACTTTAGCACATGCAGTGTTCCTTCAAGTATCTGATTTATCTTTGTTAGCATAAGACCCTGTTACCGGGAATGAGAAAGGATGAAGTGAGTTACAGCTCTATTTTTACAGTTATGAATAATGCAAGGACATATTACACAACTCTATAAATATAGTGTATTAGAACACGTGAAACAAGCACAAAGAGGGGAGAAAACATTACCTGGAGCAGGAATTGTTCTGCCCATGAAGCCATATTTAACATTATGTGAAAGTTGCATTCTCTTATCGTTAGTGATAGCTTTGGATAAGAACATCATCGTTTCAAAGGAATATATATGCTTATACCTGATGAAGAGAAAGCTAAAAATCCAGTTTATACTTATTTGTCTTAAAGAGGATGGGATTTATAATTACCTGAAGAAACTGAATGCTGTGCTACCAAGAGATTTAGGAAATGTTAATTCCTACCTGATAAGGATAGGGAAAGATGTCTTGGAAGTTATCAGCACGTGTTCGTAACACATCATAGAATCAGTCAGGGTTGGAAGGGACAACAAGAATCATCCAGTTCCAACCCCCCTGCCATGGGCAGGGACACCCTACCCTAGATCAGGCTGGCCAGAGCCTCAGCCAGCCTGGCCTTAAACACCTCCAGGCATGGGGCCTTACTACCTCCCTGGGCAACCCATTCCTGGCTCTCACCACTCTCATGCTGATCAACTTCCTCCTAATGTCCAGTCTGAACCTCCTCATCTTCAGCTTCACTCCATTCCCCCTAGTCCTGGCACTCCCTGATATCCTAAAAAGTCCCTCCCCAGCTTTTTTGTAGGCCCTCTTCAGATCCTGGAAGGCCACAATAAGGTCACCTGGGAGCCTCCTCTTCACCAGACTGGACAGCCCCAACTCCCTCAGTCTGTCCTCATAGCAGAGCTGCTCCAGCCCTCTGATCATCCTCGTGGCCCTTCTCTGGACACACTCCAGCACATCCACATCCTTCTTGTAATAGGAGCTCCAGAACTGGATGCAGTACTCCAGGTGGGGTCTCACCAGAGTGCAGTATAGGGGGAGAATCACCTCCCTCCACGTGCTGGCCACACTTCTGATGCAGCCCAGGATCTGGTTTGCCCTCCAGGCTGCAAGTGCACACTGCTGGCTCATGTTGAGCTTCTTGTCCACCAGCACCCCGAAGACCCCCTCCTCAGGGCTGCTCTCCAGCCACTCACTGCCCAGCCTGGACTTGTGCTTGGGATTGCCTCAACCCAGATGCAGGACCTTGCACTTGGTCTTGTTGAACCTCATGAGGTTGGCTTATGGCCACCTCTCCAGACTGTCCAGGTCCCTCTGGATGGCATCCCTTCCCTCCAGCCTATCTGCTGCACCACACAGCTTAGTGTCATCAGCAAACTTGCTGAGGGTGCACTCAGTGCCTCTGTCCATGTCACCCACAAAGACGTTGAGCAAGACTGGTCCTAGGACTGATCCCTGAGTAACTCTGCTTGCCACTGGCCTCCACTTGGACATGGACCCATTGACAGCCACTCTTTGGGTGCAGCCATCAAGCCAGTCCTTTATCCATCTCCTGGTCCACCCATCAAACCCATGTGTCACCAGCTTGGAGACCAGGATGTGGTGTGGGACAGTGTCAAAGGCCTTGCTCAGGTCCAGATAAATAACATCAGTTGCTCACCCCTCATCTATGAATCTTGTGACCTGTTCATAGAAGGCCACCAGGTTTGTCAGGCAGGATTTGCCCTTGGTGAAGCCATGCTGATTGTATCCAATGATCTTACCAGGCACAGAGGTGAGACTGACTGGCCTGGAGTTCCCTGGCTCCTCCCTCCTGCCCTTTCTGAAAATGGGAGTTGTGTTTCCCTTTCTTCAGTCAGTGAGAACTTCAGCAGACAGCCATGACTTCTGCAATATAATAGAGAGGGGTTTAGCAACCTCATCTGCCAGCTCCCTCAGCACCCATGGACTAGAACACTTTCAGGTTCTTCAGGTGATCACAAACCTGATCTTCACTTATAATGGGCAGCTCTTCCTTCCAGTCCCTGCCATTATCTTCCAAGGCTCCAGGAGTGTGGCTGGAGGCCTTTGCAGTGAAGACTGAGGTAAAGAAGTCGTTGAGGACCTCAGCCTTTTCCATGTCACTCATGACCATTTCACCTGTTTCCTTTCTGAGGAGGCCCACACCTTCCCTAGGCTTCTTTTTACCATTCACATACCTGTAGAAATTCTTGGTGTTCTCTCTGACCTCCCAGGCTAGACTCAATTCAATCTCTGCCTTGGCTTTCCTAACCAGATCTCTAGCTGCTCGGGCAGCTTCCTTATGTACCCCCTATTCCAGCTGTCCTTTCTTCATGTCCTTAAGTGTTCTCTTTTGGGGTTGCATTGGCTTTTGGGGAAGCATTGGGACACATTTTAAAATATATTTTGTTTCCTTGTTTCAGTTAGTTTCGTTTCCTGACTGTTAAGGAGGAGAGTATATTGTTGAGTGTTTTCTAAACCATGTCCTGGTGGCTGTATTAGTTAATAATTTTGGTAAAATCAGTGAGTCTTCTCAGGTTAGTGAATAGATCTTGTGCAGAAGAACACAAGAATTAGTTTGCCCAGACTTTTAACAGTTAAAGAACTACAAAGCTGAGTAGTTGTTAGCTTGCTTTCACAAATATATCCAGAGCTGGGGCAACAACCATTTCACACTGGTTAATACAAAGTGAAGCACAGATGTACCCCTTTCAGCATTTTAGTAGACACTTTAAAATGCAGCTACACTTCAAAATGATCAAGGATACCATCTACAACTGCAAGAAGATTCTGTACAGCAAGGGATCAGAGTTGACTTTGCACTACTGAGCTATGACTCCTGTAGTTAGAACAACGCTGGCATTGTGAAGACCTGTGACAGACATTGCACGTAGATGGCCTTCATTACCACAGAATGGAAAATGTCAGGAACTGCAGGAAGGACCGGGGGAGAGCAGGGGGAAGAGAGGGGACAAAGAAAGCAAGATCCACTGCTGTAACTAGTGGCAACATGGTCTTATAGTCTTCATTGTTGGCTTAATCATCCCTTACTCTTTCTTGACTTCTGACAGATGTCCCTTTCTTGTCTCTTCTGATCCCTCTTGTCCCAGCATTATGATTTCCCTGTTTTTATCTTTTGATAATCTAATGTCAAAATCGAACCCACTGGATTATGAAAAGCCACAGATCTTTGCTATGGATATAGCAGTGTAAAAGATACATAGTGACTTGTCCTGTTTTTATATTGACCTGCTTAGCATGCCATTTATTTTTGTAAATAAACACTGTGTCAGAGCACACACTACCTTTTGTACTTTAGACTTCTAAACATTGGTGTTTTACCCAATACATTCTAACAGTGTGTAACTAAATCCTGCTGGACCAAATGCCTAGTTACAGTAAAGTCTCAGTTCTAATTTACATTTCCCAGAGACTCTATAAATACAGTTGATAGAACCAATAACAATTTACAGGATGCCCTTCCCTCTTCCCCCTTCTTTCCCAAAAGAAAAAGGAATTAGATGGAGAGAGAGGAAAGGTATGCAGACCAAGATAAATAATCTCACTGTGATTTGGAAGTTAAAAGAAGAAAAGTTTAACAATAGATAAAAGGTATATGAGGTAGGAAGGTTACAGAAGGATAGGGAAGGGAAAACAAGATAGAAAACATGTAAATATACAACCAGATTTGATGGCAATGGGTTTCATCTGCCTCGTAGGTGATGGCCACGTGGTGAAACAAAGAGAACCAAGAACAGGATGGTGACTGCTGTTGAGCAGGGATGCAAAGAGAGACAAAGAGGAAGTCCCCCTGCTTTTATAGATCTTAGATAGGAAGGGGAAGTGGGCTAGCCACCATCACCTGGTAGTGTTCAGACCCACCCCTGGGGAGGGGTCAAGACCACCTGGGGTCAGGTTCAAGATCACTCCTCCAGGAAGGTTAACCCTGTACAATTAACTAGAAGTACTGTTAAGATTATTGATCAGAAAGTCTCTAATCTCTCATTGTTAGTTTTCTATTATTATTATCCTCCTTTGGAAACAGGTCTCAGAGTTTTGTTATTAGTTTCAACAGAATCTTTGCTTGGCCCTTAGAAATCAAATCAGTAATTTGTGCTTGGAGCTGCACTTCCAATGAACTTCCAAACTGAATTACAGGATCAGAGAATCACAAGTAGGAAGCGACTTCAAGGATCATCTGCTCCAGCCTTTCTTGTCAAAAGCAGTCTAGACAACATGAGCCAGCACCTCTGCAACTGAATCTTAAAAATATCCAGTGTTGGACAATCCACTTCCCTAGGGAGATTATTCCAATGATCACAAGTAGCCCATATGTCCACCTTTTATTTATACATAGATTTTTCTTCCTGGATCTTCTTTCTAAATCTCCTAGAACCCAGGAAAAGTAAAAAGCAGCCAAATAACTTCTTCCTTTAGAAATTAACTACAAACCATCTTCTGGAGTAACATGTTTCATATTTTTTTACTGCCTTCTGAGTGTGCTTCTGGTGCTTCTGAAGCTGCAGTTGCACATTTGCTGCAAAATAATCTGGACTGGCTTAAAATATTAGCCAGATCTTTTTCCTGATCTGGTGCCACAGCCACACAGAAGACACACCTGGCATGAATGTAGAAATAAGTGGCAGATCTAGGTACTGTTTTACTTATTATGCTATAAAACTAAGAAAGCATTAAGATCTAGTTATTGGAAAATGGAGTATTTCTAGAAGCCACTGTTAACTGGTGACACTGTAAATACTCTGGAAAACATTGTAAGCAAATAGGAGAATAGGAAAAGGTAATACATTCAGGGATATGTTTTTAAATATTCTATCCAAGTAACATGCTGATGCAAAGTATTCTCTATAATTAGCTATGAAACTATGCAGGAAAACATTAGCATTGCAAGCAAATGGAAAATGGAAAAGCACTGAATAAATGAGGTAATATATAAGGATATGTTTTCTGGAATACAAGCACTTCAGAGAGATGAGGTTTTTGGTGTACAAAGCTACCACATACTGTAATATTCAGTGTAGTATCATTATCTAGTCACTCTTATTGCTATTTAGTAGAAAACAAAACAGCTCTGAGAGAAGGCAAGGGTACTATTACCACAGAAAATATGCACAAATACCATATTGAAGCATTAAAATGTGTGGCATTATCTTGCAAGCATGATAGGACAGAATTTCTAACTGCAAGATAAAACTGGCAGTATAATTTAATGCCTTGTGTGAGAAACATAGGGAAAGCAGGAAAGGGATACATGTTAGGTTCTGATCTCAGTGCTTACAGAGTTAAATCTGTAAGCCAGTGAGGTGTAGGGAATGTGTTTGTTATTCAAAGCATAACAAATTCACACTTCTTTGACACTATGATTTGCAATAATAAAGCCAGCAGATGTCTTGTAATTAGTCTTGTTCTGCCCATAAGTGGAGTAGATAAAATTCAGCTCAGCATTAGAGCAAATGTCATTGAAATTTGCATAGTTACTAGAAATTTGCTCCTGCCTCGCTAGGTGGTGGGGGCAGTGGTAAAATGAGAAAGGGGGCTGATTTGGGAACAGTGTTAGAACTAGAAGGAGCAAATACAGGGCTAGGTACAACACAACATTTGCACAGGTGTTTACACAGGCATTTCAGTTAAAAAGCCAACTGTATTTTAACACATTCTCTGAAGGTGACTGCAGGCCAGTAATGCTTTATCACAGAGAGACTGGTTTGCCATTGGAATGGGCTGCCCAGGGAGGTGGTGGAGTTGCCATCCCTGGAGGTGTTCAAAAAAAGACTGGATGAGGCACTTAGTGCCATGGTCTAGTTGACTGGACAGCGCTGGATGATAGGTTGGAGTGGATGATCTTGGAGGTCTCTTCCAACCTGGTTGATTCTATGATCTCCAAGTGCAGCAGGACTTGAGGGCTCAGGGGACTGTTTTTGGCTAATTTTGTTGCTAATTTAGAAGGAGGGTTGTCAGTTGCAGTGACTGACTGAATTAGTTGAAGGAATGTGTTAATCTCTTCATTAAAATAAGGATATAACTCTTGGCAAGCTATGTGGATGGCTCCTTTAGGTAGTCACCTCCTTGTTAGTAGGGAGGCTTCCATCAGCAGGCCCAGAGGCAGCAGCTCTCATGCTGTGAACAACATACAGCATCAAGGCTTCATGTCCATTACAAAGGCCATGTACAATGCTGGATCAAATGGCAGTAAAACGTAACCTAGATGAAGTGTGAAATCGCAGCACGTGTCTGTCAAATTATCCAGAGCAGATGGTGGTGCATTTATGGAGGCTCTGTGCTGGTCATAGGTTAGCTTCCTGAGGGCAGGCACTGCTGGCCTAATGAAAACTCAGCTGCTACTGACTTACAGGAGATTTTGCAACAAAACAAATTTGAACTGCTGCAGTGAATTTGTGTGGATCTGTGGTTGGAGTGTTTTTGCAGTACTCTCATCAAGGGAGACTTGCCATCTTGTAGAGGGAGTTGCTATCTTGTAGGGAGACAGCCGAAGGCACAGGTAGAAATGCATGCACTGGCACAGTCACTGGATGTTGGGGGTACTACTGCTTATTCAAAAAGGCCCCAAAATTGAGTTTACCAACTTCTAAAGGTATTTTTGAAGGAGTAGATCTAAATACTTGACTAAAAGCATGAGGAAACAGGATGTGAAATAGGAAATGCCTGTTTTGAGTTGTGAGATAAAGTTCTCCTTTGTTTCACCTATTTGGTCCATTTAGGTTTTTTAATTTATTAATTTATTGAGCATCTGGTTTGGCATAATTTAGTCTGAGGTGATTTGAAGAACAATTAAAGTGAGAAAACAGTGATAAATTAAGCATCTTGGGCCTAATTCTCTGTTTACTTTTGCAGTCATTTCTCCTGACAAAATGAGTTAGCAGTTCTTTGCTAAATGGAATAGACTAGACCAGACTATATGTCAGTATAACACAGGTCCCATATGGGTGTGAAATTCTACCTTTATTTGTTTTCTACAAATATTTTACAGTGCTATAAATGGTTAAACAAAGTGGCATACAGAGAGCCATTTGGAGTTAGAAGTAGAAGCAAGTATGGTGGAGAACAGGATTTAAAGTCAAAGTTATTGCAGCAGTAGAAATAATTAAAAAGATTGAACCTAAGTGACTGAAGTGAAAGGTAATGTACTCAGGAACAATCAGTTAAATAAAAACTGGATGAGAAAACAACTGGCTTCATAAATCTTAAGGAAATAACCTGGAGCTGAAGGCAGTTCAACAAAGTTATTAGTTGCAAAAAATAGGAAGACTGCACCGAGATTCCTGAACAGGGGTTTCTCTTGCTGTCCTTATGGACTTGAAGTTATAAATTCCAGCAACAAATATTTAGACTGGAGGCAAGGATAAAAACCTGTTTGTAAGCACCACAAAGCTTCATTATAGATTGCCCAGGGACTCTGATGCATTTTCAGCCTCTGTATTTGTAAATTTGACACTAGATCAGTGAAGAGATCAGGATATGAGGCTGGATTAGATGATTCTGTTCTTTTCTGATGATTTCATGATAAGGTTCAAGGCCACAGAAAATCATGATGTAACAAAACCACCAATATCGGTGGTTGAACCTGAACCTACTGACTGGGTTTATGATACAGTATATATGCATGTGTAGTACTGCCCTCAGACAAGCAGAATTTGGCCCGATGCTTATCTGGCATCAAAAAAATGACCACAGAGCACATACAAGGCTCAGAGAGCCAAAACCGCAAGGTTTGGCAAAAGCAAGGAGCATTCTGAAGTACACAAACTATTTTGAAACAGGGTATGTATATAGTACAACATCTTTTACAGCCATTAGTGTTAGTAAATATTAGCTCATCTGGACTTAGCAACCAGTTCTAAAAATGGAATGCAGGCTCTCACAAACTTCATCATATCACATCCAGGAGGAAGTGCTTTTGTTACTGTGCGGGGACTTCTACTGTATTGATCGTGCAGCACTGTGAGATAGCATTTCTTTTTCTATAACATTTCCATAGATAGGACAGTATAACTGCTAATGTATTCCCTAAAGAGATGAAAAAAACCACCTCTTGGTATACTGGGGTTTTAACATTTAAAATCTCCATGCCTTGTCTAGGATGTTCTACTCTTAAGAAATGTGAGTAGCTGTGGGAATGCAGAATGCAGAAAAGTTGGGGGGTGCAGGTGAGCTGTGGGAATGGAGTGAAGTGACAACAGGCAGATCATTATAATACCAAACCTTGGTTCTCACATGCAGCTGGCCACCTTATCTCAGAAGGGGTAGATGATGGACCCTCGCTAACGAGAATAACAAGGTGTGTATGTATGCAGATGTGGCGGGTTGTCCCTGACTAACTACACTAATGTGTAGGCGTGTGCTCTGCTGGCTGAGTGTATATACTCGAGCTGTTATCATCAATAAAAGGGGCTTCTGCATAATTCACACTGAATCGTCTGAAGACCCTTGTGGCTGGCCCAACACCATACTGGTCTATGAGCTTGTTTACCACGGCCCGCATCAAGCAGAAATAGAATCATACAATCAACCAGGTTGGAAGAGACCTCCAAGGTCATAGAATCATAGAATCAACCAGGTTGGAAGAGACCTCCAAGATCATCCAGTCCAACCTATCACCCTGCCCTGTCCAATCAACTAGACCATGGCACTAAGTGCCTCATCCAGTCTTTTCTTGAAAACCCCCAGGGACGGTGCCTCCACCACCTCCCTGGGCAGCCCATTCCAATGGCAAACCACTCTCTCTGTGAAGAATTTCTTCCTAATATCCAGCCTATACCTACCCTGGCACAACTTGAGACTGTGTCCCCTTGTTCTATTGCTGGTTACCTGGGAGAAGAGACCACCCCCCACCTGGCTACAATGCCCTTTCAGGTAGTTGTAGACAGTAATAAGATCACCCCTGAGTCTCCTCTTCTCCAGGCTAAACAGGCCCAGCTCCCTCAACCTCTCCTCATAGGATGGGCACCCAGCCATATCCAGTCAACTAGACCATGGCACCAAGTGTCTCATCCAGGCTTTGCTTGAAGACCCCCAGGGACGGTGACTCCACCACCTCCCTGGGCAGCCCATTCCAATGCCAATCACTCTCTCTGGGAAGAACTCCCTCCTAACATCCAGCCTAAACTTCCCCTGGCACAACTTGAGACTGTGTCCCCTTGTTCTATTGGCGGTTGCCTGGGAGAAGAGGCCAACCCCCACCTGGCTGCACTACAGGTAGCTCTGTACAAGTCCTTCATGCAAACTGATTAGTTAGTTTCATAAAGAACCTGCAACAGACACTCCTACACCTATTATGCATGATCCACTACTTATCTGAAATACTATGAGTTACAATGTGGTGACATGGGATATACAGTGTACATCACTGGCAGACCCCCAAATTTTGTGTCATTTTGGACTTACCTAACTGCCTCCAAGGCAACTGTGATCCAATATATTGGTGCAGGGCCTTTTTGTGTTACTGTCTCATGTTGGAACACCTGTGCTGAGGCATGGTAGGCAGCGCAGCCACGGAGGATGATAGCTTTTATCACCAGTGTGATGGCAGCGGCAGCAAGATCCCAGCAGAGGGGATCTGCCGTGTAACAAAGCTAGACCGTCGCCTTTCAGCTCATTGTTCACATCTTTGTATGAGACAGTTACAGGAGAAATTGGCCTATTTTAGGAGGCAAACATTAATTATATCCGTGGAGAAAATCAGTAACGTTTCTTTCTGCAAGATGGTACAAACTGAAGCTTTATGGCACCACTTTTGAAAACAGACTGTGGGCCTTTGTTTCAGCCTTCCTTCTTCTCGTAGCAGAAATAGCTGTCAGTGAAAACCAGCAGGCAGTACAAACTACATCCATCCAGTGACCGACGGTAAAATGCGAGAGGGAAAGGAGGGGGCTGGGAATAGACCAAATAAACGATGGGAAATGCTTTATAGATTGTGCAGGGCTAGCCCTAAATGGAAGGGGGTTAGCAGAGAGGTGTAGGCTACATAAAAAGCTTAACCTACAAGTAACTGCACTGGGTTTTTGGAATGGGATGTAACGGAGAGACGTGGGAAAGAAGTGGTGTTCTGGTTTCAAGAGAGGATGAGGAGCAGGGTTCCGTGAGGCTGCCGTGCGGGCCTCAGAACGCCGCAAACCGGTGCGGTCCCAGCTAATACCGGGAGGGAAACCTCTGGAGCTCCCTAAGGTTTGCACGGCTGGCGACTGGAGTGATGATACTTGTGTTGCAACGGTGGGGTGGGAATCACTTCAACGGCTACAGCTGCAATCACCTAAGTGGCTTTATTAAAGCTGGTAAATGGTCTGTTCCGTGACTCCTGGGCAGGCGACAACTCGCATTTCTACCTGTCTGGCGGCTAACGCGTTTAACGTTAGGGCCCGGTTATCTGCAGGCCACAGGGACGATGCTCCCTCTCGGGGGACCCTGCCAGGCCGCCTCAGTCGCAGCTCCAGCCGAGCAGCGCGAAGCAGGCAGGGCGGTAGGGCTGGGGACAATCCCGGCCCAGCCCCGCAGACAACATGGGCGCCGCAGCCCGCGCGTCACGGGGCCGCCGCCGCCGCTGCGCTATTGGGCGCGGGGACGGAAGTGACGCAGGCGGGAGCCCGGTGGCGCTGCGTGGCGGTCACCGGCGGAGGGACGATGAATAGCCGGCTGCAGGAGATCCGGGAGCGGCAGAAGCTGCGGCGGCAGCTCCTAGCGCAGCAGGTAGCAGGGCTGGGGCGCTGAGTGGCCTCAGGTTGTTCCTCGCCAGGCCAGGCCAGGCCCCGGCGGCTGGCTCGGGACACACAGGCCCCGCCCTGTCGCCGCGAGGGGGGAGCGGGCGCGCGCCGCCGCAGGTGCCGCCGTCCCGGGAACGGCAGCGGGGAGCGGGCAGGGAGCCCAGGCCGCTCTGCCGGGGTGCTGCGGGCACAGAGCGGCCCCGCTCCGGCACCGCCTGCCCGGCGCGGGGGGGCCCAGACCGCTCTGCCGGGGTGCTGCGGGCACAGAGCGGCCCCGCTCCGGCACCGCCTGCCCGGTGCGGGGGGCCCAGACCGCTCTGCCGGGGTGCTGCGGGCACAGAGCGGCCTTGCTCCGGCACCGCCTGCCCGGCGCGGGGGGCCCAGACCGCTCTGCCGGGGTGCTGCAGTCCCGGCTGCACAGCTGGTGGTTGTCCGGGGCCTACAGCTAGCCTCCGGGAGGGCCCAGTCGGTGGGACGAGGTGTACAGCCTGGCTGATTGCCGCTCGGCCTGGCACCATTTGGGGCGGGTTCAATCGACAGTAACGGCGGCTCGACTTTGTCTTGCTCCTCGTCCAGCTGGGAGCGGAGAACGCGGACAGCATCGGGGCCGTGCTGAACAGTAAAGATGACCAGCGAGAGATTGCCGAGACGAGAGAGCTGTGTAGGTCAGTATGGGGGTGCCGCTCCTGTTAGGGGGTTAGTTAATAGTGACGCAAGGCTGTGAAATGGGGGGAGCAACATTAAGTCCTGCCGCTTCTCTAAACCCCTGCAGCTGGGTGAAAGAAGCGCTCTAATTACTGAAACCTGAACTTTGAATCAGGTGAGGAGGGTTTAGCCATTCACTTGTAAGAGCAATTTGGAAATCAAGGCTAACCTGTTTCTGCTGTTGAAAAGGTACTGTGGAGCAGGACTGAGGGGTGAATTTAAGAGCATGCTACTAGCATTGCCCTAGGGCATTTATACCTTTTGTAAGAGCAATTGCAAGGCAATTAAAAAAGTTCTTGTGGAGCAACAGTGCTTATTAATTCTCATGTGTAACAGCAACTTTCTGGTGTGAAAGATATAGTTATTTGGTTAAAACAAGCTGTGCCTCGCAGAGCAGGACAATGAGGAAGCAGGATGCTTGTTTTCCAGAGTCCTGTCACTAAGAAGTTGTGCTCATCTCAAATATATTGTGAGAGGATCAGTTTCAGAATCACTTCCAAGCTGTGACAGAAACGTGTAGTCAAGGCAAATCATTTGAGACTTGTGATAGGTTCTCTCTGGAGAGAGGAACTGTTAGATGAAGTTTGGTGGGTTTTTTTAATATATTTATAGGGCTGCTTATGATATTTCTGCACCAAATGCAAAACGTAAATATCCTGATGAGGGAGAAGCTGACGAGGAAGAGGTTGAAGAATATAAGGTAAGAAGAAAAGGGATAACTCTGGTGTTCATTAATGTGTGTGTGTGTGTGTGTGTGTATATATGTGTATATATAAAAGGATGTAGGGATAGGGTAAAATGTGTCACTTTGGTGGTATCTCTTTTTATGTCTTCCACTGCAGCAATTTAAGGGAGGTGTCAGAGATGCTAAGTGGCTCTTAGATGTTTCTGAGTTGCATTGAGTTGTACCAGAACCCAGTGTTCCAAAGCTTAATTTAGTGCTGCTTTTAGGAGGAGGCAGGCTTAGGGAGTGGTGATGTCCTGTGGCTGGCTGTCTTGGGTAGGAAGTAGTAAAATGTGTCTGCACTTGGATACACTAGAAAGAACATGGTCAGAGTCTGTCAAAAGGAAAGTTTGCCTTTAACAAGAGACACAGGCCATTGGATGAGCTACAGGGCAGGTGAGGGTGTCTTTCCAGCCTGCCTGTTATGTGCAAAGGAATGCAGTTCTGGAAGAAATAAAGGACTCTAAGAGAATGGAATCATGAGGCTTGGTTTGGGCTGTGCTCTAAGTGTTCAAAATATCCAGGGTGAGTTTGGTCTTTGAAGAGTGAGTGATTGTCCTTTTTTAAAATGCTTATCTGAGAGTTGTGTGACAGCTTTCTTCTTTAATATCTATTGTGACATTTTGGCTGAGAGATGTGGTAGAGAAGCAAGGTGAAACAAAAGCACAGTTACCATATTGCTGTCTTTCTGATCTGCTCTGTGATCGTGTTGCAACATATATCCTCCCTCCCTTTTTTTTTCTTGTCCTAATAGCCTTGCTTCTGTGCTTAAGCAGACTCAAGATGAAATAATGCCATGTCTGCTGTTGTCTTACATACCTAAAAATAGTAAGTTTTTAAATGGGGGGCCTTGGTAGCATTATGTTTGTGTCCAGATTAGAATTTTTCTGTAATGTCAATTTTCTGTCTTACTGAAATATGTGCCAGAACCTTTTTTGATGTTTAGTTTTTCAAGTCTGTCTGTAAGTGGACATCATTTTTAACATGCTGAATGTTTGGTTTGCTGAAGGAGATGCCCAGTATTTAGTCACCATCTCACAGAAGGGATTTGCAGAGTACTTGTGCTGGAATGGGCTGCCCAGGGAGGTGGTGGAGGCACCGTCCCTGGGGGTCTTCAAGAAAAGACTGGCTGAGGCACTTAGTGCCATGGTCTAGTTGATTGGTTAGGGCTGGGTGATAGGTTGGACTGGATGATCTTGGAGGTCTCTTCCAACCTGGTTGATTCTATGATTCATGAAGTTCTTGCATTAGTTACCAGTTCATAGTAGTTTCTTTTACTTCCTCATAAGTGGTTAAGTAACTTATCTTCTGTGAAATAACACATGGATAAGTCACTCCAGTTGGCAAAACACATGAATCTTATCATTAACATTTTCTTCACTGGCATGGAGAAGACTTACTTTGAACTGGGCTGTAACCACTTGCAAGTGGCCAGTCTTGTGATGTTGTTGAAATTGAGGAATAATTTCATAATACTGGTTTGGACCAGCTTCAGTTGAACACATTAATAGATGTAAGAAACTTGAAACCCTCAAGTAGAACTTCCAGAGTGGTCATCAGCTGTTTTCTGTAGGCATTGCTAATTCCATGTTGGCAAGGAGATAAGAACTTTGTAAAAAACCCATCTGTATTTATGTAACGTTTCCCTTAGTACTCTGAGCCTGTTTAAATTTAGTCTTGTAATGTGAACTGATACAAAAAGAAAGGATAGCAAGTCCTATAGGACTGTGCATCATACTCCTTAGATAAAAGTAATAACATACTTGAATGTTAGTCTGAGGACTTGAAGGCCTCTAAATAAATGTGGTTGTAGTTTCTAGTGTTCCAGGTGGAAGGTGAAATGAGCTGATGACACCTAAATGCCTTATGCTGATGTTTGGAGAGAAGGCTGAACAGTGATGTTAACTTTCTCATTATGGGACAGTGAGCACAGGTTTTGAGTTGAAAGATTAAATACATTAATCTTCCCTTTAGGAACATCTCATGCAAAAACAGTGTTGGGTTTTGTGGCTTTGTTTTGGTTTTTGATTGTGTTTTGTGCAGTAAGCATAAATAAATAGTGATTCTATAGTAAGCATCAGGCTGATATAACAACAGAGGAGCAAGGCTGCTTGACTTCCGTTTTGGGGCCTGGCTGCATTGCAAACCACAGAGTTGGGAGATATGAGAATGGCATTAATGTGGGAATACATTAAAGGCAAAATGAGTAATGGATGTTTCAAGGTCAGAAAGCTGAGTTGTGGTTCTAAAGAAATTCGGTTATGCTCTTGGTTTTATGGACCTGTGACAGGTACATATTAGGGTTAGTTTTGCTCCTTACTCTGTATTTGGAAGTGACTATCTCTGCCTTTGCCAGGTGTTTTGTAGACTGCTGAGAGCTGTGATTGTTGCTCCTCCCCTTCCCTAGGTACATTTACTCAATTGTTTGAACCTGTGTGTCTGGTATCAGCAGTGTTTTCTGGCAAAGACTGCTGGAGTTCTAACTTTGTTTGAAGTGCAGAACCACCTGTGGTTCAAATTAGCTGTCTGCCAGCCTAATTTGGGGCAGCCCTGCTGTGCTTTGTTTCTGCAAGAGGTGGCCTGCAAGCTTGGAGTGCTTCCATGCCATTGTTCTGGAGTCTGGAAACATCTTCCTTGGCTTAGTCATGTAACTGCTTAATTTCTAGTCATTTGTAAAACTGTATGCATGAATATTAGTGTTAATTTCATTCTGTCTCTGCTTTGGCTGTGCTTTTTTTTCTCCCTTTGAAAGTTGGTGGTGTGGGCTCTCTGTCACAACATGACCTTTTGGAAAGTCTCTTTATGAAGGTATAAAGAGAACTGGGATGACTGAGAAACAAGTATCTGACAGGTGCTTAGGTGTAGCATGTGTTGTTTCTGCAAAGAAAATGATAACAAATGTGTATAGAAAGGATGGCTTCAGCTTCTGAGGTTGGAACAGAAGAGATGATTGAGTGGATATAAATATTCAGAGATTCTGCTACAGAGGAACTTTAGCAAAATGTGTCATTTCCTCTAGTCAAAGGAGTGGAATTTTTGGAGGGACACAGTTTTGAAGTTCACAGTACCTTGTGAAGCACTGCCTACACTGTCAGGATCTAGGGGTTTTGACTTTATTCTTTAGAGGCCTTTCTCAGTAACACTTCCCTCGTTAATAAGAGGCAGACCTTTTTGGGATAGGTAATTTTTTCTCCCCTCCAAAACTGGAGTTGGCTCTGTTCATGATCTGCTGTTTGTTGAGAGCCTGCTTCTTTCTTAAAGAAACAGAAACATAATGAAAGAAACACCATGATCTTGTGTACTTAACATCTCCTTTGTTTCCAAGGATGAAGTAGAGCTGCAGCAAGATGAAGAGAACCTGCCCTATGAAGAAGAGATTTATAAAGACTCCAGCACCTTTCTTAAGGTGAGATGTTTTTGCATTTAAACCTGCAGTCAAAGCTGGCATAGCTATGTTAAACTATTTCTGTGAGTCACAGAATCATTAAGGTCAGAAAAGACCTCTAAGATCATCAGGTCCAACTGATGGTGTTTGAAATACAGCCTTTAAAGGCTGAAGTGACTGACTGGAGTCCATAAGTATGGAAGTTTCTTGTGAGAGATCTGGCAGTAACTTGCATTTACACTGATCTGACTAAAGATCTGTGTCAGCTTACAAAGAGCTGTAGTAGTGGTGGACCTGATTTGGAACTAAAATCACAATGATTTGGCTAATGTAGCTTATAGACACATGTTAAAAATTATCAAGAAATAACCTTACTTTCTTGTTTGTCAAACTAACATGCAGTGTTTGTACATGTCCAGTTATCTTCCTTTTGCTTCCACCAAACTCCCTCTTGTTCTCCAGGGCACTCAGAGCTTAAATCCGCACAATGATTACTGCCAACACTTTGTGGACACAGGACACAGGCCCCAGAACTTCATCAGAGATGTTGGTAAGTCATAGTCAGTAACTGTTTGAAGGTGACTCACTGTATTTGGTAGCATATTTTCCTTGCCTTTTTTCATTCCTTACACTTCCTGGGAAATGCAGATACTCCTAGCTTTGTGTCACTGGACTCTCCTGGATATACATGTAAGGTGTCAAGTATGGGAAACAGTGAAGTAGTTAAATAATGTTTACCAGCTCAGTTATGCAGCTCCTGACAGCTCGTAGGCAGGCCCAACACTGAAACTAGTTTAGAGGATGTTACTTTTTGAGTTTACATTTGTCCAGCCATTACTGAACTTGGAATCTTACTTTGTTAGGCCTGAGTTTAATCTTCTTAAACTAAGGTACGGTTTAGTCCGAACAGGTGCCTGGTAGTGGATGGTTTTAAAATAAGCAAGACAGCTCCCTCTGCAGTTTTCTGCAGCACTTGTCTGTGTTTTATCAAGCTGAATCTTGTCAGGACAAGGGTGTTGTGTTTATAGATGCCAGCCCAAGGTGGTTTTATTTGCCTGTTGAGGCAGTGTACTCTGTTTCTTCTCTACATTTTGTGAACGCTTCTGAGAAACACAGTTGGATGTTGAGTATGAAAAAGAGTTGCTTTGAGTCAGTTGCATCTTTGTCTGCAGAACATCTGGGCTTCACTTCTCTGCTGCATAAAGAATTGAGGAGGGACAGAACAGCTTGTTACACGAGTCAGCAGCAGTTAGTCTGGACCCCTCATGAGAGATGAGGTGTGTCAAGTCACATACTGGTCAGCATTCATTTTCAGTGGGGTGACCCAAACTCTGCTTTAACTGCAGCTTCCTAACTGAATGTGAACCATAGAGAAGTAGTGGTTCCAGAACACCCAGTTACAGCTCTTCGATGTTGCTGTTGGAAGAGGGGGGAGAGACCTGTGGGGTTTGTTTTGGTTGGTTTGTTTGTTTTTGTTGTAAGATTTTGTCTTTAAAAAGCAGCTGAAGTCATCCCAATTGAAAATTCTTTTATATCTGTTGCTTAGCTGCTGTTAAGTGCTTCCATTTCTGCCTTGCACTGGCTAGAAGCAGCACAGCAGTGGAAATCCCAGCACTGGTGTTTTTAAGATGTTACATGTTTAAGCAAAAGCATGACAATAATCTTTGGGTGTTAGGTACATGTAATAAGAGATAATAAGGTTAGATGCCAAAGAGCTTACTTTTGCCAGTGTGATCTAGGGTTGGGAGTTCAGAAGGTTAGATCAAAGTAGGGAGAGGGATGAAGGCTTGTGGGTTTGAGTGGATTTTTTTGTCCCCCGTGGTTGGGACCATTTAAAATTCTAAATTAACATGAAGCTTTGTAAATAACTCCCAGTAGAATTGAACAGATACTGTTAGAGAGGTAGGAATGATACCTTTGATTTGCACTGAGCCTACTGCTACTAGTAACAAAAAGCTAATGTCAGTACTTACTTTTCGAAGGGGGGAAGTAAGTCTGCCTGTTTTTTTGTTTTTAAAGTTAGCTGCAGAAAACCTAATTCTCCCTTCTGCATTCTGTGCATGTGAAATATTTGAAAATTAGCATCACAGAGCTAAATCTAGGAACACAACAAATAAATACACATGTATTCAAATCTTCATGATTGACAGCAGTGTGCCAGATCTCAGTGTAAGGGATGCCCCAGGGAGCCACCCATAACCCCAGCTGCTGCCTTAGAAATCCTTTCCAAAGCTTAAGTGTAGTCTCTAAGTGAATGTCAGTTAGATCTGAGTGTAATCTTAGGGGAGGGATTATAAAATAACTTTCATCATTCTGGCACTTTCAGTTTAAATGAAAGTTTGTTTCCTCCTGGAAAAAGGAATTGTGAACTCCTGAACACTGTAGTGCTCTGGAGAAGATTAAAGTCAGTAGCAGCCCTAATTCACTGAGCTAAGGGAGGAAGCTTTTCTGAAGCACCGAATAGGTAACTGCTGTGAAGGGTTTGTGGTAACAAAAATTGAGACTAAGTATTAACATTTGGACCCACTCAGAATACTGGACAATGCTTAATTGATACAGATTTACTCTCCAGTAGTTGTTAACTTCATGTTTTCTTCCTCTTAGGCTTAGCAGATAGGTTTGAAGAATATCCAAAACTTAGAGAGCTCATCAGATTGAAGGATGAGCTGATATCTAAATCTAACACTCCTCCCATGTAAGTGTTCTTATGAAAAATGCCTTTCTTCTCCAGAGATGTTTAAGGTTGGCTGTCTGCTTTGCAAATCTCTCTTTAGCACCTGCTCAGAATTTACATTTTCTGTTTCTCTTTGTATATGCAAATTCATCAGTCAAAACTTCAGAAGCAAATCAGTTTAGTTTTGTTAATGTAGATGCTTAATTTGGTATATAAACTAGACTTTTCTTTCCAATGTGTGTGATTTGATTTTTAAGACCAAATTGCCAACTGATAGGACTGCAGGTGTTAATTCAGGAACTGAAAGAACATTGGTTGTGATTCTCATGATATGTGCAGTTTACAGTAGCAAAAAAGCTTGGGAAAATGCCTTTTAATATAACCTTAGTTAATCTTGAAACAGATTTACTTTTCAGCTGTTCTCTTAGTGCCTGTCAAGCACATGTCATTTTGCAGCTCAAGTTTATACTGGCTGGACATGATTTGTCTTAACTTAGAGCTTTTGCTGAGCATCAAACACAATATGGACATGCAGTGTGGTGCTCCCAGGAGTTTGAACCTATCTGAATGTGAAGCTAATGCCTTTAATGTGCTGTAGTCCTAATCTGTGCCAAGTAAACCATCATTGTTCCATTATGGTCACAAGAAAACTGCAGTAGTAGTCTGAACAGCTGGGCTATAGGCTGCAAACCTCAGCTGGCTGTTTTGAAGGTAGATGGATTTGGGCATCCTAAAGCACCAAAAGGGGAAAGACAGGCAAACACTGCCTTCTGGTAAGACCAAATACACTTTTGGAATAGCAGTCTCTTCCATACACTTTCTTAGGAAGGGGTTATTGGTGGTCTGCCAATCACTTTTTTAAGGTTAAAGTTCCTGATAGGGGAGCAATGTAATTTTGTTGGTAGTGCTGCATCAGTGGTGGGAGGTGTGGAGGCCAATTGTAAGGGAGCACTTGAATGTATTTAATCCAGTCAGTGTGTGGGGTTATTGTTAGAGTTCTGCTGTATGAAATAAGCACGTTTCTAACATTCAGAATCCCCTACACACACCACCTAACCACTCGCGGTTCTGAACGTGTGCTGCTTTCCCAAAGTGAAGCAAACCTGAAGTCTGTCAGCCAAGCAGAGTGCTTGTTTTTTAAGTGATGATGTTTTCTCCTATATAGTTCATGCATCTATAGAAAATTCAGTGATTCTGTACTAGATACTGCAATACAGTCTGAGTGGGCATCTGTTCCCTGCTTGCTAAATTAGAATCCTAATAACTCCTCTGGATAAAGAGTACTTTAAAAGCAGCTCGGTGCTGCTGCATTAGATGAGGCTAGGTGAGAGTGCATTGGACATCTCCTGGGTTAGGTGCGTCTGAGCTGCATGAGCCACACAGGAGACAGCTCTTGACTGGCCACACGAGTGCTATGTAGAGCATAATCTTCAATCCACTGCTATAACTTGTCCAAGCCGTCTGTCATCTTCCATCTAAACAGGTACTTGCAGGCAGACTTGGAAGCTTTTGACATTAGGGAACTGAATTCCAAGTTTGATGTGATTCTCCTGGAACCACCACTGGAAGAGTACTACCGAGAGACTGGCATTACTGCCAATGAAAAGTGCTGGACCTGGGATGATGTAAGTTTTCTGGCTCTGAAAAGGTTTTCTTACATCTAATGTAGGCAAATAGAGGATTTAACTCAACATCAAAATGTTTTAGAGATGTGTTCTAAGGAAAAGTGGGGTTTTTTTTTGTTTTTACTGAAACTAAGCTTTATGTTTGTATACATGCCTACACTGTGTGGTAAAAGGTTGTATTTTGAAGAGTATAATGGATTAGATATATGTTTTTGTTCTCCCTGAGCCTAGTCAAAACTTCAGTCTAACAATAGTGGGATTTCTCCCTGCCTTCACATTCCATAAGTTCCCACCCCGTGTTTCTTGCTGTTGAAATTCAGAATATTCATTGTAAATATTCTTTTGTATCTTGAAATTTTCAAAGACATTTTTAAGGTATGCCTTTTAATTTACTGGGCTTCAGTCAGAAAAGTAGGTGATTGTGCTTCACTGGCATACCTCCTTTCTCCAGGTATTGATTGGGTAGGAAATGTTAATCAAAACACTTGTCATCAAGCACAGTAGTTGATGACACACAGCTTGCCCTGGCTTTCAAGAGTGAATGGCATAATTCTCCAGGTGGGGGGTTGGCCTCTTCTCCCAGGCAACCAGCAACAGAACACGGGGACACAGTCTCAAGTTGTGCCGTGGGAAGTATAGGCTGGATGTTAGGAGGAAGTTCTTCCCAGAGAGAGTGATTGGCATTGGAATGGGCTGCCCAGGGAGGTGGTGGAGTCACCGTCCCTGGAGGTGTTCAAGCAAAGCCTGGCTGAGGCACTTGGTGCCATGGTCTAGTTGACTGGCTAGGGCTGGGTGCTAGGTTGGCGTGGATGATCTTGGAGGTCTCTTCCAACCTGGTTGATTCTATGATTCTCAGTTGAGCACCAAGTAAAACTTGTAATGCTAATGCCAAATTGCAGTGAATTTGCTCATTTAAAACTCGCCAAGAAATCCTTAACACAATCAAACATCACCACTCTCACAACAAACCAGACAGTCTGTAGTAAAGAGGAGTAGTTGAGCTTTGCATAACCATGTCAGGAATTCTTAGGTTCAGGCCTCTGAGTGTGAACATGCAGCTAATCCCTGTTCTTTAGAGAGACTACTTCAAAGGAACACAGGACCATGTCTGTGTTAGCAGCGAACTGGTCCTAGCAGGAGTGACTGGGTTATGGATGAGATTTTGTGTTCTATGCAGGTTAGGCCAGGGAGATGTTGGTGTTACTTTAGATTTAGTTCGTCCTTGAGCTGAAACCTGCACACAAGTAACATCAGAAGTGAATCAAAGTAAAGGCTTATGGGAACAAAAGAAAATTCAGCCTACCTTTAAGGAACAAATTTGAAAACAAAGGCGTTTTTGTGTCTGTGATAAGAGACTGGGTAACTGTGTTACCATAGAATAGATAGCTTCCGTGTTAGCCTTCAGTTACAGCCAGTAAAAATGATGCCTGGCAGCACTGCCTGGGGAAAAAACATTCTGTCCTAACAGAACTGTTAGTGCTGGAGGCAGGAGCCATCCTGTTATCTTAGCTGGGAGTTATGTTCCCTTAGAATGGCTTCTGCTGCCTTATTTCTCTTCACAGCAGCACAGAATGAAGCCTGATTTGATGTGATGGCAAGTTACAGATGAGTCTTTTCAACTTGTAATGAGTAACAGATGCTTTGCATCTGAAGTTATTTCATCCTGAATGTTACTCATTTGTCATTGTTGAACTGCTGTCCTGATAAATTCTTGTTGGCTTTTTTCCTTGAAGTGAAAATGGAGATAATGCCTTTCCTGTATGGAAATAGGAAATAAGCTGGGATTTTTATGGGGTGACTTCAGAAAATTAGCTCAAGGTCCAAAAAGAAACAGAGCACTGTTGCTCTGCTCTGTTGTTGTATCATTTTCCTACCAATCAAATGACAAAAGAAGTGGAGGTGGAAATCACATAAGTGTTCCCTTCCAGTTGAAACCTGGACAGGGTTGTATTGGTGTTTTTAAGTCTAGAATTTTCTGTAGAGATAGAATTACAGATAGAATTATAAAAAACAATTACACTGGTTATCAGCTGTGCTCTTAGGTAGTGATAAAGTGGCTTACACAACAGACTCTCTGGAAAACAATTCTAAAGGCACGGCCTTGAGTGGTATAGAGACTGACTTCTGTAATAGAAGTGCTTCCTGATGGCTTCTGGAATAATGCTTCAGAACTTACTAAATATTCTTCCTGATATGATTTGTATTTAATACAGAAACACTTTTATTACTGTTATTTTTACTAGATCATGAAATTGGAAATTGAAGAGATTGCAGCCTCAAGGTCATTTGTGTTCCTGTGGTGTGGCTCAGGCGAGGGTCTGGATCTTGGCCGAGTGGTAAGATGATGTTTTAATTTAGTTTAGCAGGGACAGGCCTAGAAGTATTTTGTCATTGACAAAATGTATAGAATTCTCAGCTTTAACTGCTGAGTGATGTTTCGTTACCTTGGTAGAGGATACAGGATTTTGAATGGATTAAATAAGTGTATCTGGCATTCACTGCTTGGATGAGTGCTGGATTTGAGATACGGTGCTGAGTATGAGGAAGCGTGGTTCTACAGAGTTTAGGAAGCTCTGCTGCTGCTTTGGTTTTGCTGTTGCCATGTTGAGTTTTATACAGTCACATTTTCTATCTTTTTAAAATGGAATTATTGATAGTTTTCTGCCAAAAATGCTCATGCTAATAGAAAGGTGCTGCTATTCATAAAGTAAGATAAAATCGTGTGTGTAGCACTGCTTATTTCCAGACAACACCCAGAGTTTAAGTAGGTTTAATCCCAGTGAGCTCTACAAAGTTTTATGACCCTGTAGGGTTTCAGAGTATTCTTTCTGTGTGCCAGGGTAGCCCTGCTTGTGTTGGGGGGTGGTGTGGGGTGTGTGTGAAAGAAGAATTTCCAGTTAGCTCTTGCACAGCTGAAACATTCTATGCTTAGTTTGAGCAGTGCTTTCTATTGAAACAGTATGGCCTTTGTTAGAGGACCACATGTGGCTGCTATTCTGTTTGCTTTATCTGCTGCTCATTCTGAGGTTGGTTAAAGTAACTGTTCAGAGACTTTGATTTTGGTCACAGACACATGTGTGGTGTCTGGGCAGCTCCTGAACACAGCAACAGCCAAAGGAGCTTAAGGTCCAGTTTCCTCCCTTTCCCGCACTATGCTCAACAGGAGTTAAGAACTAAAGAGTCATCTAAGTTTGGGGTGTGTTTTGGTGGCGTTTTTTGGTCTAGTTTTGTTTGTAGGGTTTTTGTTGGGTGTTTTTTCAGATATAGAGAGAAAACACAAAATGGTAGCAGTGGCTTTTGGCTGTTTGTCTTCTTGGTTGTAGAACTCTGTGTTGAGGTGAAAAGCCACCACAGTGCAGGTATTAGTGGAGACAAGGACAAGGCAGCTGTTGTCATTTTGTTCAGGCTGATTTTGATTAAATTTCAGTGTCACTAGGTAGAAGTGAGTGCAGAGTGCAATTAAAAAGATATGAAAAAGAGTGATACACAGACAAGTTGATGAGAAGCTGGACATGAGCCAACAGTGTGTACTCACAAGCCCAGGTGGCCAGTGGCATCCTGGGCTGCATCAAAAGAAGCAATGGTTTGAGATTAAGATGAGATTTAGATTGGATGTTTGGAACAAGTTTTTTACCATGAAGGTAGTGGAACACTGGAACAGGTTGCCTAGGGAGGTAGCTGAGGCCTCATCCCTGGAGATACTCAAGGTCAGGCTCTACAAGGCTTTGAGCAACCTACTTTAGTGGAGGATGTCCCTGTTGACTGCAAGGGAGTTGAACTAGATGATCTTTGAAGATCCCTTCCAACCCAAACCATTCAGTGGTTTTATGCATGCAGGGGTTTGGACACCTCGACAGAGCATAATATATTCATGCCAGTAAACTCTTGTTTCCTTCATCTGCAACAAATCTGGGGGTTGGACTAGGTGTCTTCTGGAGGTCTCTTCCAAACCATTCTGTGACTATGATATTTCTCTTGTGGCTACAAGTCAAGTACCTACATGAGCATTCAGCTTAGCTTACTTCTGTGTTAGGTTTAGTGTGAACTGTTTTGTCTGTCTGTACCATTTAGTGTCTGCGCAAATGGGGTTACAGAAGATGTGAGGACATCTGTTGGATTAAAACCAATAAGAACAATCCTGGAAAGACCAAGACTCTAGACCCTAAGGCTGTTTTCCAACGAACCAAGGTAAAGGTCTGGCTCAGTTTCTCCTCTAGCCTTGCTCTTTATGCTAATGAAATACCCATTGTCCCACAGGCTGAAGGATTAACTTCTGTCCCCTTCTAGTCAGTATAAGGTAGAGAAATGTCACCTACGCTGAACACTGGTTGGTGAATTTTTATTCTCTACATGTGGTGTGTACTTGAGCCTTGTACAAGTGCAGGAGCCTGAGGAGGGTTGAGATTGACAACAGTAATGAAATGGAAGCTGAATGGACAGTGCTACTGTGTATGGTCATGGTTTTGACCCTGGAGACGTCCCAGGCATGGTAAATAAGCAATTAGTCTACTAGCAAGCTCCTTCCTAGGTTAGAGGAGGAGACTTGCAGGTGGAGGAACACCTATATAATGGAACTTAAACGTGGCAGTAGAATGTGACTAAACTTAATGTCTGTAGAAGTCTTTAAAAGTGTAGATTATGAAGTCCTCTGATCTAAGAGACCACAATGCTATTCGAAGCAATTATAATGTAGGTAGAATGAATAAAGACTTGGGTGGTTGGGTGCACATGAGTGTGACTGTGGCACTTTTACTGAAGACAGAGTTGGCTGACAATAATTTGAAGTGCCGTTAACCTCAGGACTCATTCCATATTCATTAATCATTCATTAGTATTAAACACCCTCAGCCCTGTCTCAGATTTGCCATTTTTTAGGAGTGCAAGCTTCCCTTTCAGATACCTGGAGTCTTTCTTTCCCTTGCATTTACATTAATTTGAAGTTTGTTTGAAAGTGTGTTACACTAGTTATAAATATTGAGAAGTATAAATACTGTATGTTTACTGCATATAGCTTGCAAATACCAGCAGCTCACTCAAGAGGGAGAAGTTGAAACTAACACAGGAGGATCTGGGGAGGACTTTTCGTCTTTGTTTAACAGAGAATAGTTTCTGGGATTAGAGAATTTCTGTTTATTAAGCAAAGGTTGGGCTGAGGTCACTATTCAGGATAAACACTGAAAACTGAGCTAGTTTATCCTGCTATTTAAGCAGCATAAGCCTGTTGTGTAATGTTTATTCACCAGGGATGTAAATGCTGTGTGGCTGTGATCAGGTGTCTAGGTGGATACTTCATTCTCTGCCACCTGTTCTAGAATCTAAGATAGTAATGATTTACAGAAATAAAGTGTTCTAAATAGTTCTTCTAAAGTCTAGATGAGGTTTGGCTTTGAGCAGCTTGTTTTTCTGCCTTTCTCTAGAGCTCATTGTAAGATTTGAAAACTCTAGCTTGGGTGCACTTGATCACTGCATACATTTGGTGGGTCACCTATTCTGCCTTTCATGTTCATTCACTGGCTCTTAAAACTCTCCTCAACAATCTGGAAATGATCATTTTGTCTGCAGCCTTTTCAGAGCCATCTGGTGGTGTTTAGTGAATCAGTGGTTTATGATACTGGGGGAAAATGGCTCATCTGAGCTTAACATTTCCAGAAACAGAACTCTGAAATGAGTATGAGGAACCCTCTGTACATCCTGTACTGATTATGGTGATGTCTCATTCATGGACTCTTTGTACCAGTCACTTAAAATGATCTATGGTGGTTTAGAGGAAAGGAAAGCAGTGCATGTTGCAGTTAAAGAACACTTTGAATGCTGATGGAGTTGGCTGAGGGTGCATTTACAATTCGGTAGTGGTCTGGTTTTACTTGTTTTATATAGTGATACCTTCTAGACAGGTCTGATGGTGAAGGCTGCTTCTGTAACAGAGGTACAAGATGAAGTGTACACCTTGTATTCACTGAGAGCTGTGAAAGTTACTTGTGCGAATAAAGCCAGGATCAGAATGCTGATACAAGCATTGATGACAATCACTTACTCTTGCCAGCACCTTGTTCTTTCTTTTCTTTGTGATGATTTCTCTCCATTTCCAGCTGAAAGCTCTAACATTGCACTAATTGAAGTTATTCAAGTCCAAAACTTCTATTTGAGTTTTACCACTTTACAGCATAGTTCAAGCCAGATATAGCTGATACAGCTTTCAAAAGGCTCTTTTGCTAGTTCTGCTTTGTTTTGTTCTTCACGGTCATGCTTCAGACTTGTCTCTGCAACAGGAGAGGTTTGCCTTGTCTACAACAACTCTAGGTCTGCCTAGAGTTTCTTTCTGTCCATGGTGCTCAAACAGCAGATGTGGGTGCTGCAGCAGCTGTGCAGCATGTGATCGCTGCTGTCTGTGTTGTGTGTTTACAGGAGCACTGCCTCATGGGCATAAAGGGAACTGTGCGTCGCAGCACAGATGGGGACTTCATCCATGCCAATGTTGATATTGACCTGATCATCACAGAAGAGCCTGAAATTGGCAACATAGAAAAACCTGTGGAGATTTTTCACATCATTGAGCATTTCTGCCTTGGACGGAGACGCCTTCATCTCTTTGGAAGGGACAGTACAATTCGACCAGGTAACTTGATTTTTGTCAGATACATACATTGTAATTTAATAACCCTCTTCCATCATCTGAGGGTGCTTGATAGGGGCGCTCTCCTCCTGATCTGGTCACAGAGGGGCTGGGAAGCTTTGCTGGGGTGTAAGAACAGGTAGGAAGGAGGCAGAAAGGGTCTTGTGAAACCACAGAGTGAATGTTCCCATAGCCAGGCATCATTAAAAAAATAAAAGAAGCCTTTGGGAATATTGAACTCGAGTCTGAACTTTTCAGCACCTCTGGCTTTCCTGGAGGTGCCCTTTTCTTTCTGATCAGTGTAGGTTAAGTGTCTGTCCCTATCACTTCAATTACCATTGACTAGGCAAAGGACAAGGCCACTGAAGCGTGATGTTTGCTGACACTGCCTTTGTTCCTCAGGTTGGCTGACTGTGGGACCCACCCTCACTAACAGCAACTTCAATGCAGAAACGTATTCTTCATACTTCACAGCTCCTAACTCCCACCTGACGGGCTGCACTGAGGAGATCGAGAGACTTCGGCCCAAGTCACCACCACCCAAGTCCAAGTCTGATCGGGGTGGTGGTGCTCCCAGGGGAGGAGGGCGAGGAGGAACTTCAGCAGGGCGAGGGGAGAGGGGCAGAGAGAGGAACAGAACTAACTTCCGGGGTGAGAGGGGTGGCTTCAGAGGGGGACGTGGAGGTACCCATAGAGGAGGCTTCCCCACCCGCTGATGACTGTTAGATAATAATTCTTCCCCTAGTCCTATGCCTCCTCTCTGAATCTTTTTCTTAGTCATGATTTTCTAAAGTGAATTATTCTGAGACTGAAGCTAGGTAACTTCTGAAATTTGTTTTTGGTGCAAGCAGTGACAGATACCTGCCTTCCAGTGACCATCCTGGACATCACCTCACCCAGCAGGCAGGTCCTGCAACTGACAGCACTAAGCTTGGCCTCCTGACAGCTGCTCCAAGCAGAGAGCACCCTTGCTTCAAACCATGGGTAGGACTGAAGTGGAGACACTTGCTCTTCCCTTATGAAACTTGCAAGTTGTGGGGCTGCCTTGACTGTCATTTTCTCCAAAACTCGGGTTTCTCTTCCTTCCATGGAGTTTTTGGTTTGGACTGACTTGAATAGTAAGATGGAGTGGGTACAAAATGCAGTTCTGAACTGCATGGCCATAGCAGGCTTACTCACCACAGAAGAGAAAGTGCTGTGTCTATAATGACACCTATTTTATGCTCTCTTAAACCAAGGAGCAAGTTGAATAAATAAAACTATTTTTTTATTACTTGTTTTAACTTTCCCAAATTATTCCTGGGAATAGGGAACAAATTTGTCTTTCATCTGTCCTTCATGCACTCACCTCTCCTGTCTGTAGAGGGAAGAGGGGTAAGTCTGTGCTGTCATGTGGTGTGCTCCATGGAGAGCAAGAAGCTGTGAATCTGTGAGCAGTCCAGAACTTCTGCAGAAGTCTGGACTGCTTCTGGAGCAGGGATTGTCACCATTCACAACAGCCTTGTTCTTTGTTAGGGAAAAGTTTTACTGCGGAGCGGTTGCTGTGTCAGTAGTAGAAAGGGTTCAGCAGATGTCATGTGAGGTGCTGTTCTAAGAGTTCCTGCAACACCCAGCTGGGTAAGGAGGGAACAGACGTTGACTTGGTTGAGGGCCGTTAGGCAAATGGAAATGGACCGTTGGTGGTCAGCTTGAGAGTGCTGTGCGAGAAGGCAGCAGCTTGGTGTAGTGTTTGGTCTTGGCAAACCACGGCTCTGAAGTGCTTGGTCAGTTCTGGGTAGACTGAAGAGAGTTGCTGAAGTCTTAGGTGTTGGAAAACTGGCTTTTAAGTCTCATAATGTTTCACTGTTGAAGCCTAGCTTTTAAACACCTGGCCTGTAAAGCAGTGATTATTAAACTGGTTTATCAAAGCTCATGTTGAAAGATTTTTCTTAATATTTTGTGGGTTTGTTCTCGTTGAGGTTCAGGAATTTGTTTTACTTTGGTTTCCTCCCTCCTGGTGTAAGGAGTAGGCAGGAACTATTCTTCTGGTGCATTCTTTAGGTTCTTGCTCGGAAAGTAAATGTGGGAGAGACATCCTTAGGAAGGTTGCTTTTGTGTCAATGACAAATGGTTTTTTGTTTTTCTCAATTAGTAGAAAATGTTAATCCCTGTTTCTCCCCTTTAATTTTATGTCTGCAGATAGTTCAGTGTGTAGGCAGCTCTTAACAGGTTAGAGGAGACTCAAAGAACTGGTTGAGATGTGCATCTTTTACCAGTTTGCAGAAGCTGTGGTGCTGCTTAAGGCTTCAGTGACTTGGAAAATTAATCACTTGTGATAATCTGCCAGATCAGCCTCTCTTGGGCACACAGTTTGGGTTCTTGAGGTTTTCCCTCAGAGCTCCAGAGATTGCTGAGCTAGCAGGATAGGGCAATGTAAGGTAGGTACATCTTGTTAACGAGCAACTGCCCTCACTCTTGTGCCAGAGGTTAATGGACAAGGAAGCAGAACTTTCTAGGTGTCCTCTATGAAGACAGACACCTGCCAGTCATACTCTGAAGGTGGCTTCAGCAGTGTGAGACTGCCTGTAAAGGTAAGAGTGGTGTCTGGGGATATGAGGTGCACTTGTGGTTGTGGAGGTGATGGTTAGGAAATGCTGCAGTGAGATACTGTCCACTCCCCCCCATCATACACTAAAAACATCTGGCCATTTTTTTAATCACTGGTGATTTGGACCCTATCTATCTGAAGTGTCTAGAACTGAAAAGCTTTTAATGTCATTATGGGTTGTCAGTTCATGTCTCAGTTGTAATGCTCTAAAAGGAGGAGGAGGAGAATGCTCATGATCAGGGAACTGATGAGTATTTCATTTATCACAAGTAGGCCTAGCTAGCCTACATCTGAGTTGAGTATCACAGTCCAGCTGTTTATGCCAAGGCAATGATTGCACTGGTAATGTCTGTGTGATAGTTTTTATGATTGCTGTCAAAGTGTCTGCACCTTGGTGCTAGTTCAACCATGACGATGTCTTCATGTAGGTAAAATTGCCTGTAGGTGAAAGCCTGGAGCACGGAAGAATTATCTATGCAGCTGTAAATAGCTCTCTCTTAATACAGCTTCATGCTGAGCAGCACCTCTGTGCCTGGAGACCTGGTTCTCTGTAGGCTCTCCCCAGTGCACAGGGAAGTGACAAGCACATTTTGTTCCAGAACTGTAGGTGTAAATCAGGCTGCTCAAAGTATTTGGGCAGTGTTGCTTGCCAGATCTAACCCAATGGAGTAGAAGATGCACATAGCTGTGCTGCAGAAGTGGTCTTTAGGCTATAGGCACATGCCTTGGAATAATGTCAAGAAATGGAGCTGAACAGGAGTGGATGGAGAGGAGCTGTCTCAGGAGCCTGGAATTGTTCCTTCCCTCTTCCCGGGTCATTTGGTAAGTGATCTTTCTAAAACAGTTCACTTGCCAGGCTATTTTGGCAGAGTTGAGACCTGGTTTGAGCACATGTAAGTACTGAAAGTTCTGTTTGTTTTAATAAATAGATTATAATAGATGAGCTGTCCTCTTAGGGTAAGCAAAGATTACCTCCCAGCAGGAGTTATCTTTTCCATGCTCCCTCTGTACCAAACTCCAGTGCCTTGCAGTGCTTACAGGGCAAGGCAGGGGCAAG
Organism: Pogoniulus pusillus; assembly: GCF_015220805.1. Classification (NCBI taxonomy): domain Eukaryota; kingdom Metazoa; phylum Chordata; class Aves; order Piciformes; family Lybiidae; genus Pogoniulus; species Pogoniulus pusillus. Next base: position 10,836,296 of record NC_087273.1, read on the forward strand.
AGCAGCATAAACTCTGAAGCCAATTTCCATTGCTAATTGTCCTAAACCACACTGTGTAGTCCTCTGCCATACCAGGTGTAGGTGCTGCTGTTCAAGAGGTGTTGGATAGCTTTTGGCAGAGGCTGGTAGCATTAAAAATGTAAAGAACTTAGTATAGGCAATGATAAACACACGTAAGGGGAGACCTTATTGCTGTCTACAACTACCTGAGGGGAGGTTGTGGCCAGGAGGAGGTTGCTCTCTTCTCTCAAGTGGCCAGCACCAGAACGAGAGGACACAGCTTCAGGCTGCACCAGGGGAAATTTAGGCTCGAGGTGAGGAGAAAGTTCTTCACTGAGAGTCATTGGACACTGGAATGGGCTGCCCGGGGAGGTGGTGGAGTCGCCATCCCTGGAGCTGTTCAAGGCAAGGTTGGATGTGGCACTTGGTGCCATGGTCTAGCCTTGAGCTCTGTGGTAAAGGGTTGGACTTGATGATCTGTGAGGTCTCTTCCAACCCTGATGATACTGTGATGATTGTATTTAATAACTGTTTATTTTTTTCACACAAGAGTTGCTGGTGCCATTTACAGAGTACCCTGATTTGGAATGGCAACAAATACTTCTTACAGGGTAACATCCTCAGCTAAAAAGTGCTTGTCTTGGCACTTCAGTCACATGATCCATTTGTAATAATGCCACTTGCTTACTTAACAGCTCTCAGTCATTGCACTGGGGGTGCAGTGGGGATAGAACTGTTTGGATAAGCTGTCAAACCAAAATGTGCATCTTAACTGCTGGTCTTGGATACTGAAATGATTAACACAAGTAGCAATACTAACATGTTTAAAGGCACTTCTGTTGTGGGGTTTGGTTTTTTGGAGACCCAACTCTTATCCTTACTTTTGAGGGATTTTGCATTCTTGGAAACACTGATTTTTGTTTAAACAGCTTTTCAAGTTTGGAGGCACTGGTCCTAAAGATGCAGACAGACTGCTGAAGTATCTGAGGTAAATAGTGCTGGCAAAGGCTCTGGCTTTCTAACATCTGCCTTAAATATTGGTACGAGCAAAGGTCCATTTTTCAAAGCAGTGGCTGTTGTAGAAAATCAGCCATGTGAGAGGTCACTAAAAGCTGGTATTAGCAAGAGGCTGGCTTTCTATAGCACCACAAATAACCTTTGGTTAGTGTCAACTGTCTTACAGCTGACCTGCCACTGAAATTTAGAGTGACAGATGGTTATCTGAGTTGGATTGGGAATATTCCAGTTAGAAAAGGTAATAATAAAAACCTCAGTTTGGAAAATGCAATTAAATAGTCTGTGAAATTAACTGCTGCCCATAACACTTGAGAATTGTACCGTACCTTGTCTGCCGAACTTGGACGGAGGGGTTGTGCAAGTGCTGTTCTTCCTGTGCTCTATACTGTTTGCAAAACTTACTCTTAAGTCCAGTTACAGATGGATAGCCCTGGGTCTGGAAGGTCATCCAGCACTGTTTCTGTAAGTGATGATGCTTGCCCCTTCCAGGAAAATGGGATTTGGTTTTTGGAGATTTCAAGGTCCTTCCTGTGAAAGTTCTCAGGCTGAACTACATGGTTACTGCAACCTGATTCACTTGATGCCCCACTTAGAAAAAGCAGTGAGTTGTATTTTTCTACTTCTGCATAGATTTTTAGTCTCTTTCCTGGCTCCTGTATAACTTAGGACTAGCAAAATTAATAGTTAAAGAGTTCTTTCTGTTTTCTAAATCATATTTTAATAAATGCATACAATAAGCTCCTAAGCCATGACAGTTTGAAATCTGGCTGTTCACCTGGCAGAAAGAGTCAGGACTCAGAAGATGAATACCTGAGTGCAGAACTTCCTATTCTACAGCTTAAGAAAGCTAAAGGCTCAATGAGAGGTGATGTGAAATGGAACTGTACAGAGTGCACAGAAAAGGGGCACTAAAGCACGGCAGAATGCCCAGGTATGGCAGAACTTTGGGCCAAAGGCAATGATTGTCCCTCTTGCAAAGTCAAAGACACTGCCAAATTGTGTTTGGAGTTTCCTTAACTGAGCAGCTGGCAGATCTCTTTGTGAAGGCAGAACAAGAAATCCATGTAGGAACCTCCTCCATAAATGCTCTTGTCTTCTACCAGCAATTGTCGGAAGAGCATCTCTGGCTGCTCCCGCTGTTTCACTATCACCAGCTGGAAAGGGAAAAGATAGACTGAGGTGCAAGCACAAGCTGGCACTACAGGTTTCCTGGGTATTGCTGCCTGCTAGGGGTAGGACAACCTAAAACCAAATCAATCTCCATGTCTGAATAGCTGTGTTTATGAACACAGGACAGGACTAGTGTGAATTAAGGTTACAAAATGGTAACCTTTAGGCCATGACTATCTTTGAACATTCTTAAGAATGAAGCACTTCTGAGGTGCTTTTGCCCACACTGCATGCTGGAACCCACTGACATACAAGACAATTGCTGATCTGCAAAACCTTTCACAGGTAAGTCTTGTCAGAGACAGTAGTGTTCTTGTGAACAGGTCTGAGGGGAGTTACCTTCATAGTGTAGGGCTTCTGGCCCTGGAGATGCTCCAGTATTGCCTTCAGTTTCTTAGAAAATGGGTTGTCCAGGTCAGGCAGCGATGTCTGTTCAAATGACAGCACAGCAGGGTGTTAAGGTCCAGTCACAGCTCTTGGGCACTCACACCAGCTACTGCTACTTGATGTGAGTGACTATGGATTTCACTGTAAACTGGGAAATGCCATTCCTTTCACAAAAATGTCCCATCTGTCATCTTAAAAAGACTTCTCCATTTTAAGGCATTTTTCAGTTTAAAATCATCACTGTAGGGCAAGTTCAGGAGAAACTTTTAAACTATTGCAAATGTTTTGTTCCCATTTTAGCAGTAGACATTCAATAGGATTTTATCTGCAACAATGAAAGCTTAAGGAGGTTAGAAAATCATTGTGAGGCTTCTCACTTGTGAGAGGGTAAAAAGCTTAAGTTTTGTGGTATGTTAAAACACTTCTGGTGGCTTTACTCTTTCTGCTGCTCACTTGGTCCTGTTCTAAGCTGAATCCACCTCACCTGTTCCTCTGATGAGCAGCCTGGCCTTAAACTGTAAATTCCAAGAGCAACCAGTCAGTGTCCATGTACTCACAGCCTCAGCGTTGATGTGTGCAAAGGATGGCACATTGAAGAGCCCCTGGATGAGCTCTGGGGGCGCACTGACTCCCAGCCACAGGAACAGACTCAGGCCGTTGGCCAGCAGGAAGACACCTCCTTCTGAAAGACGCTCCTCAGAGCAGCGGAGAGCAGCTGGCACCACATCACTCTTCAGATCCAGGCTATGCTGTGAGGCAAAATCAAACAAGTTGTAGACTGGGTGCCTAAAGCTCGAGGTAGTAGAAAAATAATTACTGAAAGAGTTAGTACACTTTACTGGTTCCTTTCCAGAGTATAGGAATTGGACATCAAGACTTAGAGCAGGCCTTTCTCTGCACGCACTGTAAGTGGGGCAGGACACTTACACACCTGTGCTGACCTTCAGTAAAGCTAGCACCTTGCTGAAAGTACAGTGAGGTTCCCAGAGGAGGCTCATGTCTGACTGATAAGATAATATTATTACTTCTCCAGTTTCTGTTAAGTCAGAGGTTCTGCTTTCTTACCTCATTTTATTTTTACTAGCAGCTCCACCACAGGAAGAATGTAATCCAGCGTGGTGTAGGGTAACACCTGCCCTGCGGGCAGAATGCCTCCTGACAATGGCAGTGCTACAGCATTTAGGAGACAACTGTGCACTATACTCACAATTGGCAGGAGCTGGGGATAGAAGAAGAGCTGGGTCTCAGCCACTCCCATAGACATGACCAGCTGTCGCTGGTGAGCTCTTTCGTCCATTGGGATCTCCGGCCTGCCCATTAGCACGCAGCTCTTCAGCAGACAGTTTATGTACACTGGCAGCACCTTCATAGCATCTGGAAGGATGAGCTGAAAGGCAAAGAAAGGTTGGTAATGCAGTTAATGTGCTAGGGACTTCATTACACTGAAAGTAACAGAGATGGCCTAAACAGACCATGTCCAAGTACTGGGAAATAAGTGACCATGTTCCTAGAGCCTCTGGCAAATAAAGCAGCCAACTGCCTTATCTTAACCACCATGGACCTTCCCCACCCCCCCAGCAGTTTGGCCTTGTCTCTAGACATCAGATATTTAATCACTCCACCACCCTTGAGACACCCACAAGCAAATTCAAATTATTTGCTAAGATAAATATTTTAAATTTGTAACAGTCTGTCTTGTCAGAAAGTGGAATACTAAAATCTTTTTAACAACAGACAAAACTATGAAAGCTGTGTGAGTCAGCACATAATTGCAGCAGGAAGAAAAAGGCTGGCTGAGCTCCCTTGTGTGAGTAGCATCATCAGAGTTTGCTCACTGGCATTGCTACTTGTGCCAGAGCAGCCCTGCTATCAGTGAATCCCACACATTTGAAAGAAAAGGAAAAGCTTGTCCTGAACCTTTCTTTCCTGCCACTGCTGGGGTTGAGTTTTACCTGGCTTACTGCTGAGGGGCTGGCACAGTTCTTCTTGTAGCAGGCCAGCATGTGAGCTGTCTGACTGACCAGGATGTCTCTGACCGTCTTCAGGGGCTGGCTGAGAATGGCTTTAAAAGCTACAAATACAGAAGGAAAAAGCATGTTCAAGATGGGGACATACTCAAAGTACCTACATTCTACTAGCTTCTACTAACACAAGGTCTACAGCTGCAGGATTTTAGTCTGCTAGACTTCTTGGAGGATGTTGTATCACCTTCGCCCTAACGCCAGCCCCTGTCCCCCCTGCCAAGCCTCTAACACTGTTAGGATGTCCATTTCAACAGCTTTGTGCATCACATGTCTCTAGCCAGCTTCACAGGCATTACTTTCATGGCAGTATAGCTAAAAATGCAAACTCTTTTCAGCTTTATACTACTGCAAGAACTCCTCAGGTTTGGGGCAGCAAGTTAAAACCAGGAGTTCCCACCAGATAATCCTTTCATATCACTTTCCTTCCCCTTCTCTACCCCACAGTAAAACAGCAAACAAAAAATCAGTCTATTACAATTTTACCTGACTTGGCAAAGAAGTTGATGAGTGCATCAGTCTCACAAGTCTTGTAGACATCAGCTACCTGGGAGCTGCAGTTTAAGCCTATATTGTGTATGCGAAGTCGTCTTTGCCCACTCACTGAGGTGTAGAGGACAGCGCACTGTAGGAGAGCACCAAGTTGCCATTTATTGTTAAAGCATACAAGATCCATCCACCTTGTGTGCAGCAAGGGGCACATTAATTACTTCTGAAGGCAGCCTGGCCTTGCAGTGCTGCTTCAGTGCTTCTGCCAGCTACAGGAGCAACATCCTTGTACCAGATGGCAGTCTAAGGGATGTTGCAAAGCTTACCCATCTTAAAAGCTGTAAACAATAATATGATTGACTGAAAGCTTACTACTCTCATTTGCTACATGCTGATGGGATCACTGAAAACAAGACCACTGATGATTGTCAATTCCTAAGCCATATTTAAGTGTAATATTTGAACAGTTCAGATGGCTGTAGCTGAAGAAACACTACACCAGAGGTAAGACGCTTGCTGAGAAGTGCTCTGCCCTCACATTATCTCTTGGCAAAAAACACAAACTTCAGTCTTGAAAAACTGAGTGACTTTTTTTTTACATGAATAAGTTGAATATAAGGTGAAAACAGGTCCTGCCAACCCTCATATCCTGCACATCTACTATGGGCCTAGAAATAAAATGCCTTACATTTAAAACCCTGCACACAGTAACATCCTCTGCTTTTGAACAGGCAAAAGGTCCTGACTAACCATCTAGAGGAGTAAACACCTTCTCATTATCTGTCATCTGAGGTAAGATGCAACCTTTGGCTAGTTAAATCCATTTTTTGATAGTAGCAGGCACTCTGTCAGAATCCATGCAAGCTGCACCTTGCTCCCATCAGTCCTAGACCACAAATGTTTTCATGACATCACATGTAATTAAGATGTTTTTACCTGAATTAAGGCTCCACTGTCTTCACTCAGTTTGTCATCGTGTTTGAACTCCACAGTCACTGCCTTGTCACAGTCAACTGCTGCCATCTCCACATCTGTAGTGTTGTTCATGTAAATGGCACCAAAGAAGTCAGTAGCCCTGAAGCCTACAGCCAGATTTAAACAAAACAAACATTAGCTTCTGTTTCAAAATGTCCAAGAAAAGTGACATCATTTCACAGCTTTCTTTCTATGGCCTGTCCATTTGCTTACTAACAGGAATCGTTTTCCTTCTGAGATTTGCAGCCTCAGGGGATGCTAGCAGCTGTCCCTGCCAACCACATTTTTTGACAGTAGGGTGAGAGGGAGGAGTTCCTCGGCCATGAAGCTGTGCTGGGACTGAAAGCACCAAAACCTTTCACACCACTGTGTGTGTAGGTTTCTCAAATACTTTCGTCTGAGCTAAGAAGGAATGCATGACACGTTGCTAACAGTAAGGTCACTGAAGTATGAAAATGAAGGACCATTGAAGTGTCCAGCAGCAACACTTGTGTATCCCACTTCCTTGCAATCCTAGGTGCATGAATTATCATCATCAGAAGCCTTGTTCCTGTTTGGCAATTAATTAGTATGGAGACAGATACAGGAAGGACATGTTCCTGCACTTGATCAGTCCATCCACTTAGTTTTCAAGAAGCACACAACACAGCAAAGCCAAGCTGACCTTCCCAATCAGCTGTGCAGCACTGTAGTACTTCCAATTCCACCCACACGGCCATGTGCACCCCCTACTTGTTTTGATCCCGGCACGTGTCCTTACCTGTACTCGTCCGAACCCTCATTATGGCATCAAATCCGGTCTTTTTCTCGACGTCCCTCCTGAGGTCGCTCAAGAACTGGGAGCTGTCAGCATCGAGCTAACAAGGCAAAGCAAAGCAAAGCAAAGCTGCAGATCACCACAGGGTGGCAGCAGCACAGCAGGAATCCAGCCCTCTCCCGTGCCTGCGACCCCCCCATGCGACCCCCCCAATATCACAGCTGCCCTTTTCAAACACACCCAAGTGCCTGCCAATTCATCCCTAGGCTCGGACATCCACAAGTTCTATCCAATCAAACCAGCTCCAGTAAAGAAGGTTCTTGCGTTTCACCTTGCAGCCCAGCTAGGATTTCATGGCACAGCCTTACAAAGTACAGAGCAGTATTGCTAGCTTCTCAAAAATTGCTTCTGCAGTCAGCTCCTGACAGACAAAATCCCCCACCCCACAGAGAAATTGTCAGGAAACATCAAAACCAAATGCTGATACAGCTTATTTTTTGGGTATTTATCATAGACATTTTTACCTCTGTGTACATGAGTTAACTGACTTCCCTACTCAGATGCTAGCAAATTTGGATTTAATTTCAAGATATTACAGTTACAAAATACATAATTTGACCCTGCTCTGTCTTCTCCAATTTGGAATTTTACCTCCTGAAGTTTAAGAGGAGTCACCTGTATGTTAAACATAGAGGTACAGCTTGAAGTGAAAAGGAAACTAACAAAAGCCCAGGTGTTAACTGTCTGAAAGTCAGGAAACATGGACTGCTTACCTGGAAATTGTTGTACTTGTACAGTGTTCCTCCAGTGTACATTGTGACAAGTCCCATGGAGGCTACATCCACATACTGATTTGGGAAGAGGAACAAGTTGACACAGCAGCCATTAGCCACACAATCCCTGGCTAAGGCCTCATAAGCGTTTACCTGGGGCTGGAAGAGTGTCTGTGTAGAATTAAAATACAAATGTCGTAACGTTAGGCACTGTTGGTAGCCAGTCACAAACCCAATGCCTACCTGAGGAAAAAAGCTCAAGTGGCAGTTCTAAGTGAAGCACAGGTTCCACGAAGAACCTGCTCCCCCTGCCCATGTACTGATATGTAGGGAACCAACTACATTCTTATGAGAGTGAACTCAGTAAGCAGGCAGGAGCAAAGGCTCTTCCTGGGTGCAGTTATTGTTGTCAGCATCAGTATCCCTACATAACCTGGGAATATTACAGATTTAAACAACAGCTTTGTAAATGAATCAATGAAAAAAAAAAACCCAAGAAGAGTATAAAATACCTTTTCTTTATCTGTATTGAGTAGTTTTTTGTCATCTCTGTTTCTCAGCTTCCCTGGTGCTTCTGCAGTTGGCAAGGAAGAGTGGAAAATAAACAATTTTCCAGCACATTCTGCAGCCTGTCAAAGACACCAAATGGTCATATTTTTTACTGCTAAGATACAGTATCATACACTGTGGTATCCCTGAGAGCAGTGTAAACTCTCTGCTAGGTCCTCAGGGCAAAGTAATTTGCTTGGAGACTCAAAACTTGATGGAAATAAGACCTGAAATGAGCTGGGAATTCTATGTCAGTAACTTAGTCTAGCACACAGGTATGTTGCCTGACGCATCACTACAGTCATTCTACACAGGAATCTAAAATCTTGATGGGCAAAAAACTAGGAGTGACTCTCATGGAGACTTACCAATTGGATACAATCATTAGGATTCAAGTGCCAAAAATACAAATACTAAACAGGATAAAATTAAGAGGAAATGTACAGAAAAATTACTTCTTTCAGTTCAGACACACTAGTGTTAGTCACTGTGTTTTTACAGACAGGCAATATTCTATTCCCCTACTAGACTGCAGATTCAAATCTACACTAAAATGCAGGAGCATCAAAACATTTCCTCCTGTCACTGCTCTCTGAAACTCCAACAAGAGCATGATATTTAATCATTGGACAAACTCCTGACACAAACCCCTGAATTTCAGAGAAGAGAGCAGCTGCAACACCCAAAACTACAGACACAAATCAGCTTTGGTACTCTTTTCTCCTCCAGATCTTCAGGTGTTCACAAGATAAAGGTGTTCCACATTTCAAAATAAGCTATGAGATTCTTCTGGAGAAAATAGAAATCTCTTTGCTACGGCAGAAATGCAACTGGAGAGAGGATCTGGAGCTAAAATTTCATCTCTGCTATTTCAAGCATAATTCTCTTTAATCACAAATGCCAATTTTTTCACTTCAAGAAGCATTTTCCCCAAAACTGAAAGATCAAATACCTATTTATCATGACACATCAGGAATTACTGACATTGCTTCTGACAAATTCTCAGAAGAGTATGTAATTTCCAAGAGTGCATTAAAAATAAATCTCAAATAGGAACATAATCCCCTTTTTTGACCAAAAAAACATTTTCTCGAGCACAGGTATATGCATATTGATAATCCTTACAAATTAGAACCTTAAAATAAAAAGCCTACTTATGAGCTGCTTGCTTTTACAGCCAGCATCAAAGGAAATGCAAAAGTCTGGCCTCTGTTTTGTAGGTGTCAACAGTTAGGCAACAGCCTTCTGTCAGAGGTGGTAGCCAAAGGCAGGGCTTGCACACATGACTTCTGGCAGTATGACTAATAAGAACAGAGGTATGAATGACATCTCTCAGGAACAGATTTAGAGATATGTCATTCAACAAATTCATCTGCTTGAAGCTCCTGCTTTGCTTGTATGTAGCTCAGATAAATCAGCCTCTCTGACAGGTCACTGGCTGTTTTCTGCCCCTACAAATCTCACGGTGAACTCTAGCGGCATTCTTCTATTTGGCAGTGCTCCATGGAAATGTCAGTACTTTAGAGGATGTCCTGGACATACAGAAAGTGACTGGGGATGAATCTTGACCTGTGGATTAATTTCCAGCTGTATCCGAGTTGTGAGAACTCGTCAGTTAAGCTGAAGGCCCCCAGCCCCTACCTGATTCACTAATAAATAGCTACAAAATCTCATTTTGCACAAGAAGTTGGCAGAGGCAGGCAGGGCAAAACCATGTCTTGTATTGACTCTTCTCCCATCCTTCATGTGGGCAAGGCCTGGATATCTGTGTAAACATCCCCAGTATCTGTTTAGTTCTGTCATAGTAACTGAACACCTTTTTCCTGTCTCAAACACTGCTCCTTATCTTCTAAACATCCATTCCTTGCAGAATGGGCTCTAGGGACTGGTTTCCCTCAGTAAGCAAGATGTGGAAACAGATGTTATGCTCTCAACTACAGCAGTTCAAATGTACAGTCAGAATAACAGTATCACAGTATCATCAGGGTTGGAAGAGACCTCACAGATCATCCCTTTACCACAGAGCTCAAGGCTAGACCATGGCACCAAGTGCCACGTCCAACCTTGCCTTGAACTGCCCCAGGGACGGCGACTCCACCACCTCCCCGGGCAGCCCATTCCAGTGTCCAATGACTCTCTCAGTGAAGAACTTTCTCCTCACCTCCAGCCTAAATCTCCCCTGGCGCAGCCTGAGGCTGTGTCCTCTTGTTCTGGTGCTGGCCACCTGAGAGAAGAGAGCAACCTCCTCCTGGCCACAACCACCCCTCAGGTAGTTGTAGACAGCAATAAGGTCACCCCTGAGCCTCCTCTTCTCCAGGCTGAACAATCCCAGCTCCCTCAGCCTCACCTCGTAGGGCTGTGCTCGAGGTCTCTCACCAGCCTCGTCGCCCTTCTCTGGACATGCTCAAGCACATTAGTGCTGGAAACCATGGAAACCATCCACAACTTTTTTGCTCCCAATTTCCCATTATGACTTTCAGGATGACTTGGGACTGGCTTTAGCAAAAGGAATTTTTGCAGTTATCAAGTCTTATTCTCCCTGAAAGAGCTGCTTCTCTTCCAGAGAAGAAAATTCACCTTTAGTGCCTCCACGCCAGCCTGGATAACAGGAGCAAAGATGGTCTCACTCTCATTAGTGTCTGCAAACACCTCTGGAATCTGGTTCAACAAGCTATGAAAGAGCAAAGGATCAGTGTCTGCTGGTTAACATATTTGGGATAATCCCCAGGCACACCTTGTAACATACCAAGTCTTCACACAGGAATATGCTTTCCATGCAAATTTACATTAGAAAAAAGAGATTAATTTTGATGGCTCAATTTCTTCAGATTCTAGTCAGAATAAAATGTCAAACTTTTCATTCTATGGGATGCATTGTTTCAAAGCTGTTGGCATGAAAGAACATGCAATTAAAAAAAGAACTAAAAAGTAAGGAGTTCCAGTGCACTGTAAGGACCTGAGAGTACTTGCTGATCATATCCAGGTGTGCATCATGTACATCACAGGGGGAAAGACATGCACCATGGCACAGATCCACAATCCCCCTCTCAACTCTAAAGCAGCACAGCTGAAGACACATGATTTACACCTGGCCTAAATATGCTTTCAAATTCAGCATTGAGGCGTGGTTGGCACTGCTCTTTCTTTGCCTCAGAGGTCCAAGTATATGACTTGAAGCATCTGCTGGCTTCTAAGGCTTCTAAATACTGCAACAAATACAGGTACTCCTCAAAACCCAATCACACAACTTATTAAAAGGCATGCCCCACACCAGATTTCAGATCTTATTTCCATACGGAAAAAGTCTACTTTACCTGATAACAACAGATCGTGATTCCTGGAAGTTGACAAGGAAACCATCCAGCAAAGGAACAAACACTTCTTCAACATCTGAGACCACCATCATCTGAGGCCGAGCTAAGCTGCTTTTTACATTAAAGAAGTGGAGGACTTTGTTGTAAGTGACAAAACCAACTCGAATTGCTGAGGATTCTTCTTGATCTTCTCTGTAAGAGAACCAAAATTAACTGGTTATAATTCTGGAATTCTAACCCATGCAAGGACAGCATCCCTCTGAAATCCAAGTCTGCCTCCAAAAGTCATTATCTGTACTGGAAGGAAACAACAACAAGCAGATGCAATGGCCTCAGTCCTTGCCTTAGGTCAAATTGAAATACTGATAAAAACTGCTGTGTTCTTAATTAAAAAAAACAACATATTTATGTAAGTCCTATCAACTGCCTGTCCCAACCAAGCACTCGAAGTCCCCAAGATGAAGAATAAATCATCCTGTCCTGAAAACATGGAGAACAGGACAGTTAGTTACAAAATGCACTCAGCAAATGAGATTAATTTAGCATATATGGTAATTCAGTGTCACTAATGATTAATGCCTAGTAAGAAGTGTCTAGGCTCCAGTGTTGCCTGGTGACACTGATGGGTCAATCTCCTACTTCAGCAGGACTGCTTTGAAGCAGGGAAAGCTGTTAGGTCCCCCTTAGCTGTGTATCCCAAGTTCCCAGTCAATCAAAGGCAGCAAACCACAGAGCAGGCTCAGTCTCTGTTCTGCACAGCTAATTAGCCTGATTAGGTGAGCTCATTAGCAGTCTTCTACACACACATTTCTCTGTATTTCTCTGGTTTGGAACACTTAAGCTTGAAAATGTCTGTTCTAAGATTTCGAGCAAGCAACTAAAGTGTTTTCTGCTGTGCTGCAAGTCCACAAAGTTCTTTAACCAAGGTCTTGAGCCACCTACCCTTACCCTTTCTTTGTTCCCCTAACTTCTCACTTCAGAACCACTTTCACAGGCTTGCTGCCACAGAACTTTATGCCTTCTTGTGACAAATTGTTTTGCTACTCCAAGTCTTTCCTCTCCGAGTTATGAGCTCAGAGTGAATTGCCAGCACAGGGCCCTGACCTCATGTGCTAACAGCAGAATATTTTTGCAGGTGTCCTTGTCCGGCAACAGAAAACGAACACTCAGTGACCTTTCTGTCTCAGCACCAAAACACAAAAGCTTCACCACCAGTTTTGGTGGAATGCCTTACGTGTTGTGGTTTTGTCTGGTTTTAATTAATATTGTTTAAAGACAACAGACAAATCTGGAGAAACTAAAGGGCCTGCCCTTTGTTTTTTGGGTTTTTTCCTGCCTTATTTCAGTGGTCATGAAAACTTTGGCCCTGCAAGCAAATTACTTTGCAGCAGATCTCTGCAACGTGCAGGTGGTGTGTCTTTTTTTGTGAAGTAGACAGATTTGCTTTCATTTTTTCCTCAACTTACCCTATTCAAGCCCAGGTGTTTCTAAACAGACAACTGATTTTTGTTATTACACTCATGCCTTTTATTATCCTTAGTCAAGATCAATCCTGATGGAAAGCTCCAAAGTCTGTTCAGGGTAATATCAACCACTTATGTCTCCAGCGTAACCTTCAATGATGAAATACTTGAGAGATGGCCATACACGGACATCTGACAAACCAACCCCCCACCCTGGACTGGAACATCTTCTATGCATAGAGAATTCAGGAGGACACAGGATAGAAGATTTTTACATATCCCAGATTATCTCTAGGATCTCATATTGTTATTTCATATGCATTTTCTTTAGGTTCTTCAATGGTTTTCTATATGCCCTCACTGAGAAATGTCTTGTCTACTTAGTTCCTCAGTGTTTGACTCCTCTCAAAAGTTATATCAAGCTGACACACACAATGAAAACTATACTAATAGACTGCCATTAATATTGATCAGGAGCAACACTGCTGCTTTGTGTTTAATGCAAACAAAGCAAACAGACTGTATTTGGTAAAAAGTTTGTTGCCTGCAGGACATGTTCTCCTCCCAGACACACAGCAGGGCAGAAAGCAGCTTTCCAAGTTTTGCTAACTAACAACAAAAGAACCAACCTTATGGCTTGAGAGAGTCTTGCTGTTCTTGATTATTCTGGTTTTGATATTTCCCTGCTTAATTTAATGAAAAAAGCATCACTGCAGTAAAGAGCACCACAGCAAGTAAAGTCAACACTACCAGCTGGGACTCAGTTGATAGTACCACTAGAATTCACTGCAAGAAAGGAGAAGAATGCTAGCTACAATCAGTGTGACAGGTTTTTCCATTACATAGTGAATGCAGACAGCAAAGCCAAAGGGCTGCCAGCAATGTTAAAATTAACATCTGGTCACTATGAGCCCCAAAATGCCTGCACTGTAAATGCTGACATTTTCTGTAGTCTGGTTTTAGCTCTGCACATACACAGCTGCAGGAGAACTGCAGTGCAGTGAATTAAGCAAAGCACACTTCTGTTCCTTTACCTTGGAAGTTTATCTAGCAGTGTCTTCAGTTCATCACATATGAGCCTGACCAGGCCACTCTTGATGTTCCTGTACGATACATCAATCATGAAGATGTAGGCTGGTGGCTTTGGAGGCTTGCTGTTCTACAGGAGAAATGACCATTCACAAGTAAAATTGGACAGTGTCCTGCTGTGTACCATAAGGTAAATTATACAATCTTCAGTTTGAAAAAATGCAGTGGAGCATAACCAGTAAGTACAGCAGAAAGCTGAGAGGTATCAGGTAAAGTCCACCTCTGGAACAAAACATTAATGTGAAACATAGCATCCCAATGGAATAAGGTCTGTAAAGACCAGTAGTTTATTAGATAAAACAAAACACAAACATTTATGGGCTGGAATTAAGTGTTTAAACAAATTTGCCTTTTGTCATTTTTCCTGTACCCATCCTGGTTTTGCACTCCCTCTATCATCACGCAATATCTTCCTCTAAATGTTTAAATTGAATGCTTAAGTTGAGTTTTTCTTGGAATTTGCCTCATACAATTGTTAAGTGATTTCTAACCCATCTGGAAATAGCAAATAACACCTAGGTACTGAGCTGGAATTAAAGTATCTCTGTTCTAAACAGTACTAAGTGGTGACCAACTGCATCCTGTCTGTCTGTCTTGCTGTCTCATGCTCCAATGCATTCTGGACACCTGAGCTATACTTTCAGAAATAAGCTGATTCTCTTCAATATAATCAAAGCATGAAAGTGCAACATTCAATGTACATAACTGCTGCATACACAGCAGCAACTGGGGATGGTGTGGATTCCTTTGGGAATTTTCCTTATTCATAATGTAGCTGGCCTACAAATTGTGACATACACTACTATAACACAAGTCTCTGTAAGAAAGGAAAGGATGAAGGCTTTTTGTTTCTAAATGAAGCAATGTAATGCTTAGATACAAAGCCAGGAAGATCATATAAAGTGAGCACAGCCACAGCAATCATCACACTCCTTGAGTTTTGCTAACTTCCATTAAAGACAAGCATCAGTCACTACTCTGTGTCAAACTCAGGACAACTCTTCCATTGTACTGTTTCACTGCCTTCACAGACACATTTCTGACCACTTAACCACATTATACTTGTTAAACTAAAACTCTATTGAAGTACAAAAATCATCTAACCCAAGTTATGACTTACCCCTAGTCCCTGCTACACTTTAATGTCTGACTGGCTCAATCATGTAAAAGAGGATTCATTCCTGTGAACTAAAACAAGGCAGTATTTTTAACAGCTATCCTGTACTTGGATCCTAGTTTCCAAACCTGTAGCTCTTGTATCACATCACCATTTCTAAGGGATTCCTGTGTAATTTCTGACAAATGTATGGGAGAAATGAGGACTTTGTGCTCTGGCTAAGCGGATGTGGCAGGAGCACAATAATGCAAACCAGCTGTTATTTGCTAACATTTTTTGTAGCTCTTCATTCTTGTCATTTGATAAGCACATAAGAAAATGATTGTTCAGTTTTGGTCTTAAATAGAGTTTCTAAAAGAATGAAACCTTTGTGACTTTTAAGCAAAATGAAAAATCCATGTTAACTGCTGTACAATGTAATGGCTCAGTATTTCCAGTGTGAGTGTTAATTTTGTGAGAGACTTGTTTTTTTCTAGGATTCTCATAAGTCTACAGCTGGGCCTTTGCAGCAAGCACCCAGACCATACTGTGTGCATTATTGAGGAAACTCTCTGCTTTAAGCTATATGGCAGAAGCCACTACACTGTGAAGATGTTCTGTATCACACAGGGTTACACACTGAAGCAGAGAAAAAGAACTGTGAAAACAGCATAGAGCCATTTAGTATACATGGATTGTCAAGAGCTTTGCTGCTAGGATCAGCAAGGCTTAAATGAATCTGATGCAGCTACAGTGGACGTGCGCTGAGGATCCCACACTGGTTTCTGTAATGCTTCACTGGAATTCTTTTCTGTCCTGAGGCTTAACCTAGATGTCAATAAAAGCAAGAGATCATCTTTGGGATTTCACTGGATGTTGGCCCAGTACTCCAGTGAAGAAAAGAATTAAACTTGTTCATTTTCTTCATACCAGCAATAATTTGACAGTCTGAAGAAGGTACTGGTATCTCTTTCAAGACTGTATGATCCAGTTGTCTTTCCTAATGTTATCATGACCTCAATTCCACTAACAGCAAGAAAATTCTGTCTGATTTCAGCACACAAAATCATGTCCATACTGTGGACAGATGAGGTACAGTTTGAAAACCTTAAGTAATATATGCTTTTGGAAGTATCAAATTGAGTAATAAATCAAGTGCAGGTATTTACAGGAACTTGAGCAGATTTTGGATCAAGTTCTTCAGTGAGTTCATATTAAGAAAGAGAATTCATTCCTTTGTAACTTACTGGTCAGAACACAAAACCCACTGTTAACAGGAAGAAATTACACTACAAGGTCAAATTCCCTTGAGAAGGCTTTCAGTATTGGTAAGGCAATTCAAGTGTGTGTCCACCTGTCTTCAAAAGCAATAGAAGACACACTGTACTGAGGTTCCATGTAAGAGAAGGAACAAATCCTTCATTTAGCGGATGGAAGCGCACTGCAAGGAGCTGCTCAGAGAGGTGGTGGAGTCTGTTTCTCTAGAGGGACTCCAAACACACCTGAAAACCATCCTCTGTGATTTACTCTGGGTGATCCTGCTCTAAAAGGGAGGTTGGACTAGATGACCTTCAGAGATTCCTTCCAGCCCTCACCATTCTGTGGTTCTGTGATCTAAAGGCAACATTGCACCAGAATTTCAGCTACTGCCTCTAAACATGTTAGCAACAAGCTAGGTGGGAGCAAATGAAGGCCCCAGTTAACAACTGGTGAGCCATGACTTAGCTGTTACTCTTACTTGCTGGTCTCATACTCTGCAGCACAACACAATGCTGTAAGCTTAAATTCTCTGCCTCTGTCCACATTTTCTAAAATATTCCTGGACTGATATTCAGCTTACAAGTGTGTTTACTCTGGTGTAGGCATTTAAAGGATTTTGTTTGTTTTGACATTAAACTGCAACTCCGTTTGTATACTGGAAACACTCACTCGGCAATAATCCAAAGTAGCAACGTATTCATAAGATCCCAGAGACAGCTCAGGCCTTTCATAGTGATCCACTCGTTGACCAACGTGGTCCAGATGTTGAAAGAAGAATGGAGGAACTAAAAGCCAACACAACAGCAGGAGAAAAAGTTTGTATTTTGGGGAGAAGAGGAACTGCAACGACTTCTTTTAACAGATACAAAGCATGAAAACGGGCTCCTCTCTTTACCGATGCAAGGAAGCTCTTAAAACACCCAGACTGAATGTGTTCTTTTATCCACACTGCCTCACAACAAATCCCAACCCAAAAAACAGTGTTCTAGCAACCCTAGCTCCTTACCTGTTTGGAGAGTAGGGCATAGTCCCCCACAGATGTTCTCCCACTTCTACACTGCCAGTAGGTAAAACTGCCCCACTAGCAACCTAGTTTGCTGGCCATTAAGTCTTCTTTTATGTGCTTTCTGACTCGGGTAAGAGAAACTGTAGCAAGAGAAAGCATTATTTCAAATGCCACTGCCACTTAAATTGCTTTCTTAAAATGTTCACAATACATTTGCATTTCTCTGAGAGTTTAAATTGCTAGCAAACTCTGAAATCTGTTAACTAGTACACTTGCACAAACATCTGAGTGTCGTGCTGGAAGGACTCTGTCAAGGTTGCCACTTCAGTGTTGAAAAGATGACTGTATTAGGGAAAGCACTACGCTGCTGGGATCCAGCTGAGGAAATCCAACTTGAGACAAATGTCTAGAAGGGCTGCTTCTGGCAAAGACTTGGGATTCAGCCAAGAGCACAAGAACAGTTATGAGTCACATGCGGCACACTTGAACAAATATGGCATGGTATCTTCTGTGAAAACCAGCACTTGTGACAGTAAGATTAATAGGTTAACCACTGCATCCACAGCCATGGACAGGGCTAGGCTGACATGGTTCTAAATATTTAGTTCTTGCTACATATTTAGACTTTTTTTAAAAAAGAAAATATTTTTTCCCACACAAAAGTTGCTTTCAGCTAGCAATACAAGCAGCTTTGTATCTTATGTTGAGAGAATACATTTAAATAAAGCTTTGACTATCAGACTGGACTTCATGAATCAGCATGTTTCTTCATGCATTTATTTTTCAGTTCTACATATTTTCCTTGAAATAGGCCTAGCTACTGTACCTCACTATTTTCTCATCAAGGCAGCAAGTCAAGAAAAGAATTTTAGGAATACAGTTTGAGTTTTATGGAATTTGCATGGATGACAGATGAGACACATCACTTACCATCATTTACACAACTGCAAAATCCACACTGGTACCTTCTTCCACCTTCAATGAACTGCATGAAGGGACACATATAAGCTTTGCATCGGTTGCATCGGATTGGTCCAGTCTCTCCATGGTTTACAATGTAAAGAGGTGTCTGCATGAAGAGACACAGGAAGATGTCAAAAGCAACTCAAACCTGAAACCACTAGAAAGATACTGCTCAGGCTTAGCTCTTGTTTGAGATCTCCTGATCAGGAGATCACTCATTGCTCACAATCTGCAGTACAGTTGATGTCTTTGAAAGTATCAGAAATTTAAGGCTCCACGCTGACTTTCCCCAGCAAAGGGTTTTTTAACAGCTCACTAAGATAAATCTGCTGGAGTCAGGTGTTTTGCCTTCTCTGTCAGATTAATCTTTTCCTGAAGAAATCTATCACTGCTCATCTATTGCAAACAGTCTCTCAAATAGGTACCTGCCAAGAAAGCTTCTGAGACTTTGGCTTAAATGCTGCTCCCCCAGTGCTGCCACATTACATGCTGAACTAACAGTTAAACGTTGTCACAGTCTACAGCTGGAATAGGAGATGTAGAAGAAATACTAATATTTATTGAAGGAAAGTACATAGAGCAAACAACTACAGTTCCTCAAGCACTTGTCAGTATAATTACACTGACCACACTTACTTACAGCCCCTGCCAAAACTCACAGCTAAGAGAAGACATTTTCCAGATGCCTCTTTCAGTAATAACTGTGCAGCAACTGAGAGAGTCCTGTGATTATACTTAATGTTAGAAAAGTCATACTTGAAATCACTGTAAGAATGGAAGCTTGGTCAATTATTTCTGAAAAGCTGTGTTTTGTCTTTTTCTTCCTCCCTTCACTACCAACTGAAAACCTCTGAATGTAAGAACAAGAGAAGAAATCCAGAGTTTGGATGCATAACAGATTTCCACAAGATAAAAAACACTAACAGCCTTTGAATGTACATTATTTTTCCCCCTACATTATTGTCTCTTCTTACAGAAAAGACATATTTCATCTTTTACACACTTTGTCTTTTAACAGACCACCAGGGTCTTCAAATACCTAGGGAATCACTCGTGTCCTACCAGCATTCACTGCTTATATGCATTTCATTGGTTGGTTATATTTTTCAAAGATTATTTTACTAAGTTATTTCTCCAAAGGCTATCATGTTTTTAGCCAAGGATTTTATACCTCTGACTGGATTTTTACTACAGGGGTTCTAAGTGCTCCCTCCTGCTCCACTGAAATATTATTTTACTTTGTGTTCTTTCTTCTATGAAAATTGAGTTGAACAGGAATTAACCAACAATTTCAGCTGGCAAACTATCAGGGCCATTCTTCAGACATGAAAGTCTTGGCTATAAAGCCTGCTCATCAGCCACAATCACTTACTAAGTTTTAAAACTTTGGGGTTTTGTTCATTACTTGGCAATTTTCTGATGATCATTTTGCCTTAACAGTTTAACAAGGCCTGAATCAATCCTGTTTACAGCTCTTATTATTATAGTATGCAATCTGGTTGAGGGGGGAGGGGGAAGACTAAACCAACTCCTGATGCATTTATACACATTGATTTAGTAACTGAAAATCTTGACATAATCCATGCTATTCAAAAGCAAAGAAAAATTGCTCCCAAGCGATCATGTTTTGAAACACCAAAATTAAGACCTTTACATAAAAAGCATAAAGATGAATCAAAAAACCAAGTGTCATGAAGTTCAGAGCCTAGCTGTCTAAATTCCTACACATACTTAAATTACTTTTGTAAAGACAGCAGAAATAATGTGTATTTTCCTTGTCTTTTCCTATTTGGAGTAGAAATTCTAGTTTTCCCCAGCCTTTAAGTTTCTTGTTACAAAATCCCTTTTAAAATATGGGGTTAGAGCCTGAGTCACCTAAGGGTTATGTTTGCCAAGATTCAGAGGTATGTTTAAGTTTATGCACTAAATGGTCCTCTTGAAGTTCCTGAGAAGATGTGCAGTGCATGAGGTTAAAACGTGCTTAAGAAAAGTCTGAAGAAAACAAAATCCACAGGCAATGTTCTGTAAACACATACTAGACTGGGTTCTCTTTTGTCTAGTCCAAAGAAAGCATGAAACATTAAAAAAAATCCATACTGCACCAGCAGTTTTTTATTCCTAATAAGCTTGTACAAACTTTAAAACAAAACTTTAAAAAGGGAAAAACATGATTATAAAAAGGAAAAAAAAATGAAGTAAAACCTACCCCAAAATGCATACAATAGGATTAAGGATTTAGTCTAAAGAAGGAAAATCCTATTTAAAAAACCCTATGTGCACCTCTGTGGATTTATTAATTTGGAATTTTTGGAAATCAAATCAAATTTCTGTATTCAAAAATAATTTCAAGGACTATAGCAATAATGAGCACATCATGATAGTTTTGGAATAAGCACTCAAACTAACAGCATAAGAAACTCAGTGCTTGATGTGAGCACCTGAGCTATGAAAGAAACTGCACCTCTAAAAAGCTGCAGTGTTCCAGGGAATTCTAGCACGAGACCAGACATTGTGCCCACCAAGAGAAAGAAGTGTTTGGGTGTGTAAACTGCTAGTGCATTTCCAGCTGAAAAAAGAACTTCTATCAGGGTGAAGTAACTATGTTTTCAGATATAGGTAACATTTCCAGGGAGCATACAATACTTCACATATATTAAAAAGCATAAAATAAAGCAGTAAGTTTAAACTAATGAATACATAAAAGTCATAAAAATAGCAGTGATATTAAAAGGGAAAGCCTTGTTTGATGTGCTCCACTCTCTGTAGATGTCACTGTATACCAGAAGATAAAGAAGGGATCTGTGTACGGTCCCAGGGAAGTCAGCCATGAACTCTCATGGGGGCAGCAGAGTAAGACAAAATCAAGAAGTCTCTCGGGTTGTTTCTGTTGTTTGCTTGTTTTTTTAAGCACATGTAGATTCCTTTTTATTTTGCCTTTCCACCTATAAAGTATCAGCATTTTCTTTCCTCTCTTAAAAATCTCCATCAATAAGTGAATCAAATTAGGTACCTACTGTAACTACTTGAACGTTTGCCATACTTGTGAACCTTTTATGGTTTTATACTTCTCTTGCTCCTCAGTCCTTCACAAACCTTTGTCCCACTTGCCTGTTTGAACTACACTGTACTCAGCACTGGTCAGGCCACACCTTGAGGACTGTGTCCAGTTCTGGGCCCCTCAATTCAAGAGAGATGTTGAGGTGCTAGAAGGTGTCCAGAGAAGGGCAACAAAGCTGGTGAAGAGCCTGGAACACAAACCCTATGAAGAGAGGCTGAGGGAGCTGGGGGTGTGCAGCCTGCAGAAGAGGAGGCTCAGGGGGGACCTCATTGCTGTCTACAACTACCTGAAGGGACATTGTAGCCAGGTGGAGGGTGGCCTCTTCTCCCAGGCAACCAGCAATAGAACAAGGGGACACAGTCTCAAGTTGTGCCAGGGGAGGTATAGGCTGGATGTTAGGAGGAAGTTTTTGCCAGAGAGAGTGATTGGCATTGGAATGGGCTGCCCAGGGAGGTGGTGGAGTCACCGTCCCTGGAGGTGTTCAAGAAAAGCCTGGATGAGGCACTTAGTGCCATGGTCTAGTTGACTGGCTAGGGCTGGGTGCTAGGTTGGACTGGATGATCTTGGAGGTCTCCTCCAACCTGGTTGATTCTATGATAACCGAGAACAGAGATGGAGTTCACAAAAAGGAACCCTTAACTACTGATTGCTGGCATTCCAGAACTAGCAAAATAAAAGTATTTCTCAAACCCAGTAACTAAACTTGGTAGCCCAAATATGAATGTGGCACATTGAAGTGATTCCTTTTTATGTAACCAGAAAGAGATGAGATGCAGAAAGAGCCAGATGTGCTGGGAGTTGGAATGGTGTAGTTTTAGCTTAAAGCAAAGAAGGATTAAGGCAGAAGAGAGGGGAAATGCTGTAAGATACCTGCATAATTTTTTCCCTTGTCTAGAACTTCAGAGTCTCACTGGAAAGTCTTGAAAGCTGATTTGATAAACCATAATTTACCTCACTATTAGTCCACAAATAGCTGCAATCAGGAGAGTTTTAGATTGGAAATATTTCAGCATGAATCCCTCTCAGAAGTCAGAACAGTATCACAAAGCAGTAGACAGACATTGGTGGCACAGCTCCAGGACAAAATACGTCCATGAAAACTTCGAAAGGGACTGTAACCTGTGCTTTAAAGTCTGAGAAAGCTGAATTATTATTGCTTGCTACAAAAATGAAGACTGACACACTCCTGAGGCTTGCCTGTGATGCCTGCAAATTATCATCATATTCATATTGCAGGATCAGGGCCACAGCTGGAAATGATAAGTGTAGGAGTAAGGACTGCAGTGAAGCTCAAGACCATCATGACACATCTCTGGAAAGGCATTGCAAAGATAAAAGTCATCAGAGTTCCTCAGGAGAGTAAGATAGGCATAGCAAGCACTGAAGGAACCTAGCTGTTTATGACACAAACGTAACATACCTACAGCATCAGTTTGCATTGCCACACTGGCACACAAAGAAAACATTCTGTAGCTGTGCTGAAGGACAAAGCTCCACAAGTGATGCACAGCACAGCTTGTCTTCACCTTTTCCTACCCAGCACTGCCACAGAAGGTTCCTACTCACTCCAGAGAAGGGCAACGAAGCTGGTGAGGGGCCTGGAACACAAACCCTATGAGGAAAGGCTGAGGGAGCTGAAGTTGTTTAGCCTGGAGAAGAGGAGGCTCAGGGGTGACCTCATTGCTGTCTACAACTACCTGAAGGGACATTGTAGCCAGGTGGGGGTTGGCCTCTTCTCCCAGGCACCCAGCAACAGAACAAGGAGACAAAGTCTCAAGTTGTGCCAGGGGAAGTTTAGGCTGGATGTTAGGAGGAAGCTCTTCACAGAGAGAGTGATTTCCCATTGGAATGGGCTGCCCAGGGAGGTGGTGGAGGCACCGTCCCTGGAGGTGTTCAAGAAAAGCCTGGATGAGGCACTCGGTGCCATGGTCTAGCTGACTGGCTAGGGCTGGGAGATAGGTTGGACTGGATGATCTTGGAGGTCTCTTCCAACCTGACTGATTCTATGATACAGACTCTACAGTGTCTCAGAGTGACAAGTCCACTTCAGGAACTATGGTTTTACCTCTAGTTTGACTGCACTGTCATTTAGGTGCCTTTAGCACCCCAGCACTGAAACAACAGAAACTATTCATAAGGTGGAGCCTTATGAATAGCTCACAGCCTAAAAAGTCTGCCTGCATCCAAGAGGAATACAAAAACTCTCCATGAGTATAGCTTGCAGTTAGATCAGTGCTTCTTTTACAACCTTACTCATCCCCACAAGATGAAAAAGCAATTCTTCTGTATACTTTTGAAGAACATTACTGCTAGCAGTCATGCAATGATTCTACACAAGATGTCATGTGTAGTATGCAACGTTAAATTGCCTATTCAGCTGCAGATTATCTAGAGGCAAGCAATTCTGAAGGCATGCCCCACAAAGGTCTTGGATTTAGGGTACCTAAGATTTCAGGAAATGTTTAGATAAGGGCTGCTTGTTTCAAAAAGAAGAGTAACTTACAGTTTTGAAAGCTGCATAGAAATGTAACTCCTGATTACTCCCAGTATGACAGTTCCTTAAAATTATACTCCGTGATCAGCAATACCAGAGCAGATATGAAATATTTCACACCTCTGATGTACACTGAGCACTAAACACTGTATTTGCATGGCTGAGTAACAAAGACAGAAACCTGTCAACTACTCAGCCCAGACAGTTCATTAGACAGGCTGTGCAGTTTGCCAGGGCTAAAAATTCAGAAAGGCAGCATTCCTATAGTTGCTTTTTACATTTACACTGATGCAAGTCCAGTGATTTAAATATCCATATAAGAATTTTAAGATATGCTGTACAATGTAACATTCTAACAAACAGAGGAGAAGGCTGGTGGCCAAAGTGTGGTATCAATGACCCAAGTAAATCTTGTATTTAATAAAGAGATGAAGAAAATCCCTCTCAGAATTAAAGAGAGTTTTTAAATGTAACACTAATGTTTCTGGAAAAAAAAAAACTGAGTCATGAACCAAACTGTCCCTGTTTCCTAGGACTGCTGAAGGGGTTGTTTTCTTTTATTTTATCATCACAGATTGCTTTTGAGAAACATTAACCAGTCTACAAATAACCCCTTGGCTTTGAGTTGCTTTACTGATTCACATGAAAATATCAAGAATTTATTTCCCTTTTTGGTATTCCTACTGTCTTTTAATCAGAAGCCATTCCTTCTGAAGACAAAACTTACTTTGCCTATTCTTGGTTTTCAGATGTTGAACACTACCCTCAGCTGATGAATCAAGCCAGTTTGCACTGTCTCCTCTGCAGGGCTCACAGCATGTTTGAGTCTCTTCCAGAACACAGACCTTCTTTAAATTTCCTTGCTTGCATAAACTCAGCATGGCTAAAGCATCAACCAGGTGACACAATATCTCCTGCCTCTGTCTTGACTTTTACAGGCCAAATAAAACCACAGGCAACATGTTCAAATCTTGCTCACAAACTCTCAGTCCCATGCTAAACATTCACCTGCATATGCAGCAGTGCAAAAATACCATGGCATGGGAGCTGGACTGCATGTTGACATGGCACATGGGGTATGATCCAGTGTGTACTGAAATAAACAGAAATCTAGTTACTGAATTCAGTGGGTCATGCCTCAAACTACCCTGGAAATCCTTACTCAGCATTCCCCTTTTAAGGGGAGCACTGCAATCAACTGAGTTAGCAGCAGGAAGTAAGTAGAGGGTACCCTGACTCAAAATAAGAAAAAGGATTTTTAGAAGATTGAGGACTGAGGGGAAATACATGCAATAATGCTAAAATTTGGATGGGAATAAACACTAAAATTAGTTAACTTCTTTAGAACTTACATACCATACAGGTGACCGAAGTGGAGCAGAGGGAAAGGCAAAAAAAGGAAGGCTTACTATCCATGCCTAGGAGAGGCACCACCAGTTCCCTCGATCCCAGACCAGGAATGCCAAGCCTTAACAAGGCAGCACTCTCCAGCACTTAGCTTTGAGGTGCTGACTGTTAGTTGGATGCAGGAACATGCTATATCTCAAGTGAAGGTCAGCAGCCAGGATTAACTGATGATATAAGCAGGAGCATGAAATTGGACAATCAAGAAACCACGCTGAACAACAGACTTTCACAACCTTAGTTAGCACTTCAAAACAATCTGATCTCAAGCAAGACCTGCCTCGGACCATTCTACGCTCACTCTAGTGAAAGGGAGCTGGTGCAACAGCACATACACAAGAAGAGAGCAAGGGAAGGTGTAAGAGGCAGATAAAAACTTCCCTAGAACAGTGTTGTGTTGTCACCTTCCCTCTTGTTTGCACCCCTGAGGGCAACATGCACACGTTAATCACATGAGAGAACTCAGGGTCAGGCCCCTACTAATCCACAGCTCCACTTCCCACCTATCAGTGTCACACGTGGTCCAGCACTGCAGTGCTTATCTGAGCTTCTTAGGTACAATTGTCATACTAGGTGTAAAAGCACTGAAAAATATGATAGCAGCCAAACTTTAGTAAGCTTCTCTATAGAAATAGTAAGCAACACTACCAGGAAGATAGTCTAGTTTTATTGATCATAGGAGTTTCACAGTATGATTAGAAGTTTGATTTGTCCTTGGCCTGGCTCGAAATACACTCCACAGAGGATGAAATAAAAGGCTCAGCAAATATATTTTATACAATTGAGTCAAACTCTTAAAAAAGACACCTCATTGAGGTATAATTTCTCTAAATCACTGCAGGAAAGCTCTGGAAGATCTTCAAAACAGCAGAGAGAATCTGGGCTCCAAATGCTATGATTACTGACTTAGTGACAGGCGCAGCCTCCTACATGCCCTGTATGGTCACACTGATGTTATACCTTTACCCTCACAGGAGATTTTCAAAAAAGTAAATACATTTAACACCACAGCTTAAAATACATGCACAGCCTCTAACATACAACTGCCACATGAATTCTGCTTTAGAAGAACAAAGACAATGTAATGCAAACACAGTATTTTTAATAGGCTCTACAATATCCTTAGGATAGCCATTCAAGCAACACTCCAAACAGCACTTGTGGAACATGCACCTCTAGGTTTAGAATAACTACTTAAGTTTGGAAATTAATCTAAAAGTAGTGAGGTCTGAAGCAAAACACTTCTGGACGAAATTCTGCACCAGAATGTATGCCTGCTATGACTAGGGCCTAGGTGTAACCTGGCCTTATGTCAATTTGACACAAAAAAAACAAACACAAGCCACCTAACCCCAATCCTCCCCTGCCCCAACATCAACTTCCTCTTCAAATTTAAAATGCACTTTTATATAAATTACATACTTAACATGACTGCAAGCAAAATCTGATACTGCACTAATATGCACAGGAAATAATGTGAACTGAAAATGCAGCAACAACTTCAGTTTAAAAAGCAAGGCACAAACTTATCCTCCTGAACTTGCTAAATACCAGCGTGTTCTGACTCTGTGAAGTTTCCAAGGTAACCAAGTAACATCTCTGACAGCTTAAGGTTAGAGCTTGAACAGTCTTCTAATGTTTAATTTACTGCTGTTGCTATGATCAGCTTTGGGCAGTGCAGAAGAGGAACACAAACACCATTTCAGAAGAGCAACACAGAATCTGTAGAGGAAGATGCACATGCAGAATGGTAGGTACCATCCAGGCAGCTATTCTGAGCCAAAGAGCTGCCTAGTGACAGCCAAAGTAATTTTTTACTGAATTGTCACTTTTGTTGGCAAAAGACATTATTAATATTGTTGGCCAGCTAATTAGCTGGATGTGAATGTTCTCTATGTGCTGTTACTTAGCCAGGTTTTACTTCTGCCGTTATCATTCTGAAGAACAGTCTCCAACATAGCAGAAACTAATTACAACATCTTTATAAAGGCATCTTCCCAGTCTAACTTTCAAATTTGAAAAAAAATAATCAGGAACTCTGATAATAATATGAATAAAGTTTACACAACTGTCAAATTTTCAAGTCACCATCCCCATCTCTCTCATGCACCTCCTGGTGCATGGAAGACACCACTGCTAAACCACCACTACATGACTATTTTAAAGAGTACACTTTAAGGGTATTTTTAAAAGGTACACTAAAAGAAGAAAAACTAAAATCAAAACATTCACTTGGAGAAAAAAAAAGGCTCTGAAGCCAAACTCTTTGCTAAAACTTGCTCTGAAAGTTCATTCTAGTCACAGAGTGTAGCCACCACCCAAGAGGCTAACAAAAAGCTTTGTCCTAGCTGATGAAGCCTTGGGAAGCAATCCAATTCTAAATGTTCTACTTCCAAATGCAGCCTAGCACAGGGCATACTCCATAAAGAAAGCTTTATCTAACACAGGATTTATGCACCTCTAAATTAGGCATCGTGAAACCTCATTTACAGGCACCAGCCTACAGAGCAACAGAAAACGTAGTGAGTGCTTGAGAGTTCTGGTCATGGGTGAAGTAAGGCATCCCTGAGGAGCTATGCTAAACCCCAGACAATAACCTGGCACTGCCTAATTGCAAAAATTAATACAGCATTGATAGTACAGCATAGACTGTCAAATACCCATCCTGCTCCATAGTCCAGCAGATTAAGAACTGTGAGATCAGTCTTGCAGTTATCTCATAAATAAAGGCATCAAAAAGGATGCTTTGTAACTTGTTTTATGTTAGTATCTGGAAAAGGGAAGACATATTAGTGCTTAGGTGGCACTTGCCAGCACGGCATACAGCAATGAATTCAGGATACAAGTTTATGCTTCTTGACTCTATACAGATTGATTGCTCCAAACAGCTTGACTGTTGTAAAAACACCAAGGCAGTCCCCCAAGAACATGGTGGCATGTCTGGTAGCATGGCCCTATCCCAAAACTAACTGGGCTGGTTGTCATCTACAGCATGGCATTGGTGCATCACACACACGGGGCTTCTGCCCTCACAGCACTGCAAAAACCTGACAACAAGCACAGCTTACTTTAAACATGCATCCAAAGACAATGACAAAATCATTCTCTGCTGGATTTTGGACAATCCAGACACCAGAACTGTTGAGCATGCAGAGCAATCTGCCCTTCCTAAAATTCAGAGATAGCAAAACATTATCTCATCATTGGTCAACAGAGGCTGGTTTTGCTGTGGAGTACTCATATGAAAATTGGATGCTTTTGCTACCTATGCTGCAGAGAAGTCCAGAATTGTCACACTTGAAGCAATTCTGAATAAAGGGTCATATGAAGCCTACACAAAGGAAAAAGTCAATGAACACTCAATAAGCCTTAACATTTCCAGGAGCAATCTCACTTAAATCCCAAGTACATATGGTACATATGGGGATTACAAGATCACAAGCCAACACTGAGAAGGGTGAGACATCTCAAAACAGACAGCAGAGCTACACTGTCACTAATGCCTCTTTCAGAACCTTTTCTGCAGAAGTTTCTCAAAACCAGTACCTTTGGACAGTTAGAAGAAGTTACTAGTAGTATGGACAACTTCACTCTCTAGGCATGCAACTCCTGTCTGAAAAAAGCCTCGTGTGTGAAATTGCTGAATTGTACATAAACCCAATTGCTCCCATAAGTTTCAGAGGCCAAAAGAAAGCAGCAACACACAAGGCAACTTTACAAAGAACTTCTGGGTGATCTCAGAGCTATAGACCAGCAAGTCCTACTTGCACAGAAAGAAAATTGGTAGATACCACAGTGGAGGAGAACACAAAAAGACACACAGATAAATAGGATGCAGAGAGGAAGAGCTGATGTGGCTCTTGAAGGAGGATGTCAAAACATATCTGTTGAGCTCTATTAAGCATCAGCCACTCTGCAGATAAGCATGGCTTAGCTGATGTAATATATAGCTCTTGAAAAAGTCTTTTGACAGAAGACCTCATCCAAAGCTCTTAAATTAGCTAAGCTCTCATGCAGAGTGGAAGGGCCTCTTGTGAATAGCTAATGAAAGAGAAACAAAAGGGTAAAAGTGACTGTTTTTTCACAGTGGGTAGATGTTACCAGCAAGCACCTGAAGGATCTGCTCTTCGGTCTGTGCTTTTTAACACTTCTAAGAAAAAGGAACAGCAAGATGTTCAGCTGGAATCGTTTCACGTTGTCTGCAAACTAAGCATTCCTCACTCAAAGTTCTGCATGAGCATGCATCTCTACAAGAATATGCTTCAACCTAAAGCTACAGCTTGCTTACCTTTCTTACTAGATAGAGAATATCTGCAACTGAACAACCTGAGTCCCCATGAGCCCAGGGTAGATTGCAAAAGTGTATATATTTAACATTTCAATAACTTAGTTAAAACTGAACAGAGTAAACTTGGGAGTCTAAAGGAAAAAAAAAAAAAAAAATCAAACTCTAGTACTTGACTTTGTCCTTGAAATAGGAAAAATGTTTATAACATTGCATCATGTGCTAGGTATACCCTTCAATTTTTAGCTTCTGTAAACCTTACAACTCTACCTAGGCAGCTACATTATCAACCCTGTAAAAAACATTGCTTTCCAAAAAGCTCAGTTGCATAGGTCATCAAAGTGCAGTATTCTGAAAGGGCTAAAAGGCTTTTTAGGTTGTGATCATCAGCATTTCTGCAAGGTAGCTCCATTCCAATTTTAACTAGTTAACTGAAGAAAGAATTACAAGTGAAGTGTTAAATTCTCACCAGTGAGTATTTCTCAAAAAAGAAAAAAAAATCAAGCAAATAGGAAAGCACATAGTAGAGAAGGACAACACAAAACTACTAAGGAGCAAAGCAGAAAGTAATTTAGATACTTAAATATTTAAAACTCTAAGTAATGACTTGGAATTGTTTATTTTTGCTTTTACTATATGAAAAAAACATTTTTAACTACCTTTTTTTTTTTAAGCAAGTAGTATTAAATGTTAAATTAAGATCATATGGTTTATCCAGGCTCTGGAAACAGTCATACATCTCCAAAACAATTTCATGTAGGGCTCAGTCTATGATGATAACTGTGAGAGCTGGTTTATTTTTATAGGCTGTTGCTAAAGCACTGGTGGACTAAAAATAAGTTCTGTCAAACAATGATACTGTATTCTCAATCTGTAACAAACAAATACTTTCCATAGATCATCCAAATCAGGAGAGGGAAAATTAATTGTTATTTTTAAGAAATAATAAATAAGGACTCAGTGAAGATGAGTTTCAGAAAGCCAGAGCTGTTAAGGCATAAGGGAGAAGGACACATGTAATGCTCATGTAGTTTCTAGACTGGCTGTTAGTTTTTGTAGTCATCTTTGAGAGTCTGTGTGCCTTCCACAGATTACAATCTCTACTGAATGGTTTCTTATGTCTCAGTTTTGCTGCCACTTGTGACTTTACTGAAGTCTCCTTTGTGAGCTTCTCTTCAGTGTGACCAGTTTTACTACTGAAATGTTGATAATGGCTTCTCTAGAATCTTCGTTGTGCAATTTTACCAGGTTACACCCGAAACCCTGCATTTTGGCTGTATTAGGTTTTTCTTCATCTTTTGTCATAAATTGTGGTGGAGCTGAGCTTTCCTCTCCTGATGTGTAGACCACTATTACAGCCTACTGGTAGTTACCTTTTTATCTCCTTTGCATTCACTTATGCTTGCCTTGTGTCCTCTCAACTGAGCTTCTCACATGCACTACTACTCCACTGGGTCCCAACTAAACAGGGAACTTTTAGCAAGGTATAAAACAGCAGAATCTTTGTCTTTTTATTGTACTACATTTCTGTAATGTTCTATTTGTGCTTTCTCCTGTTTTGGGTTTCCTCTCCCAAAAAAAACCACATTACATGGCATGCATGAAATCATTTCATTTAACACCCTTACCCTAGTATCACGGCCATTTTGCGTTGCGTTCTTAATTTCTCCCACAGAGATAATTTGCAACTCATTCTCTACTGGCAATGGAGCTGCCTGTTGTACACGTTTTCAAAATAAGAAAAGGTCTGTACAGTCATACTCTCCCTCTCATACACATAACTAACTCTATCAGTGTCAGTAGACTTAGTTATTTCATTGCTTTTTTAACTAAATTTTTGCCACAGTTCAGTCCTTACACTTAAAGTGAGACAGGTGAGCTTTTCACCTGTTTCTAGCCCTACTACCTGCTGCAAAAAACATGTGTGGTCACTTCACATCCATGGTCCAATAAACCCTTGCGGCCATTGGTTCTCTTCCTCCTTTGAGAAGAAACACAACTAAAATTCTCTGGGTGCTGGCACTGACTATACTAGAAGAGCAGAAACAGAGACATATCTGGAGCTGAAGATACAACGATAAATGCAGGGTATCTATTCACTAAAAGGCTAGAGTAAAAGTCCATATTTCAAATGGATACTCTGTAGAACATTGTGTTTATAAGACAATAAAGAGAGTAGACAGATTCCAGCTTTGTACTGAGCCCTGTAAAATGTGAGGAGCATCTCATGTAGGCAACATTAAAAGGCCCTATCCGTAAGATAGGGAAGATATTCCAAATCAAAGAACATTTTGTGCCTTGCAGGCACTAGTTCCAGGCAGAATGCACCCAAATAAGCCTCTGAATGTATTTTACCTCTATAAAAAAGCCACTTCTTTCAAATTAAGTGGCTTGTCAGAATTAAAGTTCTCATAAATCCCATAAGGAAGACCATTTTTATTAGAAAATCTTAAGAACAAGATCTTATTTTCACAGCAGCAGTGAAGACAAAGGGCACAGAGAAGCCTTGGAAAAGTTGCCTCAGCTAAGACTGTCCAGTGCTTCCTATTGTAACACCATCTCTTTAGTTCTTGTAACTTTACCAAGCTATAATTGTTCAGACTAAAATTTTCAATGCTGGACTTCTGCCAGTTTTGAGAGACATTTTCAAAGGTTTTTTAGTCTCTTCCAAGGAACAGGCTAAGAAAAAAAACCCAGACTGCTCTATACAGATTAATGCATTCCACTGACCTTTATAACAACTTGAGAGCACTAACACTTCAGATGGATGGATCACCAAGTATATCTTTTTCCAGCCTTGGGAAAACCCTCCCGAACCTGGCCAAGCACAAGCGCTTGTGCATAATTCTAACATATGCACACTGAAGAGTTTCAGATTTAGCAACTCACTGACCATCCTAACCAAATGCTACAGAGGAGACAGGGAAGCTATGCACAAGGGATAAAAAGCACTAGAGGCAGACTGGAAGATGCATCATTGAAAAACCAATGTGAGAGCAGAATCACTAAGTGCCACTTGAGCACAAAAACTGGGCTAAAGAGTAGTGAAGTTTGCTGGTAAAGTTGAGGGGTGGAGAAGCAGCAGCAGGAATTTCATCTAGAAGAAAATGCAGGGTGGGGGCAACAAGCCAAATCTGTACATTCCCATCAAGAACTGTAATGAAAACCCAAACTGCTGTCTAGCAGACAAATGGTAAGACTCAGTATCTGCAGAACCATAAGTAATACATCCTATTCCCCTGTGAAGCACAGAAGATAACTACATATTGCCCTGCTAAAATAATACTCTTTAAACTACAAAGGTCTGTTGGGTTGGAAGTTATCCATCCTGATAAAGAACAACATCTGTTTTTTACCCCTTCAGTTTTCAAAAAACTCCTAAGAATTTACAAGTAATAAAACAAAGTTAAAGAAAAATCTGCACTGAGAAGTCTTTGCAATTTTAATTAGGCTTTTCTGTGCACACATTTTATGAGGAGTTTTTGAAGACATAATCAGATACTACAACTTTCATAAAATCTCAGGGTATTTACCCCAACAAACAGCGCTCTGAAAGTAAGCCAACATGGCAGATGAAAAGGAAATGCATTCTGAAGACCTTTGTTGCACAACTCAGAAGCTGCGCACTGAAGGAAGCAGGAGCTGAAGAACAACACAGTAAAGGACTATCCTACAGATGCTCCACTTGAAAACTGGTTTTATCTCTACTACTGATGCAAAACACTGATGATGCTGAGACACCTGGGTAACTGTCTTGCAACAGGATACTACTAACCTACAGAAATATTTTGCAGAAGAGCTAGGGATATGTTTGGAACATGAAGAGATAGAGATTATGTTGTGAGAAAACAAACTGACTGGATTAGTGCCTCCAAGAGAATACCCTAAATGGGTGATTATATTTGTCTTCTTCCTGTGACTCAGCTCATCCACATACAAAATATGATTATCTTCCCATTCTGTTGTGAAATGAAATTATTTTGTATACCACTACATGGAAAAATGTCATTCTTTGAATGTAACTATCCACATCTTTAACTTTACATGGTTCGTGACTGTCCTCTTAACGAACCTATGGAGTTCCAGCACAGCAAGTGATTGACAGGGCTGGCATGAACTACAGGCAGCCAGGGGATCATCAGGAACCTGGTGGTTCAGATTTACGCAGCCATCACTCTTTCTACCTTTTTAAAGCCAAAATCCCTGAAGTTGCATCATGACCCAAGTCTTCTGCCATCTCTCTACTGTCACAAGCAGGGGTAAAACACCCTCACCTTTAGCCCAGAGAAGAACAATTCTGCAATCTTTAGGAGGCAAAACCACACAAGCCTACTATTCAGTTAGACCTTACCTCATTTGGTGGAACAACAGCAAAAGGCTGGATGACAGCTGCTAGTGGAATGCGAGTCTGTTTGGCCAGCTCAGAAGATGATGGGAAGCAGTAGGTGGTACATCGGATGAACCGAGGGCTGGCATGGCCTACAACACCCAACACAGCAAGCAGAATGAAAAGCTGTAACAATGAACCTGCCTCTCCCAAACACAAACCAGAAAAATCAAACCAACACCACACAGCAACAAGGGCATATGCCAAGTTAAATACATGCTTGCCTCCCCTGCATGCAAGCTTCTGCTCACTGCTCCTTTTTATGCCAGCTCTTTGCCTGTCCCTGTGGGTAAGCCTTTTTTTACTGTCTGAGTTTAAAGCAGAGATTTCAACATATTAAAATAATTGTGGCAATTTTCTTAGTAAGAATATGAATAGAGATTAGTTCTAAGATCTTGAAATAAAACAGTACAGATCAAATCCCCAGTGAAAATGGCAACACTATATAAAGAAATGAAATGCTGCAGGCTGGTACCTGCTCTTAAGACTGCCCTAATGAGCTGGCTCCGATTCACAAAACACTGTGTTAACATCACCGTGCTCATTTATCTTGTGAAACAGTGTGCTCAATTCACCACATGACTTTTTGTAGCATGCTTAGTCCAGTTGCCTAAACGAGAAACTGTGCTGTGCATTGCAGAAAGGAGCACTGAAAGAAGGTAGTTCAGAAATTGGCTTCTTCGTGTATTTTTTTACCATCAAGCTGTAGCTCTGCTCAGTTTCTTGAAAGGAATTTCTTTGTTCTTCAGAAGTGCATTACCCTATTCTCAGATGCCAAAAACATCTTGAAGCGTCTCCTCATTTTATCCAGTTTATTCAAGCACTGATAAATTAATGCTGGATTTAATTATACCACCAGTTTAATCTGTATTAAAATATCAAGTCTGCTGTCAAGAGTAGCACATGGAATATTCTACTTCCAAGGCAGAGATAAACGTGATTACACTGTCCAAAGAAAAATATTAAGTCAGCTAGATAGTTTGTATGCTGCTCTCACTGTCTGATTAGATTTTTCCAAATTCTTATCTTAAAATGTAACAATGCAAATCTGCTTTGCTAGTGTCCATCTTCCAAAATTTCAGAAGAACCCAAAAAGAATTTTCAACTTGAAATTGAAAACCTTGAAAATTTTTAAGTTAAAACAGAAAAGCTACCTCAACTGTTCATGTTAAAGGTTAGGAAGGGGAGGTGTTAACCCAAAGTGTAAGAATTCCCACTCCCCCAATCTTTCCCCCCCTCCCCTTTAAAAGGCATTTCCCATTTCACGTCCACTTTGGAGTAAGAAGCATCACCTTCAGATGAGAAAACCGAGAATTCAGTCTTTAACGTCACCTAGAAAGACTCCCAAATCAGTAACAAGAAATTACCTTGGTCTTGGATTATGCAGTCCGTGGTGACAAGAGGAGGAACCTGTCCTCTTATGTTAGTAGCATAGGTCTGCCCTCCCCTTGAGGCCTTATCATTTTCAATTACTTGAATCTGATTAATAAGAAGCAAGAACAGTAGAGTGTAAGCCATGTATTCAGTTACAGTCATAAACAGGTATGTCATCTTCCACACCAAGTAACACTGTTGGTATTGTCTTACACAGAGGGACACTTAGCAGCTAGAAAAAAAGGCTAGGCCTCATTGCTCCTGACTAGGCTCCACACATGGATGGTTAAGAAGTAAACAATTATCCTTGTCTGAGCTGTATTTCAGCACTATCCTGTAGAAAGCACCATGTTAAACACTGGAAGGCAGCCCTGTCGGCCATTAGGTAGCATTTAAACACTGGAGCTCAGGGTTTTCATGCTCTAGGGCAGACTACCATGCTTTGAGCTTCCTCTTGGGAAAACAATAAAGGAGAACAATCACAGAATTTTTTTTATTAAAATAAGGCAGTTCTGGTCATCTACATTTTTCTCTGGCTGAAGCCTAGCTTTTAGCAGTGGACATTGTAATGTCATGAAGCTGGCTTCTATACTGAAAAAAAATCCTTACCCATTGTGCTAGTTTGAAGCAAGCTAGAATGTTTTGGTGAGAAGAACTAGCTTACAGGCTGTGAAAGGAAAACAATGGTGATGTCTACTTCCCTCAGAAGTCTTGCTGAGGAGTTTGGGAAGAAGAAATGAAAACATTAGATAACACTCTTGCCATTTTTTTTTCCTCTCACTCTCTCTTGGGCTGCTGACTGAGCAACATCTTACTCCCTAACCTCACCTTCCATTTGGCCTAAGCCACTTTACTTCTTAACCTTTTGGCCGAACCTCTGTTCTTCCTTGGGACTGGGGTAAGGTTGAGAGGGGCAGGGGGAAGGTGCAGGGGTGGTTGAGAGCCCCTCCTGGGGTCTCAGGTTTCTGGGAAGGGAGTCCTGTTTCTGTATTACCTTTTACCTTGTATATTTCTGTATATAACAGTATGTACTGTAAATATCTGCTTGTATATTGTGTTAGCTATAAATAAATAGCTTCATTCATATTTCCAGAGCCTGCTGAGACTAGTCTGGGTAATTTCTAAAATGTGGGGGGGGGTGGGGAACACCCAAATCATCACACCCATACACTTACACCCCTGTCACTTTTACACAGTTTGGTACCTTTCAGGATAGAACTGTAGTTATAATAAAGCTGTATTTTGTTCCACATCGTAAACAAGATCACTGAGATGATACCATTATTCCTCCTCTTCCCCCAAAGAGCCTATCTTCTCAGCAATCTGACTTAGCCAAACAGCTGTGAGAGGCAAGAGGAATGAGATAGGGAAACCATGAAATTGGCTTCGCTACTGCTTCTGCTATCCCATGGAACTGTATCTTTACACTGCACATAAATTTCTAATAATAGCTAGGGAAGTTCAGAACCCTCTGTTGGAAAGCAAACAAAGAAGAAAAACAAAATTAGTCAGAGTCTATTGATCACTGTCCAAGAGGTATTTCCTAACACACTGGCAATAATCTGAGGCCTGTAAGTTTTTTCCCCCCACAATAAAGTTTGTATTGCAATTTAAATATACAATACATTCCTCAGAGAGCTTGTTATATCTTCTGCTTATTTTTCCCTGCCTCCTTGGCTTCTACATTGCTACTTTTGCATTAGAAGGAAAAGGATTGTGCTCTAACACGACCCACTAGCTGAAGCAAGCAAACCACTTTCAGGCATAGCTCTGCAAAGGATCACTGTACCATGGTATTCTGCAGCTAACTGGCCTAGATATATCACTGTTCTTGGAAATAACTGTTGACAAAGCCCAGATGCTAGTTCTCACAGATGTTGTCAGAGCACATATCAACCTCTAACACATGTAAGAAAAAACATAAATCAGCAATGGCTACAGATAGGTAAATTTATCTGGCAACACTACTGAAGCTATATAATGTAAACAGAACAAGAGAAATACACACAGTCATACTTATTCCTCCTTCTGAATTAGCTTTCTGCCTTTTACAGACATTGACCCAGATCAGACCTCTTTTAAACATGTCATTTTGATCCCCTCTGTGCTGCTTAAACCTTTTAACCTATTTTAACATCGCTGTCAGTGTCAAGGCTGTTTATTCTACATGTGCAATTGAGACAAGACATCAGCCCAGACTTCCATGCCAGGCCTCCTTCTACCTCCACCTTCATCCCCCCTCCACTGTTTTTCTTTTAATTAGACAAGACTACTTTATCCTTCTTTATGTAAAAAGCACCATACTAAAACACTAGGAATAATGTTAATTACACAGACACTCACTTCAATTTTTTTACACAATCATTTTCAGATACATTTAACTTGGAAATTGCCTTTAACAGAGGCAGCTGTTACATTAACTTCCAAGTGATTATCAACAAGCATTTTTTCCAAACTTCTACAGGTTATACATCAAAACAAACACCAGTTGAAATCAGTAACTTTTTTCTAGGATAAAACAACATCCTAATTAAGGAAGCAGTGCTGCTCCCTACTACAGTAACAAGCTTTTACACCAATGTTTTTCTCTCACCTTGGTGGAACACAAATTCTCTGCTCTTCAGTAATAATACCCCAGCACAGCATGGAGATTCCTTCACCCAGACTCACTTAAAGAAATGTGTTAACTACTGTACTGTAAGTAGAAAGTTCTAGGTCAAACCTGCTGGACACAGCCTGCTTTAAGAATCCTAACTCTGAGGACCTTTTGACCTACCCAGATGATTGCCAAATGCAGTACAGGTGTGTACATACTGCCAAATGCAGTACAGGTGTGTTTCCCCCATAAATTCAGCACATTTTCTCCTTCTATTTCAATCAGCTGTTCTCAAAGGCAGCCTGTATCTGACCAAGCTATTCTTTTGGTTTACAATTAAGACTATTTAAGTCTTAATTGTACCCCTGTTTTCTCTTCAACACCATTCCAAGAAGACAGACTTCCACCAAGACATGTTCAGATATGCTTCAACAGCTGAGCCTCTTTAACCTCTATGAAGCTTAAACATTAAGTATATTCCAAGCTACTGATATATTTACAAGGCTGTGGCAACTGGAAGGATGACAAGGCAAATAATCCTTGCTGCCTGGGAAACTCCTGAAATAAAACAGCGAGGTGGCTTTTAAGCATGGGACTTGTCAGCATTTCCAGGATTGCAGTTTTAGAGTTCACATACCTGTATTGTGCACAAATCCTACTGCAGATGTCTACCTGTTACTACGTTTTCAGACTTTCTGGAGTGAAAAGTAACGGTGATTAGCTGCAGTGAAAGCAACTAATCCTTCAGTACCGCTCACTGTTACACTAAGAATCCTGTTGAGAGTTGAAGTACTCAGGTCACAGGTATGTCCCATGTGAGACAAAAGTTACAAAGCCTTTTCTATACCAAAACTGAAAGTATGCACTGATTTATCCAAAAGTGACAGTACAGGGTACAGAACTGCATGGAATTAAGGATCTGCAAATTTGCAACACGTCTTGTGAACGAAGCCATGTAAGTGTAATTTCGTATTACCAAAAAGCCCCACCAACTAAAGTAAGTACAGTATTTGCACTGTTATCCCTTTATCTCAAATGCAGAAACTAACTTTTATAAATAATCATTGCCACATTACTTACTGGGCTTGGAACAGCATCAGGATCAAGCTTTTTCTGTGGTGGACCCGAGAGTTGTGCTGGACCCCCAGGAAATGCACCAGGGTAAGAGAGCGGAGATCCTGCCATCTGAGGACCATAGTTCGCTGCAGTTGCAAATGACAATTCATTTCAGTTGTGTTATCAATTTTTAATGACTTCTGCCATACAAATCATTCTTACTCAGCTAAACACAATTTTTCCTACTGTTTTCAGCATGTACCAGAAATGGATTACTTTGGCTCATATTTATCCTTAAAATACATAAGACAACTTTGTCTCCAGAGTTGTCAGGTATGCCACAGCTATTCACACCATGCCATTGCATTAGTGAGAATCTCTCCCCTAACATGTCAAAAACTGGCCTAGTTTGCTGGCTTTTCAGTTGTCCAAATAGCTGTTTTACCTATGTAAGGTGAAATATTTTTTTCAGTTAAAATTCTTTATTATCTTCTGAAAGCTGCCTACAAAAGACATTACTGAAAAACAGAGAGCAATCTATGCTGTTAGAGAAGAAAAACCACCTTCTGTAGTATTTTGTGCCTTTACCCATTTCTAAGCAAATAATTTTATTAATGATCCAAATTAATCTCACTGTCTTGATACAACCTCAGAGTGCTAAACTAGTGAGAAAAAGCATAGCCTGGCCTTGATTGCACTAACTGACAAGTCGCTAGTGGTTCTCCACACACATTTTGTTTTCAGTAACTTAAAACCTCATCCTTACCTTGCTGAGGATATCCAGGCCCTGGAGGCTGCCCTGAAAGCTGTTGCAAGTTAGGATTCGGGGGCACTGGTGCAGGAATCCCATCTTGTCTGACCATAGGAGGCAATGACGGTTGAGCACAAAGGCTCTTAACAGCTGGTGGAGGAATCCATGGCCCAGGTGGCAAGGCAACTTGCTGCTGGGCTGGTGGCAGTAATTGTGGACCCTGAAAAGATGCTGGATGCCCAGAAGGGCAAGAACTTGGAGTAGTGCCAGGACCTGAGGAAGAAACTGTGTCAGCTGAGCCAAAACTGGTAACTGACTAAATCCATGTGCAAGGTGTTCGACTTTTGCTCACTACACTTATAAAAGCAATATTGCATCCCATACAGACAATGCTGGGTTATGGGGACTCTAAATGCCTGTTCACTTGACAAATCTATCCTCATAGTTGAAGTCTGAACTGATAGAAACATTCAGCTTTATTTCTTTTGGCTGTATTTTCAATAAAACCCTGTAGCTGGGGTGGATGGGGAAAGAGAGTGGGAAGCCAGCTTTAGATAATTCTTGATGAAAACACACATAAATGCTTTAGAAATAATAGATGATTTCATAATATGAAACTACATTCTCTCTGATTAATAATCAATTTCGCCTATGTGTCATGTTTTTGTTAGTCTCATATTTGCATTTAACCACGACAGGTTTGATGGAAGATAAATCCACACATTTTATCTGGATTACAACCATCTTCTGATTTTGATGCTAAAGGATGAAACACGTGGGAATTACTTTGTACAAGCTGGTAAAAAGTTTGCATTTTTATAGGATCCATATTCCAATTAGAATTAAAAGGACCTTGGAAATAGGGGGTAGGCTTGGATATTCACAATCTGTAACTACTTAATACTTTACAAAACCTGTATTTTTTTAGTTGAATTTCTCTGCAAAGACCTACAGGCCAAATAATTTTCAAGAAATCTAAAAAATGTAACCAAAAATAGGAGTAAAATACATTAATGTACAAATATTGAAATGCATCTTTGCTCAGACATGTTAATTGAAAAAAGATTCACGTGCAAAACACTAGCTTAGGTTCTCAATTGGTACAAACATCACTCCTGGAGCTTTACAAGCTGTGAATTTCAGCACTCTGTCAAGTTACACCAGCTCAGAGCTACAGCTAAGGAAAAACCTGAACAAAACCCAATACAGAGGCATAGTTGTAAAAGATTCACGTCTTCAGTGGTCTGAAGGGTAGTTCAGTGTTGCAGCATGTAGCACAAAAAGCAAGTATATTACATTTTACATGATAATTACTGAAGGCAGGAAGGCCAGAAAAAAAAAGTTTTTCACAAATTATTGTGCAAGCAGAAAGTTGGACTCGTGGTAGCTCTGAAGGTTTCACTCCAGTCAAATCAGCAACTTGCAAAGTTCAGGTAGGGAAAGATGCAGTTATCAGTGCAGCCTCAACTGAAACATTCATCTTTACACAGATTATAAAGGTATCAACCACCAAGTCATACTCATTAAAAAAAAAAAATCACTCTTCTAAACACACTGGCCTCAGCAAAAAAAGCAAAAAAGCTACTAACCAAATTCCACTCATGTTAAATTAAATAGTAATTTTCACCAGGAAATACTCAGAAGCAGCAGATAATACCAAACAGAAAACCAGTGATGGGCAGTAATTTACATGAAAGAATTATATGATCACATCTTTACCTCATAGCTTAGGTTCAAGATATTTCAACTTCAAATAAATGCAAATAATATTTTAAATGCAAATAACAAAGAAGGATAAGATAGTTTCAAATCAGAGAGAAACTCTGATAAGACAGTTGACTTTTGGGGAAGTTCATCAAATACTAATTCAGAATTAACCCAAGAATATTGATTTTAAGATGAGATTAAGAAAATTTAAGAACTTAAGCAAAGATTTAATTTTCTGCTTATACAAACACTTAATAAGCTTCTAATTATCATAGTCTTAATAGTTTTAACCAAGAAAAAACAATCAAATCAGATCAAACTGATTACCATAGCTATTTATCTGCATGCTGCTGAGCTGGTTGGCAAGTTGTGCTGTAGATGAAGTGGATGCAGTATTTGGATAAGCTGGTTGTGTCTGATGACTGTAGGGAGAATAAGAAAGTCCTGTACTGCTTTGAGGTGGAGGACCTTGAAACCTAATGGGAAAAATCAGTGCAGTTATGCAAAAAAAGTTACATCAACTGATCATGATTCCATAAGATGTCACCCCTTCACAAAGGTGGTGTTGAAACAACTAATTTGGACAAAAATTCATTTTTCTGCTCAAAAAATATATACAACAGTCGTGAAGCACAGGGACATTGCACACTTGTTTAAAAAAACACAACCAAAAAACCCCACAGCACAGGTTTTTTTTCACTGTTGTTAGAAACAAAGAAGAGTGAGTAAGCCATGGCAAAGAGAGAGTGGTAATAATTTTATGAAGGCTTGATAATTAGGAAACACAAGCTTCTGAACATATCACATCATTTCATCTCATTCCCATGCTTACAGAGGAAGATTCCCTACCAGGGATGGGTGAGTATTAGGAGAAAAATCTGTGAAGAGAAGAAAATTATGTGAGAAATTGTTAAGCAGTTCCCTATAGTAGAGGCAAAAAGATGATGCAGGTAGAGGAAAGAAAAAACACTTCACGATTATCAGATATGGAAAAACTTGAATGCAAGAAAAAAATAAAGAAATTAGTAACAGACTTGTGGCTTCTGAAGATGTTTTCTACCCAACTATTTCACTCTGCAGAAACAAGACCTCAGGCAGTCTTCCAGAGAAAATCTACACTGATTTTCCTATGACTGCTTCTAAAATTGAGAGGCCTAGCTATTTCAAGACATTATAAAATGTCTTTAAAGTACCCTGCAGAGCCTTGTTAGGATGTATTTGTTTCATTGTGGGATCTCTAACAAGAGAGGAGCATGAGGGGGAACTACAGAGAGATACACGTACCAGCTTCTAGTAAAATCCAGAAGATTTCTAGTAAAAACTGTAAGATCCAGTTCAGAATTGGGATATAATAGGGATGCCATACTAAAATGGCAGTGAAGTACTCAAAGAGAGGTAACAAAGGTTAAATAGTTTAGATTTCAGGTATTAATTTGTGAAAGTCACCTATGTGGCTGTTGCCCTGCTGTACTGGGCCCATTCTGGGTGTTGGTCTGGCCAATTTGATGTGTACCAGGTGGTGGAGGCCCGACAGGAGCTGAAGATCCAAAAGGCACGTCTGATTTTGACACAACTGCAAAAGAAGAAGGACTTTTGTTGTAAGAACCCTTTAAGAAAGTACAAGCTTCCCAAGAAATACAAGTGCCCGGTCCTGCCCTAGCAATCACAACACCTGCTCTAGGTTAACAAGAGAGATGGATATGAGATAATCTCCAGAGGTCCCTTCCAACCTCAGTCACTCAGGGTGGATAGATTTCTGGTCAGCTATAGAAACAGGTATTAAAGACAGATAGTAGATAGGGAATGTACAGTAAGTAGCATGTAACTTTCCAGCAAAAGAACTCAAGAGGGACTAGAAGAAGCGAGCAAGAATGAACAGACTCTGCAGCTCAGCTTGAGATACTGCTAATTCCCTGGCACCCCGTTATCTTTACAGACAGAAGCAGAGACCACCACCAGAAATAAAATTTGGAACAACCTTTAAAAAAAACAAACAAACAACAAACCATATCCAGAATCTGTCAATCTGTGTTGAAAGTGGTTCTGAATTCAGTTCTAGAACAGTGATTGTGAAGAGACTACAAGTTATGTGAACAGAATAAACAGCTTTTCAACCTGTACTTCTGGAGTTATTTTTCCTTTACATTTGTCTAGTATCAAAAATGTGTTTGGTACCAAAACTGGTATTTTTCCCAAATATTCCAGTAAGCCAGTTACAGAAACAGTTTTATCCTCTGACTACATTCAGGACTCAATTAAGGTAACAGAAATCCTGCTGTCTTTAATAAATTTCAGGGAAATAAGTAAAATTTTGTTTTCTGTTTTCATACACAAAAAAAAAAAAATCATCAAGGACACCATAGACTATTTGAAAAATGTTAATGTATTTGGGTACTTCATTCTCTCACTGGCTTGCTCCATCACCTCAAACATTAAATTTAACATCACTTATATTCTGATTTTTTATTGGAAATTTTAATAAATACCTTTTTTAAAATGTCTTAGAGAATATTTCAGATATATTTACTATT
The DNA here is from genome assembly GCF_015220805.1 of Pogoniulus pusillus. Classification (NCBI taxonomy): domain Eukaryota; kingdom Metazoa; phylum Chordata; class Aves; order Piciformes; family Lybiidae; genus Pogoniulus; species Pogoniulus pusillus. Next base: position 10,880,268 of record NC_087273.1, read on the forward strand.
TTATGCATAACTTACACCAGAATGGGCTTAAATTGAAGGCTTGAAAATATTATTTTCTTATGCTTTTTGAAAGATCCAAAGCTGTATATCAGTCAAGTTAAAAATCAATGAGATTGAAAGGAGAAACAAAGACAGCCATGTTTATGTGTTCCATGTCAATTACATTATTTGTGGCATGTTTATGGTGGTGGAAATAAGGCAAATATTTCCTTTGCTTGTCTTTTCACAGTATCACAGTATCATCAGGGTTGGAAGAGACCTCACAGATCATCAAGTCCAACCCTTTACCACAGAGCTCAAGGCTACACCATGGCACCAAGTGCCACGTCCAACCTTGCCTTGAACTGCCCCAGGGACGGCGACTCCACCACCTCCCCGGGCAGCCCATTCCAGTGTCCAATGACTCTCTCAGTGAAGAACTTTCTCCTCACCTCCAGCCTAAATCTCCCCTGGTGTAGCTTGAGGCTGTGTCCTCTTGTTCTGGCACTGGCCACCTGAGAGAAGAGAGCAACCTCCTCCTGGCCACAACCACCCCTCAGGTAGTTGTAGACAGCAATAAGGTCACCCCTGAGCCTCCTCTTCTCCAGGCTAAACAATCCCAGCTCCCTCAGCCTCTCCTCATAGGGCTTGTGTTCAAGGCCTCTCACCAGCCTCGTCGCCCTTCTCTGGACACACTCAAGCATCTCAACGTCCCTTCTAAACTGGGGGGCCCAGAACTGAACACAGTACTCAAGGTGTGGTCTAACCAGTGCAGAGTACAGGGGCAGAATGACCTCCCTGCTCCTGCTGACCACACCACTCCTGATGCAGGCCAGGATGCCTGAGTGGTTAGAAATTAGATGGGCTCTACTCACCATGCACTAGCCAAATATATCACCAAGTGAGCAATCTGGAGTAGGAGAACACTAGCTTATAATCATAGGCAAATTCGTGCACAAGAAGTCAGTAGGACAAAGGTTCTTTTGCAAAGAACATGACTTATTTCTCAGAGGTTGCTGGCCATTAACATGCATGCAATGAGAAATATTTCTCTATTCCCAGAAATCATCCCTTTTGTATTTGTCCACATTAGGTATTTCTCAAAATACAGCACTGAGCATTGGTGCTTATTGCTTCCTGGACAAATGAATTCACACAGAAAGGTCAGTTACCTACTAGCATGCATCTTAGATCAACACCTGAGCATCAACAATAACAGACAAAGCTAGCACAGGATCCTGTCACAGCAGCAGTGTAAAACTCAGCATTTTCTGTCAGCGCAAGTAAGCAAAAGACTAGGTGCTGAAAACGTTGCACTAAGACAAATTTGTACCAGGTTGAGGTGCTGAGTAGGAGTTGGGGTCCCCATAATGATGTGAAGAACTAGGTGGTCCAAAACCTGCAGAAAAGCCTCCTATTCCTGGCTGAGACTGGGAGTATGGAGGAGCTGCAACATAACCTTGTTGACTCATGATGGCAATATTTTCATTCCCTGTATTCCTATCAGGTCTTCTTTAAGAATCTGCAAAAGAGAAAGCATTTAAAGGGCTCTGAACTGTGTTCCCACAAAAAAACCACATTTGGGGACAAATTTCATAAAATCACATAGAGTGTAACAAAAACAATTCTGCTAAGTTTCTTGATGCCCAAATTAAAACTGTTTTGAGAACTGCTGAGAATCCAAACACTGGATGAGCACTTACTACTCCCAGAAAGTCCCAAGTATATAGGTCAGGCACCCCCAAGAACACATAATATAAACTAGCACTATAGATCCTACACGTTCCTTTAGAATAGCTTTCCCCAACACCTATACTCTACATTCTCAGGTTTGAGCCATGGAGTCATGTTTGTGTACGTAAACCAGAAGAAAGTAAATCAGGGATTGTGCTCCAGAAACAGGCACAAAGGCATCTCAAAACTACACGCAGCTCCAAGAACACAGCAGACAAATTCATACTGCATTGGCACAAGACCGTAGGGAACAGCTACCCCTATCAGAAAACCCATCTCAGGGCCTTTCACATTAGACACACATTTGTGGGAAAACTCGAACAAAGCAACAACTTTACTAATCTTCCACATCAGACAAGAACTCACTTTGAGCTGGGTGTAGGGCACAGCCCTCCTCACACATTGCCTGTGTAACTCTGTAAACCACACTCTTTAACGCAGCATATGATTTCCCAGTTGCAGCATTAAACTGCTTCAGACAAGTCATCTTAGGGAGTTGTCTTCTATTTATTAACAAGGTGAACACGGGGAGCTGGAAAAAATGTTTGAACAGAGGCTTCATGCTGCCAGCCACACTTTCTTCCCTCCCCCACCCTCAGAAAAGACGTGGCAGCTGTAGCTGCTCCAAAAGACGGCAAGTTAGCACTAAATTACCTACACCTGGCATAGACACGTGTATATTAACATCTATATAAAGGAAGCGACTGTCACTTAGAGGCAGCCGGCACCTAGAGCTGCGGCAGCACGCAGGGGAAATGACTTCCTCCACAGCTTACACACACACACAAAGATCCTGCCACGTCAAACGTCCCACAGACAGCAAAAACAGAGAGGCTGTGCTGGAGGGAGACAGGAACTCTAACCACAAGCCAAATGATGTAGCTTCACCAAACACAGTTCTAGACTCTATTTAACACTGAGCATACTTAAACCCTTCAAGACATGCTTAGATGCCAACCCACGACGAAAACGGTTGGGAGGCAACACCCAGAGTATCAGTATAAACTGATCACCCAAGGTTTTCACCGCCAGGTTCCAACAAGAGGCGCACAGATTCACTCTGGAAACTGCATCTGAAAGATCACAAGATCTGATAAACAGCAATATTCCTCATTTTGGTTGGTTTGGTTTTTTTACTATGAATGTCACTACACAGAATGACATGAAAAGTTTTTTCAGCCTCTCTTACCACTAGTTTGCCCTACACCACATAGCCTGAGGAACATTAACACCAGGATTTCTCCACGATTTAATTCACTGCTGTTACTGCACTGGCTGTCATCTTTTTCTCCAGAGGATAACCGTACCTGTGCAATGCTCTACTGCACCATCTCTGTGAAGATGCAAAACTCCACTGGTGCACGCAAGATCAAACGTAATGGATGGCATTCCTACCCAACTGGAGGTGAACTTTTAACTTTGTATTTCTTCAGTGGCACTGTGCTGAGGAACAGATCACCTAGGAAGAGGTGCTGTCCCCCACCAAAGCATGCTGCAATCTCAATTGGGCAATTAACCTTTGGGCATCGTGGCTGTATCTACTCACACGCATAAACAAAGAATGGAAACGGCCACTACACGCATATATGTTGATACCTGCTGCTAAAGCCTACATTTACTCCAGTTCAGTGCAAAACCTGCAAAGAGCTAACACTTCTTTCTACGCTAAGAAGATGGCAACAGGTTCCAACGGCCCGCTCGGCGCAGGACAAGTTTGCAATCACCGGGGTCCACCGGCAGCACCTGCGAGCGGCCTCTTCCACCCCGCCTCGGGCTGCCCTGATAGCAGTCTCCCTCCCTCCCCGCAGCGCGGAGCACCGCCGCGACCCCTCCGCCCAGCCCCTCCGGCTGCTCACCCAGTGCCTGTCCCGCCGGCAGGGCCCGTTCCCCTCGCGCTGCACCCAACGGAGGTACCGCTCCCGACGGCTGCAAGGGGCCGGAGCGCCAGGGCAGGCCGGTGGCACCGTTGGCTCCGCTGCCGGGGCCGCGCCAGACCCTCCCGCGCGGGGCACTCAGTCACTCACTCGCTCAACTGCCACGTCCGAGCCTGCCCGCGCCGCGCCCCTCGCCCGGCGTGGCGGCGCCTGCGCAGTGCCGGCGGCGAGGCCGCAGCTTGAGGGCAGCGCCGCGCCTTCCCCTGCCAGTAGCCGGCCGTGGTCAGCCACCGCTACCGAACGCGACAGGGATCGTAAAGTCATAGAATCGCCCCGGTTGAAGAAGACCCTCGTGAGCATCAGGTCCCACCTGATCCTGCGCTACCAAGTTTACCACTAAGTCCTACCGCTACATGCCACATCTAAACGGCCTTTACGCGCATCCAGGGATGGTGACTCAACCACTTGACTGGGCACCTTGTTCCGATGCTCGTCTACTCTCTCAGTGGTACAGCTTGGATCCATTCCCTCTTTTTTATCACTAATTACTTGTAAGAAGAGACCAGCGCCTACCTCTCTGTAATTGTCCTTTCAGGTGGTTGTAGAAGAAAAGAAGGACTCCCCTCAGCCTCTGACTTGCTCGAACTACAGCATCTGATTTCTCTCAGCCTCTTCATCGGACTCACTCTCTAGGCCCTTTACCAGCTTAGTTTGCCGCCTTTGCACCTGCTCCAGCACCTCGACGTCCTTTTGGTATCCAGGCGAGCCGCGTTGCCACCGTGTACCGGACAACAACAGTGAGAGGTGTTGAGGAAGGGCACAGGGCTCCAGAAGCAGCTGGCAGCAGAGAGGGCTGACAGGACATCCCAAGCAAACAGGGAGTGGTGAAATTAGACCAACTAGAAACCAATACACATGACACATGCAGCTTGTACATCGTCATCATCTCATTCCTTCTGTACTAGGGGCAAATTTCCTTATCAAATACAGAGGTTACCTAGAACCAATACTTTCATGTATGTGCTTTAAGACAGCATTTTCATTCATGGCTACATAACAGTAAAATTACACCACCTGAATACCAAGAGTGAAATACAATACAAGGTACTTTACCTGTTTGCATACTCTGGGTTTAGTTACTGTTCAAGCATATTGAACAATACTACCTTGGTTACAGGATGGAGACAATATTGTCATTAACAAAGTAGAAACGTGGAAGTAACATGAGAAAGATGTATTGCTAAAATTACTGTTTCAGTAAAATTTGTTACCCAACTTTAAGGTCTAAAGGACCTTTAAATGATCTTCCAGCCTATGACTGCATGCAACAAGAAATAGTCACTCAAAGACATCTTTATAACTCATATGCATCTGGAAGTCAGGCTTCATAGGCTTCGTTATCCTTTGAGTGTTTGTTCTGCTCTCTTAACAAAGCTTCTCAAAGTAGTGAACCATTTTACATGGTGCTAAATCTTGGTAATGGGTACTCAGAATTGGACGGTCAAAAGCATTCATTAGTAGACAAAGTAGTTTAGCCTGGAGAAGAGGAGGCTCAGGGGTGATCTTATTACTGTCTACAACTACCTGAAGGGAGGTTGTAGCCAGGTGGGGGGTGGCCTCTTCTCCCAGGCAACCAGCAATAGAACAAGGGGACACAGTCTCAAGTTGTGCCGGGGTAGGTATAGACTGGACGTTAGGAGGAAGTTCTTGCCAGAGAGAGTGATTGGCATTGGAATGGGCTGCCCAGGGAGGTGGTGGAGGCACCATCCCTGGAGGTGTTCAAGAAAAGACTGGCTGAGGCACTTAGTGCCATGGTCTAGTTGACTGGCTAGGGCTGGGAGATAGGTTGGACTGGATGATCTTGGAGGTCTGTTCCAACCTGGTTGATTCTATGACTGATTCTATGATTCTGGGGGGAAAAAAAAATCCCTGTGCCTTTGAATGAGATGGCAAAAAGGTAGACAGGGGAATCTTTTACATGACACACACACAAGAAACTCCAGCAAGCAACACAAAGTGGTTGAGAATGAGTCTTGACCTGTCTTTCTTCTTGCTACCCAGAGCTGGATTCACCACCAAAGAACATAAGCTGGTTTTCTATATGCTGTTGAAGCTGATACTGCTGAATGTCAGAGAAAATCAAAAACCTTTAAAATCTCTTCCTGCTGTCTAACCAGAATGGAAAATTTAGTCCATGAGGTGAAAGCATCAAATAAAGTGAATGTGCTTTTGGCTGTGGAAGTATCACTGACCTTGAGTACTGTGTCCAGTTCTGGGCTCCTCAACTCAAGAGAGATGTTGAGGTGCTGGAACGTGTCCAGAGAAGGCTGACAGAGCTGGTGAGGGGCCTGGAACACAAACCCTATGAGGAGAGGCTGAGGGAGCTGGGGGTGTTTAGCCTGGAGAAGAGGAGGCTCAGGGGCGACCTCATTGCTGTCTACAACTACCTGAAGGGAGGTTGTAGCCAGGTGGGGGTTGACCTCTTCTCCCAGGCAACCAGCAACAGAACAAGGGGACACAATCTCAAGTTGTGCTAGGGGGAGGTAGAGGCTGGATGTTAGGAGGGAGTTCTTGACAGAGAGAGTGATTGCCATTGGAATGGGCTGCCCAGGAAGGTGGTGGAGGCACCACCCCTGGAGGTGTTCAAGAAAAGCCTGGATGAGGCACTTAGTGCCATGGTCTGGTTGATTGGCTAGGACTGGGTGCTAGGTTGGACTGGATGATCTTGGAGGTCTCTTCCAACCTGGTTGATTCTATGACTCTTTCATAAGCAGGATGCAAAACAATGCCTTGTGTCAGTGCTGCACTGTAGTTTCACCCATTGTCCCTATCTCTCTTCGTGGTTATAAGAACACATACCACTGCCTTCAGTTATACAAAATGCTTTCACTGAGGAGAGTAATGGCTTTAAGTCTGGACATTCCCTGTTTTGCTGTGGGCACACATGGGTCACTCTCTCACTAGTCCTACGGTGTCTAGCTCACTGCTTTTAATGGTAAGCAGCTATGGATAATTCAGCACTAAAGGATTATGCAGGTGCTTGGCCACAGAATACTTACTATCAGATTTCTTTTCCCTGAAATCAGCTCTGGTGAAACTGAAAGACGAGATCAGCAAAAGAGCAAGAATAAGCTATAGCATTGTCAGTTCTTCACCTGCTTAAGGCCTGCTCTGGAATACATCAATATGGCTTTTTTTTTTTTTTAAGATGCAGCTTTGCCTCTATTGTTCTTAAACATATAACATTGAGACAAAAGACACCCAACATGTCACAAGCTGGATGTTTTGAAGCTACAAGTAGAGTTTATCTACAGTTGCAACGTATGACATTGAAACTAATTGCCACCAGTTGAATCTGTTGCTGACATGCTGCCATCATGCCAGCTTCAAAATTAAAGTGCTGGCTGGAGCAAAGTATCTTGGTGCTTGAAATTCAGATTGTAACACAGGAGGCTTCCTGTTCTGGTTGCTGCTTCCAGTTTCCAGGTTTTCGGGGTACTGGTCTTTTTCCCCTGGAATAGCTGCAGGTTAGGCACGGCAAGGATTTTCTGATTTCTGCTGCTGCTTCTGCATCTTGCTGCACTTTTCTGCATGTATTGTACCATTTCCAGTAAAACCCTTAATCACAACCCAGAGGGGGTTTTCTGTGTTACTTTCCCTTCCATCTGTGAGGGGAGAGAGTAGGGTTTGTTAACCCAGGTCAGTAAAGTTTTTTTTCCTGTTTCAGAAATGTGGAAACATCATTAAAGATTTAAGTGCATTCCTGGGCTAGAAATTAATTTCATTAAAATGAGACTGCAGGCTTGCATTTTAATTAAAGTGTATCATAAAACTAGGAATTAGACTGGTTTCTTCTCTTTTATCAACAGTAATGAAGATCTTGTAGCTTAAATTACCTTCCTTAATCAGTTTCTCTTGAAGTTGTACCTATACACTGCTGCTAAAAACTAATCTGATTTTATGTATTTCAGACCTAATTTGGAGTTAGTACTGGTAAATTAAATAGAAGAAGTTGTGTTAATCTGTATAAAATCTCCCAGCAAAACCTCTACCTCTAAAATCTGACTTTTAAAAGTTCTCACTAAAAAAATTCTATTAGTTCTGAAACAAATAAAGCACTCACCCATCAGCTTGGGAGATTGTTTGATGCAGGACTAACACAGGGGCTGCAGAAGGCTAACTTAAATCTGTAAGAGACCAATATTAAAATATATATTATTATTGTAATCATTTGAGATCCATTCCCTGAAGTTACTACTAGTGGTCCATAAACTCCTCCCTGAGGGCAGACAGAGCTCTCTGTCTCTATCTCACAGTACACTGCATTAAGGCAATATGATTCCAGGAAACCTAAATTCTAACCTCACCTTTTAATTTAAAGGATATTCTTAAACTATGGGCTCAGTGCAAGCTGCCAGGAAGAATTGGAACAACACATCTGGGCTACAGGAACGTGTTTCTCACCATGACAACTATGGCACTGCTTTTGTAGCAGCAAACACTGATTGTGTTAACACATAAGATGTAGCAAGGCAAATATCTGCACTTCAGTGCTATATAATTTTTTTTAATAGCTAAAATATCTCCCAAGCCCAAGCTGTTCTCTAGGGGAAGATGTGCACAATGTTGGGTATGTTCTTTAAAGAAAAAAATATTCATCAGCAGAGATAGTTTATAAACCTCCAGTTTCTACTCTTTAAAAGGCTTCTTTTGTTGAAACTGTCTTTCTCTTTTCATGTCCTGAAGACAAAGCAGCAGCTTTGGTTTTGCACAACATCAGAAGGGTCCTAATAGCTGTTTACATAACAACGGTACTTGCTTTTCCTGTCTTGCTTACATATAATCACTAAAAGCTTATTTAATGTTTTGTCTACAGTGTAGTTAAGATCTAAGGAAAACAGTTTACTGTAAAGCATTTTACAAGCAAAATGGAAATTAGTATTTACAAAGGTTATATTTGTTTAAAATGGGAGTAAAGACTTCAGTAATAAAAGCAGCAGTAAAATTTTGAAGAATTATGTTTTTTTATGAAAGAAAGCAATTTAAAAAATCATGACTGAGGTCAGATTAAAAAATGCTACATGCAGAAAAAAGAAAGAGCTAGAAGGAAAAACATCAAGTTGGATAGGATGACCTTTAAAGATCCCATCTAGCCCAAACCATTCTGTGATTCTAATATTTCAGGAAACAGAACACTACTGCAAGAAGAATTACATCAGTGTCATGACTCATTTACATGTCTAATGTAAAAACCCAAGCAGCACAGAAACATAAATAAGGGTGCAACAGGAGTTAATACTGCTATTTTGCTTTAATATTCTCAGTGGCAATTAGAAATTATTACTATTATTATTGGAATACACCCTTCAAACACTGACTTGTATCAACTGAAAACATAAAGAGCAAAGGAGTTTCAGAATATTAGACTGCTGTAGCTGCTGTTTTGCAGGAAAAAAAATACAGTAATGTTAAAATCCTGCCACTCCTAGACTGCCCCAGCCCTTTTAAACATCTCTGACAGCTGGTCAGCCCACAGTGACAGACCATTTTATCTTCATGGCCCCTAACTCCCCCAAAGATTGGGCAAGAATCAACTGCCACAGAGGGTGTTCATTTCCTGCCTTGGGACATGGGTAAAGATCAGTGGCATATTTTCAAAGCAAAAAATAATATTTAGGGGAGGAAAATTCTATGTGGAAAAGTATTTAATGCCATTATTTGCCTAGGAGAGACACTGTGCTTTATGAAGAGCTCTTGCCTTAAAGCCAAAGTCCTGATTTCTTGTGTAGGTTGGTCCCTATTAGGTAAAACCACTTTTCCCCCCGCTAAAACTAAGTAAAATAGAAATGATTATAAAACATTCTGTAGTTCAGATGTGGTTAAGTTCCCTGCAAGTTACGCATCACAAAAGCAAATGCACTTTGCTGATCATGGCTGCTTTCTCTACGTAAGCCTTCTGGCTAGTTCAAGCCTCTGGATTTTTCAGCATCTGCAAACTGTGAGGCTCCTCTGCTCGCTCTCACTGATTGTTGCTATTTTGGTTTTCTAATGAAATCAACATTCTGGCAACTCGATCTGGAACATTTACTGGAGACAGATATGGTGTTCTGAGAAATCCACTCTGATGCTTCAGTTGGGGAATTTCAATTATCTTTTAAAATTAATTTAGTACTAAGATGCTTGAGAGTGGAAGACTGCATTACCAGTTCTTAAAGAAAAGAACCCCGCACTTGATTACCCTGCCATAATTGCTGCATAACAAACTGTAACACAAAAACACAGATGAGAACTTATTACACCCTGATGAATAATGCACAATATACCAAGTACTGGGAATAAACATGAAACCATCAGTCTGAGAAAGGATAGCAGAAAGTTCTACCATCCTGTCCACGTTTGTTTGCTGAATGTATAGAATTTCTCACACTTAGATATATTTCATTTTTACATTCTAAAGCATCTGAAGTAGTTTTACATTCATTAGTTTTCATTTTATGTTTCCTGCCTGTGTATAAAATTTTGGATGTGTTAGCACAGTCTTGCTGAAGAAAAGCACTCAAATATATGCTTCCTAGCACTTGAAAAAAAAGTAACTGCTTCAGTCAAATAGCTGGTTTGTTATGACTTATTCAGTTATCTTATTGTAAGACAAAGGATGAATTTACAGTGTTTTATCCATTTGTCCATATCTATACTTAGCCCACATCTGAGGCCAAACTCAAGCAGTTGCTTTATCACCCAGTGATAAAGTCCCTCCCCAGATAAAGAAGGGGAATTGGGAAAATAAACCAAGCTAATACCAATGTTAGTATAAACATATAAAGTTATACTTAGCCCAACAAATGTACAGCAACCACGCAACACAGGAAAGCAGTCCACATGAGCCGGAGAAGGATGAGAAAAAGCAGAAGCCCAACACCCACTCCCACCATGTGTGATATTCATGGCCTGGGACACACCTGTGGGCAACACCTGTCAGCTGCCCTGGCTGAATCCAAACTGCTAACGGCCTGCAGAACATGACTAGCCTGGGATTCTGCCCCAGGACAGCCCAGTTAATGATGCAGTTGTATTTCAGCCAGTGCTAGTGATCATTCAACATATTGGGAGTATAGTCCTCCTGTTAGTAAGTCATATGTGTTCCATATAACTGATCATTTGCTACAACTCATATGCTATTATTTCCTTTCTCTGATCAGTTGATATCAGAAACAGGGTAAGTTGTTTTCTACTTGTTAGTACTGACAAATACTCATAAGTTTTGAATCAATATGTTGCATAAGAAAAGCAGCTCTTCAAAGCCACTCTGACATTACTTAACATGCAACTACTTTGGAGTTTATTTGCACTCACATTTACTGCACTGCTGCTTTACACCACTATTAATGCAAAAGTAAATTATCTTCTACCTGAGCATGGAAAAATACTGGAGGTACTATGGTGTTGTGGTATGTGGATACCTTTAGTATAAACTAATTGATACCTCCACCATCATCAACAAATACATACACCAGAATTAAACACGACAAAATCAGTATTACATTAAAAAAATATCCATCACATTATTTGTATAGCTTCCAGGTGATGCAGCTAGCATGAAAATAACAAAGGACAGGAGCAAAATTCTACATCGTGTTTGGTGTCACAGCACTCCTATTGGATTTGCTCTGCGGAGGCATGAAGCCCACTTGTTCAGGATCTGCAGACATTGGCAGTTGTCTGGAAATCTGGCAGATCCATGCCAGTGCCAGATAAACAGTGGATTGCCACCACCAGCAGAAGCCTGTACCAGAGACAGAAAACCCTGAGAAAATCTGGAAGCTGCAGCACAACAGGAGAGGATGTAAGATCAGCAGGGTTAAATATCATGGTGTGCTTGGAGAGCAGGCTTTTCTAATATCTGCTCCATTTGGGAAAGAATTAGTTATTAAAGCAGGGAATTGGAATTTCTGTTCCTGTAGCCAGGAATGAAGATATCTGAATTGCTTCTTAATCTATTGCAGTTATTTGCATGGGGGAGTAAGATTTCAGGCAGGGAGGTTTTTGTGTCTTCTTTACTGTTACTATTTCTCTGTTTAAGATCTAAACAGAAACATCCAGATGCAAAGAACGAGGAATTCTTTTAGCCTTTTGCAGACCTAAGTTGATGCCATAGCAACTTTTCATGTACCATCCTTTTGCTAGGTGATACAGTTCCCACTGCCAACATCAGACTTGCTGGAGCAGACGCTGAACAAAGTGCTTCACTGTGTTTGTGAAGCGAATGTTAGAAACCGCTTTACAGATTTCACTGCTCTTGCAGGACAGAGGGAAAAACAGAGTACTACTACCAAATTACAAACAGAAATTTTCAGAGGTTCAAGCAGATTTGCCAAGGTTACACTGAGTAGTGGCTATTTTTCCCCTTCTCACAGGCCCAGCCCAAAAATTAAATGTGAATTTGCACGTGTAAAAATGGCAGCCAAGCTTCTCAAGACCTCTACTGTAACATGTACATGCTTCTCAAGACTGTATTATAACAGTTCCCCTGCATCTCCCATTCTTGTTTTCAGTATTAATAAATTCCATCTCACAAACCTTCCAAGTGATGAACAATACCTGCCTTAAACTGCAAAGCAAAAATTGGTGATTTTTATGCTGGACTGCTGCCATGCATGTCATCAGTCACCGAGCAACAAGTCAAAGGGAGTTAGTCACTTTTATGCTAGCTAACAGGAAATAACATTTAAAAGATGAAATCTGATGTAGAGCATGAGGCTAATGTTGAAATTTCAAGATCTCTTCAGTTCTGCATTAAACCATTACTTCCAAATCTAGTGGACTGTTAGTACCTAATTCATGGCTCAGCTAGGATTAAAATAAATTTTCTAACTGAATATAGTATGATCATTCTTGATTCATTTCGCTGTAGCACATCATAAGAGAGTCTAGCATGGTGTATTTGTCATGCCAAGTAGGCATGAAATATTTGCACTAAGTATTTCTTTCAATAGGAAGAGGGAAGATCATAAAAACTGACTAACATGAACAGACAAAAAGGGTGCTGTATTACTTAACCATCACCCTAAAATGACAATTCAAAGAGCAGAATGAAGAACATAGAACATCTACTTAAATGCACATTCCATTCAAGGCTCAAAGGCTTTTGCACAGAAGTTAAATTTTGATCCCTGCAGGCTCTATTAAGAAGAACAGGATGCAACATTTCCCTGCCAAAATCAGAAAGAAAATATTACATAAAATATTTTCTATTTACTTTAGAATATTTTAACAGACTTTTCCCATTTATTGATGCCCAAAATGTGGTCATCCCAACTCCTGGGAATCAAAATTAAATGGAGATAGACACCTAAGGGTCTCCCCAAGCTGCAGGACAAAATTCGGTTTTGCCTGATAAAACACAGTGAAAAGTAATCACAGGAGTGGTGTGACACCTGGAAACATGAACTCCATCTCAAATCCTTACTTCAAGATTTAGAAGAAGACAAGTAGTTATGCCAGTGCCACAAACATGTTTCCATGTTCACAGATTTCCCAGTGGATGTGTTTTACTTTTTCCTCACAACAATTTTTTAGGGAGCCTTGGTAGCTATTTTACATACAATCCTTGGACACATTCTGAAAACCTTGTCCTTTCATTTATCTTGCTGGCTGGTCCCTTTTCTAAGACCCCTTGGGTGCTTTCAGACTGCCTGCACTTCCAAAGTTCTTGGCCCATACAAAGGAGTGGGAGAAAGAAAGGTGGTCTTGTAGTGTGCAGCTGGGATGTGGTGGGGCCATGCATGCACATCTGTAATCTCAAAAGACTTTGAGAGTCCCAGAAGGAAAAAGGTCTTCTTGTCTTCAGCCAGTAGTATTTGGGATTGGCTATGGTAGGAACAGGTAAGATAAAGTCCAAGGAAGTATCTGAGTTCTCCAAACTCTTGTCTCCTTACCTGAGTTCTCTATACATTTTTAATGGTGTATTTAGCAGTGACAGGTCTTTGGCTACAGAGGGCTGGTGATGTGTTTCCTTCTAGGCATATGTTTAGAGAGCAGATCTTCAATAATCTGCATACTGACACGGTGAACTGTAGAGTTACAGGGCAACTCTCTCTACATTATTTTCTGCTTACTGTATTAGCAGTTAGTAATGCTCAAGAATATCAACTTACTTTCTGTGTTTTGAAGGAAAGTAACTTCTTTCACCTGTTGGGATTTTTTCCCCACAATATATCCTAAACCATAATGAAGCCATTACAAGCATCTAGGATGACACTCACTAACATAAGTGCTGAGAAATGTCCTCCTGGCAGTGATATGGCAAACTACCTTTTCATCTGACTTAAGTTGTCTTCTTAGTGAACCATATATACGTGCTGTGTGATCTGACTAACAATCTTGTCAAGTAACAATGCATGTTGTAAACTGCATATGCACTCAGCTCAGGGATCACAGAAAGAGTCTTTAACTTTGTAACAAAAGGCATGATTGAGGCCATTGCTATGTCTACCATTAAGAGGAACAGACAACTGCATTTCAGTACCTTTAACACTCCATGTCTATATTTGCAGTCAGCAAAACCTCTTTAGCTGGCGCTGCATTGCAAAGTTCCTCATGCAATGAAAACATCTGGATTCTATTGATTTGTCTTGTAGGATAAGAGAAATTAGATGGGAAAAGATGAAGAGCAATCAGCTTTAATGAATGTTAGCTGGAGCTGTGCATTTAGAACTCCTGTCAATATATTTCATTCATTTTGTCTGTCATTTTATACCCCTTTTGAAAATTAAATCCATTCCATGTGGCTCTGTTCCTTATTGCTTCTAAAGTCAGAAGAACAAAAATGAAGGGTATGGAATTAAGCAGAAATGTATTTTTCTACTTCTGTAAGGTTTGGGGTAAAAAATATATTTAGCTTGCCTTTAGAATTTTATATAACTTCTTATACAACTACTGAGTTCCGTTACTACAAACCAAGGAACGTTGTTAGGGAATGATTTGGGACAATAACATGTGCAATGTTGCCTTACATTGCCCACTGTGCAAAAGCCACTCAGGAAAAAGAATATCTAATTTGAAGGGGTATATCAGAAGAGGTCATTTTCACTTCAACTGGAAGAGATTGTATGTTATGTTTCCTTAAATGTCGTGAGTGTGGTTTTATCTCCTGGCCCATTAAAACATCTGTGTATTTACGAGTGGAGTTTTTTCCATGTGATTAATAAACAAACAAAAAAGCACTGCCTTTTTTTTTTCCCCCCCCCCTTTTTACTCCCACTGCTGACTCTTCCATTTGGCTAAAATCACATCCTACAATAAATTAGGTAGTTTATGAAACTGTTTACAGATGATATAGTTAGAATGTACCAGAAAGCTGTTAAAGCAGGCATTTTTAGGGAGCTAGATTCTGTTGACTTCATGTGAACAAAAATAAGATAGGAAAGGAAAATGCAATGCATAAAAAGGAGGAAATCAGACCATATGGGTATTTACAGCAGTAGAATGCTGCCCATAAATTAGAGATCATGATATCTCCTTTCCCTCTCTCTCTTCCTCATTACTAAGGAATGGGTGGAAAGGTTTGCATTTTTAAAGAATCCACAGCCCTAGGATACTATCATAGGAAACTGCAGGTGAAATGACAGCTTTGCTTTTATTGCTGAATGAAAGACAAACCTCTATCTTATTTCCTCTCACAGTTGTAGAATGTCTTCTGAACTCAACCACAGAACCACACGCTATAAATTAGATTTCAGATAAAGACACTTAGAGTAAAATGTGCAGAATCACAAAATATTATTACCATAAGAGAAATGACAGTAGATGAGGCAAATTTAATTAAAGAATAGTTACCAAGACCACACAGAGCTTTAAAGGAATTCAAGGCTGGAATAGCTGACTCACCTAAAACTGTTACCTGAGATTACAAAGTGCTGTTCTTTAACAGTAGTGTGCCAAGACAGGTTCAGAAAACAACAAGCCACTCAGACTGATATATATATACAAAGCAAACAGAGGGAAACTGTAATAAGGAACAGTGGACATCTGGATAAATATGACTTCTCTGGGAAGAGTTAAAAAGGTTTTGATAAAAGGAAATTCTCCCTCACAAACATAAAGCAGGCCTCTGAGGGGATAAAAAAACACGTGGATAAGGGTGATCTGATTGATCTTGGATTTACAAAAGGCTTTCAACAAATTCCTTCACCAGAGGCTTTTAAGAAAACTAAGCAGCCATGCCATAACATGGCTTAGAAGTATAAGGTGATACACGTTGGGGAAAACCTTATTAATTCACCTATAAAACAATGATATTTGAAGTGACTTTTGTCAGAAAGCATTCTAAGATTTTAAAAGATAATGCTCTGAAAACATCGACTCGACCATGTCTGATAAAGCAAATCAGGTGCTAGCAACATTTGAGTTAGCATCTGGAACACACAATAGATGAAACCATGTTATTGTATAAATCCCAACTTTGTCTGCAGTCCATTTAGCCTGCAGGCTGAGGGCTGTGCAGTGTTCTAGGTCCCCAGCTCAAAAAAGTTGTAGAAATACAGAGGCAACAAGGATAATGAAAGGTATGAGACAGCTTCTGCAGAAAATGTGACTCATTACTGTGTTCTTCTTCCCTTGAAAAAAGATGACTGAGATGACTGCCTGGAAATTGTGGCTGGGAATTGCTTTGTCACAGCTCCCTGTGATCCAAGAAGCAGGGGATGTCAAATGAGTCTGTAGGATCTGCATTCAAAGAAGAAATGGTGATTCTTTGTGTCACAGTGTAGCTAGGAATGACTTCCTACAATGTTATAGGTACCAAAAGTTATGTGAACTCAAGAGGAAATTGCATGGGAAGTTCATGGAAGAGAAATTCGTAACTCTTGCTAAGTCCAAAGCATCCAGCTTAGGAAGTTTTTGTGTGGAAGACACTAGAGGCTGCCTGAGGAAAGGAGAACACATTTTCCATGTTCTTATTCTTTCTCCTAAGCAACCACTTCCCAAAGACAGCATTTTAAGGCAGATGGCCTCACTTTGGTCCAAGTAAGGCTGCTCTTAGTTTACCACATCTCATCAAAGCTAATGCGCTGGGTTTTTTGACTGTCAGTTCTTGAAAGCAGATGAGCAGGTAGGGGGTGGTCCTGGAATATTTTTCATACATGTCTCAATATAGAAATCAGGTTCAAGCCACAGATTTACCTGTACTTGGGCACAGATAGATGCTGGGTGAGTTCTGGCATTTGTCAGCTACTGAGTGTATATTATTTTTTGTGACACAGCATTTTTGTCAGTTGTTGCCTGGAAGTGGGTCTTTAGGTTTCAGTGAAATGATGGAGATGGTGACAGTGGTGAAGTGGCTGTGGTTGCCATTAGCTTTAAATTGTTCAGTGGATTAAAAAAAAAAAAAAATCTCAGAATGCATGCAATTTATTTATGCTATGGAGACCACAGAGACCAAAATCTCATAAACTCCATGAATAACTCCACTTTTATCATGACCACCAGCTTCTGACCAGCATTTAGAAATCCCAAAGGATGCAGAGAATGTGCAAGATAAGACTAGTACTAAAAAGCAAGATATGCTGCAGCACAAGCATTAAAGGAAGTTATAAAAAGCAAATGGGAGTTAATGTCTATGGAACATTGTTTGTTAGATTAGGACATAGGAAGCTTTGGGTCTCCCCATCATGAGAATAGCTGAGTTGCAGACAAAAATGTTTTTCTTACTACAGAGCAAGAAATTCTCTATTAGAAGTGGGGGGAAATGCAGTAATTTGTTTGGAATTGTTATTATAAAAGACTCTTAACATACTGACTAGAAAAAAAAAGATTTTATTATTTTTATTCTCCTGTCAGGACCATAGTTTGGGCTGGTGCAAGCAGAGTACTACACGAGTTTAAATGCACCAGCTTTAAATGTCCCCAAAGCTTTGCTGTTATACTGGGCTACTCTTAAAGATTGTGGGGGTGGGGGTAGGATCTTCGAGATCCCTTCCAACTTAAACCATTCTATGATTCTATGATTTTTGCTCCTTTCACAACTTGTTCTGGAGTAATTACCATTACAGTATATCTATATAAACACAGAAGAAAAGAAAAAGATTTTTTGAGGGCAATCACATTATCTGTTGTTGCCATTACTTCCACAAGATGATTTAACTTCTAGAGAACCATGTTGTTGTATTAGAGGGCAGTGAAATATTAAAAGGCTGTTTACTTTTTCCAGACATAGTATTTCAGTTTAACAGAAAATCCTGTCTCTACCTTGATATTTTGCATAATGATCCTTAAAGAACGTTGTTGTAGTGCAAAGATTTGTCCCTTCAGGGACATCTGATTGACAGACACGTGGACTTAGCAACGTAGATATAAAAGTTTTAACTTCAATGCTGAGAGTTACCTGTTGCCCTGATATCTCTGAAGACCTAGAACTAGCCAACCAAAACCACTGCATACAGGAACCTCAGTGGAATTTAGGCTCTGGGAATCTCACATCAACTCCCAGTAACCTGGATCTCTAAGCAAGACCTGTCTGTTTCAGAAACTAGTCTATCTGTTAAAGATATTTTTTCCCACCTGCTGAACCCTCTCCTTTAGAACCAGTTTAGTTAAAAATGCAGTGTGATTTATGCCAAGCAGACTGACTTTGGGCTGAGGTGAGTAGGAGCACTTACACTGTCAGCTGTTAGCACAGTTTTAAACCACTCCAATTAGATATGGAGGAGCTCAGCTGTTTACAGTCTGCATTACTCCTAGTCAGCAAAGGGGAGGAGAACTGAACCCAGGTCTTGTGAGGTACTGGCAAATCAACTTCCTACTGAATCTTTTTTACACGGTTATAGAAAAGTTCCCCTTTAATGACACAATGCAAACCATCCACTGATAGCATCAGTAGAGAGACAGGATACTTCATTCCACTAATCCTTTTCTCCTTTCTGGAAGGAAAGGCAACAGGCTGCATAAAACCAGCTATTATTAAGGTCCAATAATAATCCAGATCCTTGATAAATAGCAGTGCATGTTAAACTATACTGAGGTTAGAGAGAAACAGCAAAAGAAGCAACTATGAAACTTTTAATTTTTTTTCCCCTCACGCCTGCAGTCCTGCAGAAAATGCATGTGGGGTAGAGATGAAAATCATAATCCTGGATCAATCACAGTGTATCAGTTACCCAGAAGATCTATATGATGTTTCACTCAAGATTCTATTTCATTCTTTGTTTGGAGTAAGAAGCCAAGAAATGGGTAAAATAGAGCTTAAACTGTCTGGCACCAGTTACTAAAGTAAACTTACATCCTGGATTGTCCCTGGGAAATGTACAGTTCTTTTTGCTGTTGTTTTGATTTAGCTGTCATTAGAGTCACGTTTAAATACAGCCTTTTCTGCCTCATGGTGGAGGCTCTTCGTGAGCATTTCCTTGTCGTTACTTGCTTTACTTTGAAGGTGGGCTGAGCGTAGAAATCTGACGAAAGAGTGGGCTGTGCCCTTGGTCGGAGAGAGCGCTTACAGTCTTCTGAATGACTACATTTGCTAGTGCAGCACACAGCAGCAGCAACAGTGTGGTGCTCTGGGTCTCAAGCTCTGCCTGGCAGACAGATCTCCAGCTCGCTGAACATCTGCAAGACAAACTGCTACATGTTCTTCCGTAAATGAAAGCTGCCTAACTGCACCAGGAAAATGGGCACGGGGGATTATCTCTGCATTGCTATGAGCGGAGGGGCACCTTGGGGCTTTAGATTGCAAGGTGGCAAGGAGCAAAAGCAGCCTTTGCAAATCGCCAAGGTAGGATCATGAGAGAAAGATGTTATTGGTGTTTTGTGGACACGAGTGAAGTGAATAGTTTGGTTAAATATATGCTGCTTGCAGGGAATTGATTAGTGTGGATCTTACTGTGATGCTTCTTTGAATTTGCTAAGAATCTGTGGGTTTGCTAAAAACTTGTTTTGCAGAAATTCTACAGGTGTTGATTAGTTCTGTTTCAGTAAAAAGGAATGATTCTTTTCTGCTAGCTTGCAAGCATTGCATGCATTGTCTTAAATGTTTTGGTTTGGAGTTGTAAGATGGTGTTTGTCTTTCTGCTCCTCTTTGATTCACTGTATGTTTTTGAATGTACTAGGCATATTGCAAAAAAATGAATCTCATATTAGGAAATGCTGTTTCAGTCATCTATTTATGGTACTTTTTTCTACTCTAAGCATAGAATAAATATGTATTTATAATGAGAAAAATGTTCATACTATTTTAGGGAACCCTTGGAAAGCATTACATTGAGCTATCTTTGGGTTTGGAAAGTTATCCAGTCTTAGAAGCAGCATTAATAGATAAAAAAAATTCCCTCTTATATTTAATAAGCAACACTAAAAATTACTATGAGAGCAAAACAAACAGTACGAATTCAGAATTAAGGAAAAAAATGAAAATGCTACCCCCAAATTGCAAAAACAACAGTTAAAAAGTAGTTTTGTTAGAAATCAGTTCTCACTCTATTGCAACAGCTTCTCCACTGGTGCAACAATGAAAATTTGTCAGGTTTGTTAAGGCTTATGTAACTGTATGGAGAGGCATTCTGTTCCTATAGACAAGGAGGACATATTTTGTCCAGCACCCCAAGGTCAGCAAAATACCACTGGCTGAAATGATACTGGGACTGATCATCATACAATCAATTCTGCCTTGTTAAATTGAGAAAGAGAGGTTAAAATATATCTCATTGTCTTTTAGTATCCTAGAATTGCAGTATGTTGAGTGTTAGATGCTTTGTACTTCGATATAGTATTTCAGATCAGTAGTTTAGCTATTTAAGCTCTAACGTCCCTAAACAGTCAATGTATTTATTTATTAGTTAAATGTAACTGACTGGGTCAGGTAACTTTTCCACGACTAGCAGAAGGAGTAATTCTACCTCATTTCATACAAGAAGGTCTTTTTAGTATCTCTATCAAGAAAACAACATCTTTCACTGCTATTTTCAGTGATTTCCAGCCGATAATGTGAATCTTATTCAGTAACAGAGCAGTGATTTACTGACCGCCTGTATAATTTTTCTCATTCCTGTTAAATTGTTTGTTTGTTTGATTGGTTGGTTTTTTTTTTTTTTTTTTTTTTTTTTTTTTTTTTTTTTTTTTTTTGTACTTTGCAAAACTTGAACATGTTTAAGTTTTCTCCTCCCGATGGGCAGCTGTTGCTTTGGAAGTTAAGCCCCTGATAGCTGCCAGTGGAATCCTGCCATCTAGTGAAAACTTGTAGCTAGGACCGAAAATATTGTAACTGTAACAGACAAGGGGCCTTGATTAGGTAAAACCAAAAGTAAAAACCACAGTCATTTGAACACAAGATGCTGGTTAAGCTTTAGCTTTCCTGATGACAATAGGCTATACTTTTTTTTCCTCCTCCCCTCCCCCGTATTCACACTGTAGGCTGTGACACTTAAATCTGGGTTCCGGTTTACCACTACAAGTTGAGACATGAGAATTAGATACATGGTAACAGTTGTGCCTTACTTCTAATAGAAAACTCCACCAGTAAAATATATTTAAGTTTAGAAAAATAAATTTTGTGGCAAATGAACCTAATCAAACGGCTGTGTAATGCAATACTTCAGAACACCCTTTGTAAGGGTACATGTATATCAGCGTATGTGTCTTTGCAATGTGGTGGGTTGGATGCTTTATGACTTCCAGATCATTCCTTTCTCCACGCTCAAGAGTTAGTAAAGATCAGTGGGATTTGAAAATTGACAGGAATATCTGGCTGAAAACCTGAAACTCAGAGTTGACAGGCCACAGCTTGCTTTGAGACTCAGGCTGTCAGCAGGCTTTGCTGTCCTCCCCAGGGATCTGGGCTCTGGAAGAGGCGTGCAGATGTGGGTCTCCAGGTCAAGGCATGGCAAGGTGGGGGGTCTGCAGCTACACTGTGTGTGACCTTTTTGTGGGAGAGGAAATGTTTTCAGGTTTTAATCTGTTATCTGTGGAAAATGAATCTAATAACTCCTGAAAGAATAAGGAATCACCCATAGTCATTTCAGCTTAGTGATTTGAGTTTTAATAATGCACAGTAATTTTCCTACTGCTCCAAAATCTGAAGGTTGTTTCCTAAGCACAATAAAGATTTGTTCGTCAGGTTGTTTTTTGGTGGTGTGGGTGTGGGTTTTTGTTTCTGTTTGGTTGGTTTAGGTTGGTTTGGATTTTTTTCCCCCAGTATAAGGTTTAGCTTCTCCACTGGTGCATACTAACATAGCTCCATGAGGTCATCGCCAATTTACAGCACCCAAGATTTTGTTAGAGATGTGTGTTTCTGGGTTTGGTGTCAGTTTGCAGGAGCTAGGAAAGCTGCAGAGCGGTCACTTGCCTGATTGCTGACAAAACCTGAGCACAATACATCCCTGGACTGGTGCAGAGGCAAGCGCATTCTCCCCCTGGTGATGAGCAGAGCAGGGATTGTGGTACAGATCTAGAGAGAGACAGGTGTGAAATGGAGGGAAGTGAGACAATTCAAGAAATATGGCAGGATACAAAAATCCCCAAGTCACACTTATATACCTTTCTGGTAAAGGAAAGACACTGTTTTTAAAGCTAATGAAATAAGTTGCTGCAGCTCACTGCCAGAAGCAAGTTTTACTAGTTTGGTTTATGCCTTTTAAAATATTGTTTTACTACATTGTTGAGGTTTTATTGTACCTCCTCATTGTTCCTTGCCTAGCTCTAAACCCATATATGCAAGCAGCATTCCCATTAAAATCAGTGGGTGTTTTGCCTGGAGCACAAAGTATTGTTTTCCATCATCATGCAAAGTATTAACAGAGAGATAGAGACAAACCTTCTGCCTTCCTATGAAATACCTCGTTATTCTTTCTCACCATCACATAAAATAGGAAATTTCCACCAGCACATAATTTTGCAACCACTAAATGAGATTCAAGACATTTCAGTAGTTTGTTAGATGTGTGGTTACAACAAATGGATCTCTTTTTTTAATACAAATTTGTGTGTTCATTTTTTACTCTTATTCAGCAAGTACATTTTGAAAGCATTTGACTTGTTTTCTGTGTTCATTTAACTGTCTAGCACTCCTCCTCCTACCAACCCTGGATCAATACTTCCAGCTACTTTGCTATGTCCACTAAAGTTGTAAATATTTCATAGAAATTTGTTTTCAGTTAAAAAAAAACCCTGCATGTTCTATATTCTGTTCACACATGCCATACTGACTCAAAACAAAACAAAACCTGTTTTAAATACTGTGTCGAAAGATATATTGTGCTAAAAATTATATATAATAAATATATATTACTGGGTGGAAAAAAAAATATATCCAGGAGTATAAATCTAAGAAAAACCAGTGTGCTGTAAGCAAATCAGTTGTGCTGTGTTTGCACCAAGACACTAAACCATGTCAGTATCATGCTGTAGGATACTTTCCCAAAGCTGGAGATGGTTGGGAAATCACAACAGTGACCCTAGATGGCTAAGAATTCAAGGTATATAAGAGCAAAGTGACATGTGATGTCCTCTCTGTTTCCACTGTGAGATGTATGAAAGAATGATTTTTTTTAATGAGTATCACAGCTTTTTTTTTTTTTTCCTTGTAAAATTCTTTGCTGGTTTTAACCTAAAAATTATTAAACCTGTATGTACAAAATAATGGATGGATTTCTGGACTAGCATTTGAAAGAAAGTCCTGTGAGTTTTTCTACTAACACTTAACATTACCAGCTATGTTCTATATAATGAAGCTATACACTTTGAGAAGCAATTCTTATGCAGCAGGTAATTTAATAGAGTGGTCCTATAGAGGATTTAGTTTAATAGTTCAACCGTGATGTAAGTCCATTAAATTATCTGGTTGCAGTGGAGGTTTGTTATTCACAGCATATTTGTTACCTAAACCAAACAGCAATTTGATGAACTCATTGTTTGCATCTGTCAGAGTCTTGTTAATTTAAGTTTGAGAACTTAACAAATAGTTCTAGTATTCAAGGACTGTAAGTTCCATGACTCAGACCTCTAAGGACTTCAAAGGAAATTCAGTCCTCTTTTCCTGATCAGTAAAAATAAAGAGATGTTTAAGACTCCATCTGAGCAGTTGTGCTGGTGGTTTTCACACTTGAGACACTGGGTAAACGAATGATATTGCAACAAGGTTCCTCACTTGTTATTGAATTCAGATCACGCCAGCTCTGGAAGTACTCTGCTCTGTATGTAGTATATACAAAGAAATTTCTGCATACATACCCCTCATCAGGAAAGGTATCTTCAAAGGGAATGATGATATTTTCTTTTATACCTACAAGAGCATTCAGCCCAATATCCCCCTGATCCAGCAGCAGCAGCAGAACAACATGTAATGTATGAGGAGAAACACACAGCATTTATTTAAAGTGCTGACAGATTTTCTGTACTTTTTCAACTAAATTCTTTTCAACTAATTTTTTTTTCTTTAAATGAAAGAGCAGCATTTGCCTTCCTTTAAATTCTACCATTCCAGCTTTCCAGTGCATAGCTACAGGTGTAATGCCTATCCTCTCATCTGTTAAGCTACTTAAAAGAACTTAGTGGATATTTTGAAACTCTTACCAATGTGATTTTGCAATCTGATTTTTTTTACTATGCTGTGAACGTGATCTTATGTCCAAACATGCTAAATTATCATGCAATTTTCTATCATCGAGTAAATGTTAAATATAGTTCTAAATTAATCTTATGAAGTACTTCAATAATTCAGGATTCAAAACTAACAACCTCAAGGAGGCTCCATGCAAAACGTCTACGGTTTGTGACCATTTGGTCAGTTCTGGAATACATTTCTGCTACTGCTGCTGCACAAGTAATGGTTCTACCTTTGGCTCAATAATGACATGTGACAACTAGTTGCCTGGTCATTTTAGACTTGTGCATTTGTCCATCAAAATGCTCAGATTTCAGTTCAAGTCTCAGTTTCATCATTTTGGATGCATTGGAACCTGAAACTGAAAGTGAAACTCAAAGACTTGGTAACAACATGAACCAACAGTGCAAAAAGCTGGTGTCTGAACAAGATTACTTGATGCTGGATGCACACAGAGGTGGGCTTTGTGGTTGTTTTACTTTCTCCCTGCATTTGTCTCAAATACTGAACATGTGCATAACAACCCCAAGTGGACGTGTTAACGCCGTTACACTTTTGATCCTCAGGTAAGGCAACACACGTTGCTGTCACATATATGAGAGGTACATGAGCAGACAATTGGCCTATCCACATCAAAGCTGCTGGGTTTAAGGAATGTTTTTCAGGTTTCTGTCTTTCTCTTACACTGTCACCACTGGCAAATTCTTACAATATCTAGCATAAATCTAGGTTATTAAAAGCTGAGGCTCTAGTCACTACATTCTAGTTAAGACCTGGTCAATACAGCTGTGTTATACTCATGGTCCTGAGTCACTTCAATGCTAATCACACAGAGGAGTATAACCCATAGCTGCTGAGGCAGTGGGTTTTTTCTCCCCTGCTTGTCTCTGCACTGGTGGCTTAGGAATCATCCTTGTAGTAAGACGAAGGGACTGTTTGGTATTTCACATCATTTTTAGATGACATTAGAAGTCATTATGGGGTTGAGTTGATGCTTTCCTACCATCTGCTTCTGAAAAGATATTTGTCAGTGTGCTTGAAATGAAGATGCTCAGCATGCTGAGTAAAGACTCAGTACTGAGCTAACATGACCCTGCTGGTATTTCCTTATTTGTATCAATTAACATTTTAAGCAGAGTTTGAATACAACTTCATACATTAGCAGCAGCCATGTTTAAAACATGCTAGTTGAACTCTTGCAGGAGGGGAGTTTAGAGTTCACCTACACGATTTTAAACACAACTTGCCTTACTTGGGCTGTATTTAAAACTGTTTAAATTTGCTAGCTAATACATTTCCAAACATAGTTTGTTTTTGCAGCCTGGACAAACTCTCATTCTCAAATTCACTCTTCAGGCCATCTGACACAGCTGGTATTTGCTGATGTTCAGAAAACCCTGTAAGGCATATTTATATATATTTTTTTTTCACATCAGGAGTGGTGTGGAAAACTGTGGATTTATCTATCTTTTCCAGAGGGTATTTTGACTCCATCGGGAGTTCTGAGCCATTTTAATAACGAATGCATTTTTGTACATGTTTAGATGACACAGTTCAGCTTCTAATTAAGCAAATGACAAAACTCTCATTGACAAACTAAGAAGAGGTTGAGCATTATGGATGTTAGGTTAATTTATTTTGCAAAACAAAAGAAGGAACTGAACTTTCTGAAACCTAAAGAAAATGTTCTGTTTATAGTCCTGAAAATCTGCCATTGCTAGTTAGGAAAATAATGAGGAAGAATATTCATGCACCTTTAGCAGCAAAGATTTAGATGTACTTTCAAAAGACAGATTCAAACTTTTACATTCCAGTTACTGTGCTAGCAGAAATGTTAAGTCCTGAAGTCCCATCTAGTTGTTCCTAGTTTAGAAACTGCAGGCTGAATTAACACATGATTGTATACCCTATTTTGGATATTCAGAACTACAGACCAAGCTGGTTTTGGCATGCTTTCACAGTATTTAGGCAAATACAAGCATGGATACGTGGTAGCATTCATTTGTGCTTGTTTCCAACAGACACTTTTCCATCTCTCATGGCAGGACAGTTTTCAATGAAACAGAATGAACAACATAATTCACACTGGTTGAAACAAAAAAAAAAATACCAGTATATTCCTACTAAATCATATTTGCTGTTTTGTATAAAGCTTTGCTTCTTTTTTTTTTTTGGTTGTTTCTTTCTTTGCTGTGAACATTTAAAATACACTGCATGACATTATTCTATTTCATTGTTCTGTATTTTCTGCTGTTGCATTCTTACTGTGAATGTGAATGTAATAGGAAGACTCTTGGCTAAGTCAACATTAAAATATCACAACAGGAAATGTTGTTTACAAAGCCCTTTAGGCTTGTGTCAGATTGTTTGAGAAGAGACAGATAGAGATTTCTGCATATCACAGATGGGCTTTCTTCCAGCTACAGAACTCAGTGTTCTTCGTATGTACAGCAGAAATATTTAGAACAGAAAATACTTTAAAGGACCATATTTCATGGGTTAAATGCTTAGCACTCTATAAAACAAGCCTGCTTTCTAGAGATAGCTTTAAATTTGAGAGGAACAATTCTGTGCATAGAATTAACCTTGGACAAAAATGATAACATTTAGATTGCAACCAGCACTTACGAGCACTGTTCACTGTCTGGAATGAAACTGGCAGTAAACCCCCTTCTTGGAGGTTTTGAATTTCAGACCTAATGTACACAAGTTACACAGTGGACTTCTTTTTCCTTTTCTGTAATTTTTCCCATCTGTCTCATTTCATTAGAATCTGTAGGCTCTACTCAGTGTGGATGTTAGGATGAGACTAATGCACATTTAGACTGAAACACTTGAGTGTGCGCTAAAATCAAAGTGCTCTTTTTTGATTACCTGCCAATAAACATGGTGTTGAGCATGAAAGCCAAGAATCTTCAAAACACCTCAGCACCTTGCTCTCAGTAGGGTGCTAAGAACAGTAAAGAAGTGTCTGGTTCATTTATTGCTTATGTGGAAGGTAAATTATAATGAAAACCTGGCTCTGAGTTCAGAGCCAATGGGCTTGTCCCCTGAGCTCTCTACCATGTGCAGCAGCCCTGGGCACAGCACAGCACAGAATATTCCTTTCTTGTTTAGCAGGAAACCATGGTCTACAAGCCCTCTTTCTAATTCCACAGAAATGTATGTTGAATCCTTTGAGTCTTTGATATCTCCTCCAACATCTGGGATGGGACATCAAATGCATTGAAAGAGTTAGGTCATCTTGGACTGTGCAGCTGTAGAATCATTATTTTATAAACTTGCCTTTTTGTAAGTGTATCTTAGAAATGTGGTCTCAGTTAGGAAGCTGGGTGCTTTGGGTTTTGTAAACATGCTTTATATTACAATTCATTAGCAGATGAACTGGTGATGGGTCAAAACTATGAAGAAAGTAGGTAAGCCATGGTTTTCTGTACTGCTGTTTTCATTTTGTCTGTTCTCTGTAGCATAAACATGCCACGTATGGTATAAATTGCTACAAGATTGAGTTTCAAGACAGTTTCTAAAATAAAGATAATGCAAGACAATTGCACATCCAATGTAGCTCTTTAGAGTAACTGAAAGGAGGACAAATGGAATCACAGGGGAACATCATTTAAGAAAACCAAAATTTTCCTTCCCAGTATTCTCTATCTAATAGAAGGAGCATCAGGAGCTGCTTGGTGTCTGAATCTTTGCTTTAAAAACCTAAGATTTGAAAATGCTATAAGGGAAATCTTAACAAAGGAGTTGTTACATTTTTTCCCATGAACTCAATGGGAGCTTTGCCATTGGTTTTAAAGGGGAAAGGACCAGGCCTTAGTATGCATAATATAGTGCAGATATTTAATTAGAAGCAGATATCAAGACTAAAAATCCTCAGTGGGAAGGGTGTAGCAGATTTTGCTAAGGATCTACTTACTACAGTTTCTATGTCTAGCAGAAGTCGTTCCCTTCAAAATAATAAAATCCCCTTAGACTTCAGGGTATTCTGATAACACTGTTGTGCAATGTAACTTTTTTTCCAAGCTATTTAATAACTGTACATTTCATTTCCAAGCTCTATTGGAAGTTTTTGTAAGGACAAAGATATTCAATTGAATCATAGAATAGAATCATAGAATCAACCAGGTTGGAAGAGACCTCCAAGATCAGCCAGTCCAACCTAGCACCCAGCCCCATCCAGTCAAATTGATCATGGCACTGAGTGCCTCATCCAGACTTTTCCTGAACACCACCAGGGATGGTGACTCCACCACCTCCCTGGGCAGCTCATTCCAATGGCAAATCACTCTCTCTGTCAAGAACTTCTTCCTAACATCCAGCCTATACCTACCCTGGCACAACTTGAGACTGTGTCCCCTCGTTCTATTGGTGGTTGCCTGGGAGAAGAGACCAACCCCCACCTGGGTACAACCTCCTTTCAGGTAGTTGTAGACAGCAATGAGATTACCCCTGAGCCTCCTCTTCTCCAGGCTAAACAACCCCAACTCCCTCAGCCTCTCCTCATAGGGTTTGTGTTCCAGGCCTTTCACCAGCTTTGTCACCCTTCTCTGGACATGTTCCAGCACCTTAGCATCTCTCTTGAATTGAGAAGCCCAGAACTGGACACAGTACTCAAGGTGTGGCCTGAGTTTAATTGAGTTTAAGACATCTCAGTTTGCATATAAAAGAGTGAAATTGCTAAGATTGCTAATAATAGGTACTAGCCTGACATTGCTGGGAACTAGAAGTTATTTGTTAAAGAATTGATAATGTATAAGTTGAGGAGAAAATTTAGACTGCGGCCCTATCTCCCAGCTGCTCTCTGGTTGAGGGGACTACTTGTAACTGCCCTCTTGCTTTCTTCAATTCTGCAAATAGACAGGTTTGTATTGGTTGCAATGAGCAGGTATTTCTTAAACAATTTAGTTTACCTGAGCTTTGGTTATTCACCTCATTTTCCTTGAGAGCCCAGGGAACAATCATACAAGGAGCTCACCTATAAGATTTGAGGCACAGAAATCTCCAGGTCTGGACAGGGAGAAGGAAAGAGTGTGTCGAGCAGCTGTGGGTGTGACATCTTCAGCAGGCACAGGTGTGGCCTGACAAGTCAGAGAGTAACTCCTCGTGTTGGCACACCTAACTTCTCAAAAATGCATCTTCAACAGCTTAACTGACCTCACATTTGAAAAGATCTAACTGTCGTGAAAAATAAAAACAAACCAACAACAACAAAACCCCAAAAAACAGCAGAAGAAAAGCAGCTACATGGAGATTTGTGCAATGTATTAGGGTTGTCTGTACCTATGTAATATTAAGTGTTTCCAAGATCAAGGGAAATGAGGTCATGAATTTCATTAGTGTTACTAAACCACCACCACTAATGCTCCTGAAGAGATCATCTCACTGTTTTCCTCTCTAAATCCTTATCTTCTCTGACAGAAATTCTTGCTTTGCTTTCTGTTATCATTCTCTTGGTAGTACTTCTATTTAAATACACAAGTACAGACACTTGCTTACATATTGCTTTCAGTGAATTCACTGAAAATTGTGGGCAAACGATGCCTCAGACATCAAAACTTGTTACTTGGTTACAACAGTGCCCGTGACTCCCAGTGAACTTCCTTTGTACTGAAAGAAATGTAGGAAACTTTCTTCTTTGCGTGCAATCTCATCACAGAAATCTCTGAACTACTGAAGCTTAGCAGATGGGTCTGGAATAGACTGATCAGCATTTTGGTCCATGAATTGCAGTTTCCTGTTTTGCAGAGATCACTACAAAGACTAGCTGCCATAAGCCACTGATTTAATTACAGAGGATGCATATGGAAATAATCTGAAAGGGAAAAATAGCTTAATATATTATCACATATGCATAACAATCTTTCCATGCACTGAAATAATGTTTTCAGAATGAGAAGTGCAAGACCTGCTTATTAAATTCTTCAAATTAGGAAAACAACTATCATTAGTTGTTAGATTGGATGTGGCACTTGGTGCCATGGTCTAGCCTCGAGCTCTGTGGTAAAGGGTTGGACTTGATGATCTATGAGGTCTCTTCCAACCTTGGTGATACTGTGATACTGTGACTACACGTGGATGCTTTAAGAAAATTCCAACAGCTAATGCTACTCAGTGCTTCAGGTTCCTACAGAGGAGCAGCAGATGGACATCTTCACTGAAAAATCCCCAGGTTTCAGAATTGCTGTCTTTCCAAAAAAACTTGATACCTGGGTAATTAGAATGGATTTACCTAAACTCTCAGTCAGTGGAGTTAGTATGTTGTGCTAACTAAAATGAGCCATTCACAAAGGTGGAGGGATTTGTTGCAATAATACATAACAAAATTACCTCAGTGGTTTGTGGAACAAAATGTTAGATTTAAAGTGTTATCACATGGCATCTATACTGTCAGCCAAAGTCAGCTTTAAGACGTGTTGTGCATGTTTAGGAGTGTCTAGGGGAGGACAGTAGACATTAGACTGAACTGGAAATCACAGCTAGAACACTGTTTTCTTTCAAGCCCCTAGATGCCTTTGCTAAGTGAATTAGCAGTGTGTTTTTATGTTCAGACTAAATAATCACCTTTTCATGACATGGACATATTATTGATTATCACTAGATGGTGCTCTTATTCACAGTCCCCAGAATCACAGGTAACAATGTAAAGACAGTTGCACCTTGGAGAAATTTGGGCTTCTAGCTTGCATGTTTTCTCATTGAAGCTGCTAAGTATCACTGAGCTTACTACCTCCTGGATCAGATAATTTCAAGACAAATCACAGAACGTTAGGGGTTGGAAGAGACTTCAAAAGATCATCTAGCCCAACTGCCCTGCCAGACCAGGGTCATCTAGAGTAGGTCACATGAGAAATAAGTATCTAAACACCATCAAGAATCAACATATTAATCAAAACAATAATGTTAAATAAATCATTTAATATCTTTCACTTCAACTTATTATTGTCCATATATAAATAGAATGTGATCTTCTTAAGGAGGGTTTAATTAATTTGTATTAGGGATTGATTTGTGCTTTCAAAACATTGTAATTAGAATATATTTCAATCTTACAAAAAATAACTAAAAAGGAGCATTTCAGAAGGTCTTAAGAATGAGGCACTCATAGTCCTTTAAAGAGGAAACAACAACATTTCTGCACCTATTTTACACATTATTATGAACATTCAGTAGTAATATTGCACATGGCTATTGAATACACTGTCAGTCATGACTTCAGTCTGTAATATTAGCTTTTCTAAAACCAGGTAATTTTACTAGTCTGATGAAGAATGAACTCCTACAAAGTACTCCAAAATGAATGCATCCTTGAATAGCTAAGGTGTTGGAAATACACCAAAGTTTTGCAGCTTAAACCCACTTTTAGTTGATGGCTTTGAAATGACAGATAAGTACAGGCGTGATCCAACTCACTTTCTCATAACTGAATCTGTACTTGAAAGGCCCTGGTTCTGCTCCAGATGTGCTACATTTCAAAGCCATTTTCCAGATTACCAGGATAATGTTACCAAGATTTCTGATTTCATAACAGTTTGTGACTACAAGAGATATTTGACTTGAAAATCTCCTCAGTTGTCAATACCAGAAATTTCTGGAACTCTCAGGGTTACACTTTTCTTTCTCTGTGTTCACAGAAACAAAGGGAAGAGAATCCAGTGAATCTAACTGTAGTGAGAGAACCATGAATGCCTCTTTTTCTGGCAAATAGTACTAGCAAGAATTGTACACAGGGTGCAATAATTAAGCCTAAGGAGATAGTTATCTTTGTGGCCTGTCATTTTTTTGGAGGGTTACTACATGAACAAATGAAGCACTGAAATGCACAGTCTGAGAACAATGGTGCCCAGACCCGTACCAGCCTTCTGGGTCATTTGCTTGTTGTTTGCTTCCAGAGCTGATTTGCATAAGAGGCCTGGAAAAGTTGCAGAGACTGAGAATTAGCACAAATAGACATTGGGTGCTAATTGAGTCAAGCAACAATTAAAGATGCATTGGCCTGGTCAAATCAGGCTTGAATTCAGGCCTTCTGGATTCCTGCATCATCCAGCTCTCAAGAATTAAATCCTGGCATGGTTCACCAGCTGCTGGATCCTGGGACAAAAATAGAGAGACAGAAAAAATGTTTTAGGACAGTCTTAGCTGAAGCTGAAAAGGGTGGGAAGGAATCCTTTTTCTTATGAAAAACATTTTCTTTCCAGGCAACAGCAGGGCAACTGAGCTCAGATGAAATCTTTCTTTAAAACCTGTTACTGCTTTAAACCCAATTAAAAAAAAAAATTAAAGTTAGTTTAGTTTCATTTAAAAACTTCCTTGAACTGTTTTGATTGCTTTGGTTTTACATTTGTGAGATACTCTCAGGCAAGGCGACACTTATGTGTGCTCCAATTTCATTCTGGCTATTGCACTTGGCTCCCTTGTGTACCTCTAGTTCCTCCATCATTTCAGCATGTCAAGTCACAACCTAAAGCAATATCTCAGTTACAGATACTGCCATAACTGTATCTGTGTGACAGCTTTCGACTGAGCATACAGCTAAGAAGTCTTTAAGGCAAAATGCCCTTAGCATCCTTCAGGTAATACTGAAGCAAGGATGTGTCTGTCACACCTGCTGAGGGTGTCCTTGTTGAAGCACCCTTTCCATCTCTGGACAACTTCTTTTTTTAATCCAGTGAGTTTTGTTGCTCTCCTGTGGTGTCAGTCACAGACTGTCAGAGTGCTGGAGCACCTCTGCTATGAGGACAGGCTACAATAGTTAGGGCTCTTCAGCCTGGAGAAGAAAAGGTTTTGAGGAGACCTCATGGTGGCCTTCCAGTATCTGAAGAGGGCTACAGGAAGGCTGGGGAGGGACTATTTACAAGGTCTTGTAATGACAGGATGACAGGTAATGGGTTTAAACTGGCAGAGGGGAGATTCAAACTAGATGTTAGGAAAGGGTTACAGTGAGGGTGGTGAGACACTGGAACAGGTAGCCCAGGGGCACTGTGGCTGGAGGTGTTCAAGGCCAGGTTGGATGAGGCCTTGAGCGACCTGTTCTAGTGGGAGCAATGTCTGCCTATAGCGCAGGGGTTGGAACTGGGTGATCTTTGAAGTCCCTTCCAACCTAAACCATTCTGATTCTATGAAACACTTTCAGAGAATAAAAAACTAATGGAACAAGTGTGGAATATGGTGTGGTGTGCATGAGGTGAGGTTGGACTTGTTCTCTTTCTTCTCACAAACTGCAGTAATCTCTGGCATCAAGGCTTCATTCTTCAGTCACAGAGGATGAGATAAAAGTTTACTTCTGTGTAGAATCATAGAATCAACCAGGTTGGAAGAGACCTCCAAGATCATCCAGCCCAACCTATCACCCAGCCCTATCCAATCAACTAGACCATGGCACTAAGTGCCTCATCCAGTCTTTTCTTGAAGACTCCCAGGGACGGTGCCTCCACCACCTCCCTGGGCAGCCCATTGCAATGCCAATCACTCTCTCTGTGAAGAAGGAAAAGAACTAGAAAGCAATCCCTGCTGATATGAGCTCTTGCTGTATGTTTGCTTTAAATTAATAAGAAAAAGGTAAGTTTTAGGGCAAAATAATAAAATGAAAAGGATACTGGACACTGATGCTTGACACTGAATTTAATTAAGAAGGTGCTGACCTCTGACACGTGTTTAAAGACTACTCAATGTTTAAGAAGTGTGCTTCCCAGAGAAACTTGAGAAGATCCTGGGCGTTCATGTAACAGCACCTTTCCCTCAAAATTGTCTTAGTAAGAGGTGTCAGCAAAGTTGTCTCTTCTGAGGCAGTTCAAAACAGTTCATCTTCTTTTAGGAGAGAAAGAGCACTGTACATTTCTGCATTCCTATTCAGCTGTTTAAAATGCCACTCGATCTTCAGCTGGTTTTTAAATGACTTCTTATATCACCAGGATGCTGAAATTTGTATCTGACTCTAAAGGTTTTCTAAACAGCTATAAACAGTGCCATGAGCTAAGGAGCTTACATCACCCATCAATTTCCAGTGAATAGAATGATGTGAATCATGAAGAAGCACTTGCTGAGGAAGCAAGTACAAAATCATGAAGCTAATCCATACAAATGCCTTTTATGTTTCTAGCTGTGCCTTCCCCAGTCCCTTCTAGCCTCTACTTCCTTTATTCAGTGCTTGGCATTTGGAAGAGTGATACAGATCAGAGCTGCCTGTTGACTTTGCCATTACCACAGGTTTCCTGCCACTCCTTCAAACAATCATTCATGAATACCATGCTGTCATATTGTCAGATATTCCATCAGACTTTTTCTTTCATGAATAAATTCTGAAAGAAGAATCATGCACATAAGCAGAGAAGACAGAATCATTTCCATTTCCTCTTCCGCACGTACCTCATGTTTTTAATCTAGTCTTTGGCTTCTGTTGAGGACTGAAACACTGCACATACATCTAAAGGGAGCTACTACATCTAAAGGGAAATACTACATGGTGGATTTTGGGTTTGTAGCTGCCAGAGCCTTAATTCAGAAGTACTTATAAAGAGTGCCTCTCAACTCTTTACAAGACCCTTGTATGTTGCTTTCTTACCTAGTAAGGGCAGTGCTCACTCTAAAAATAGTCATGAGGATCTATTACAGTTTCGGTTTTATCCATACCAAGGTTACTTGGAGGTTCCATAGGGCCACAACAATGCAGCTGGATTAGATGGGTCTCATTTAATGGTTGGAAAATAGGCAGGATATCTTGTGTAAGTTGGAGCAACAGTAGCCCCACAAAATGAAAGCAATGATGTCGTCCTAAACTACCGTAACTGGGGCTGTCAGAAAACTTTCTACTATGTTGGGGTGAAATACTCTGATGGCAAGTATGTAGTATGTAGCCACATGTTAATCTTCTTGAAAGGAATGAATTATTAAATTAAATCCTCAAAATTAGCAGCTCTTGCATGTGTGCTTATGCTTTCCAGATGTTATCCTGTTCATTTGCATGTGATTGTTTCTTCTGTTGTTAGTTTCTAGAAAATTCTTCTAGACTTACTATCATCTAACATCTGAGTGAGATTTAATTTTCTTTTTTTCTATTTTAGTCCCACAGTATTTTTTAAACTATCTTTCTTAATCTTTATTTGTATTTATAGTTTTGGAAGAAGAGACAAAAGAATAGAAGCTTTGCATGACTTCTGCTTCCAACATTGATTTCATTAACACTGTATAGAGTGGCATAACTTTCCAGAAACTGATTGGAGCTATGCTAGAAGAACTGCAGTGCATTTTCAACAAAGCTCAGGAGGAATAAAAAAAAGTTATATGAGAGAATATGACTCCAGTTTAGGGCAACACAGTATTCTTCAGAACTATCAAACTCTTGTTGGTTTTGGATCTTTAAGTTTTCAAAATGTGAATGTTTGATAGCAGCAAAATCATAGCATTAAAGAATGGCTTAGGTTGCAAGGGACCGCAGACATCATCTAAGGATGTCCATGGCTTGGGTGGAGAAAAAGGAGCACAGCCTGTCAGCTGTCCCTGTCTCTGTCTTTCCTTACATGATGCCAGGTGATGGGGAGGGCAGGGTGTGATGAGGCTGCAGAGTAGTGCATGAGTGAGGGATGGGGGCAGCCTCTCTAAAAGCGTGCCTGCAAGCTTGAATGTTTGAAAAGCTTGAAAATCCTTGGATGGGATTCAAAAACATTAAAACCTGTAAGTATCAGTGTGAAGTGTCACATTTTCATCTATATATTGAAGGATTTCATTAATTTGTATGTAAAAAAGTCTTTGTAATGATCTCCTCTGTATGTCCTCTATGATACATAAAGGCTTCTAGAATATAAAGACTAGATGAAGTACTTACTGCCATGGTCTAGTTGATTAGATAGGGCTGGGTGATAGGTTGTACTAGATGATCTTGGAGGTCTCTTCCAACCTGATTGATTCTATGATTCTATCTACTCCAATCTTTACTGCCATGGTCTAGTTGATTAGATAGGGCTGGGTGATAGGTTGTACTAGATGATCTTGGAGGTCTCTTCCAACCTGATTGATTCTATGATTCTATCTACTCCAATCTCAGTGCCACTCCTCCATTATAAAAAAAATAATCTAAGGACCTGACAATTTCACACTTCCATTCCTTGTCTTCAAGAAACAGAGATGTACCCATGCATCTCCTATGTGTGACCACAGCTGACTGATATGCCACATTTGCATGTCAACCAGGACAGTGAGCTGGAATTCCATCACTTAATGGAATTAGTGACAGTGGTGATACCTGCTTGTCACATTTAGCAGCATGATTTTATAAAAAACTCTGTCTATGCTAAAACTAAAAACTGTGTAGCAAACATAAAATAATACCACTTCAATTTGTGATTTTGTTTGTCCAGGCTCTTCCTTCTTGTCAAAGCCAGAGTGCTGTGCATTAAGTATGTGGCTGTGGCCCTGCTGAGTCATTCTCTGGTTGACCCTAGCAAGAAATGTGTACCTGGGGATCTGACCA
Source organism: Pogoniulus pusillus (assembly GCF_015220805.1). Lineage (NCBI taxonomy): Eukaryota > Metazoa > Chordata > Aves > Piciformes > Lybiidae > Pogoniulus > Pogoniulus pusillus. The sequence goes on from NC_087273.1 coordinate 10,916,908, forward strand.
CTGGCAGTGATTTCAGTTTGTGAAAATCCATTTGCAGGAGAGGGATTACTTTTAGTGCCCTAACAAAATTCCAGCTTGTGCCTATGGTTTGATTATGTTATTTAGCCTGTGTCCCTTTTCTCTTTGCAAGTTTTCCTAGGAAAAGATTACCTTCTAAAGACAGAGACAGTGGTCCTCTTGCTCTAGCATTGCTGCATTTTATGTCTTGCTCTAGCATTGCTGCATTTGATCACTGTGCAGGCTGCAGCCTTCTTTATATAGAACTGCATCCTTGACTTAGCCAACATTTCTTAAAGCTGGCAGAGATTTGGGCCAAAAGTCATTAAAATACTTCAGAATCTGTTTGGGACAGGAGATGCCATATTGTGCTTGGGCTAATACATAATAACAATGAACAAAAATCATAGAAAATGTATGCCAAAGATGCATTTGAAACAACAGTCCAGTTTCTTATATTAAGAACTGTTAAAAATGGCAGCATTAAAAACCAGCTGGCTCTTTCCCAAGTTACATGCCTTCTGAATTTCCTTAAAAATTCAGTCTTTATAGTTTCTGAATAGTGCAACTATTGTAATTCAAGGACGCTCCCCTGCTGGTTTTGATTAATTTATGTTAACAACACAGAAGAAGTCTGCTGTAGCTCCTCTGGTAATATAAATCTGTGCTACAAAGAATTCTGTTGTCTCCATCTCTCTAATAAACCATGGTGTCAGGGGTTCAGGGCTAAATGGATGGCTATACAACTAAAATTATTCATCTCTGCTTTTGCATCTGAATTTAACATCAGGTTTTTTTCCCCATCAACCCTTAGCTAGTTTATAACTCTATTCTTATTCCATATCTAAGTAACACATCCAGGAACTACTTTAAGTTGTATGCAGTAACACTCATTTAAAAATAATATATTGAAAAATTATAGCACATAGTCAAGCATCTTAGAAAAGATAACTAAAGTAATTGTGGCTATCTGGCCACAATTTATTGGGAGTCTCTTGACATGTGCCATTTTCCTTAAAGTATGAGACATTGAAATCTGGTTCTTACCTGAGTTCACTAAAATTAGAATAAATTGCAAAATGATCCCACCCATAAAAACAAAACAAAACAAAACAAAACAAAACAAAAACCCACAAAACAAACATAAAAAACCCAAACAGCTAAACAAAACCCCAACAAAACCAATAAGTAATTCAAAGAGTTTTTAACATTCAAACCTTTTTTTCACATGGTACTAGAGAAAACGTTAATTACTAGTTGCAGGGCTAATGGAAGAATCTTGGAAGGACCTCAGTCTGAGAGGGAAACATACAATGAGGTACCTAAATACCTGTTAGACTTTCTGTGGAGAGCAATTGAGTAGATACACAACATACCTATTGAAATACCAGTGGCTTTCAGAGGTTCAGAAGTTGTTGCAGCCATGTGTGACATGCAGATATTTCCCCCACTTCTAAGAACATGTGAATAGCATTCAAGCAGTATGCTGAGTTGTGGGACTCAGGCAGCACTTCAATAGAAATTGTTAGCTTACTTATACAATTACACACTCTTGAATTGTTTCCATTCCATGTCAATATTAAATGATTTTGTTTAAACTTATTTATTTAAAATACTAAGTAAATTGAAATTAAACTATTTCCAAGCTGTTTCTTACGGATTTCTGGTAAACTAGCTGCTCATTTGATGTGTCTCATGTGTAATTTCAACTGTACCCCTATGCATGGCTGTATATACAGATGCTTTAGGCTAACATTAAACAATGTTCTATAGCTATGAATGTTTTTGTAATCCAAATAAAGTAGGTAGTGTTTTTACAACTATCAATTCTTAGGTTATGGAGAATGTCATCAAATAGAAATGGAAAGAGGTTTATCATTACAAACAGGTCTCATTCCCTTAAAAGGAAGTTGTTTCTTTTTACTTCTGCTTCTTTGGAGAACTGGCTACAAACTAGGAATGGTTACTGTATGACTCATTTGAGAAGAATAGCTACAGTGTAAAAAGTTCAGAAAGGATTTTAATAAAGCCAAACCCAATTATCTTCTGTTTTGGCCACGATAAGGACAGTTTTAAAGAGAAAATACCAAAATTTTCAGAATGCTGTAAATCAACATAATACTGTAGTGTTTTAAAGGGAAGGGGGAAAAGGTCAGGAAGGAATAAAACATTTACCCCCAGTTTCAGTTCTGTAGATAAGACAGAAATCTCTTTTCATGAGCAAACTTTACATTTGCTTTATTCTGGTTTGGCCTGGAATCAAGCTCCTGCACTCATCAGTGCTAGCCACTAACCACCAAAAACACAACCTCAAACTTGGGAAACATCACTCATCTATGCACAGATAATGTTACTTTTCTACTGCACCCCATATACTTCAGCTACTTGGAAGTTTCTCAAGGCACTCAGACTGTTCACAGCAATACACCAACATTAATAGCATAATAATACAACACAATAAACCAACGTTAATGACATAAACAACTACGCTGTGAGCATTAGAACTGCAAATGCTACAAGTAAATATTGTGGTATTATTTCCTCTATTGCTTTCTCCTCAATGGCTTAAAGAGTACAGCAATAAAGTTAGGTCAGAAAAAGGTTCTTTAAATCTTAAATTTCTGTTATTGTTTACGATTCAGCATTTGAAACTTTTGTCATGATATAAGGAACTGAAATAGGTAGTCTCATACCCTTTAGCTTTTGCTCATGGTGCCATTCAAAGGCAATGGGGATCAGAAAGCAGGGAGCATCATCCTAATAATCCTTGCATCATTTTGTTACAACCCCTATCTTAGGTCTCCCTCATGCCACTTAAAGTTCTGCATTTCTGTGTACTGCAACACTCAATTATCCTCTCTTTCATGTACAAAAGGGAGAGAAACTGGTGTCATGCCCCCAAAGCTAGGTTTAGTAGGTCTTGGGATTGTTAGTATCAGGAATATGCATAGAAAAAGTGTACACTAGCTGGAGTATATATGTTCAAGATGCTGGGTGAGAGATGCTGTTTCTTTAGCAAATGCTCCATGCAAGAAATGGAGAAATGCCTTTTTTCTTTTCTTCTTTCCCAAGTTCAGCACTGGCTGTTTACATATTACTACTCCAGCAAGAGTTGGAATTATAAGAGTCCACTATATAACCCTCTCTTTAAATAGCTATCTTCTTAGAGGGTTTTATCTAACCCCCAAGCAATAGGGTCAGGATATTCTATTTATTGTCTTAGTCAAAGATCTGCTGAGTGGTCTGTAATAGTTTTGGAGGAATATGGTTTGTGTGTGTAAAGTGTGTGAGATCAAAAGGGCAACTGTACTAAACATTGCATGTAGCTGCCAAAATTCTGTAGAAACCATCTGGAGGGAAACACAGCTTACTCAGAAACGTTGTGTTCCTTTAAAGTTATAGGCCACTCTAAAGGAATAAAACTTTGTGGGCTAAGTCAAGGCACTTCTTACTGTGCAATCCAAAGAATAACATGAATAAATAATTTACAGCAATTTCACTCTAACTTGTCAGTCACAATGCAAAGGTGTTAATACTTTGGAAGAATTTTATTTTCTATCATTACTGTAAAGGAATTGGCTGCATTCATCACTTGTAGCCAAGGTATAAGCTGTGTCTTCTTAATAGCAATACCATTGTGTGGCTTCATTTAGTGTGAAAATGCTTGCCTAGTATTGGTCATTTATATAAGTTAAAGCTTCCAAAAGTGGCAGTAGGATTTAAAAGATTTGTCTTGCCAGTAGCACTCTGGAAATTTACCCTGAGTGTTCCTCCTAAGATTGCTCCAACTGAGTTAATAAAAAGCGACCAAGCGATTTCAGTGGGAGTTTCACATTTGGAAAGCAAACCCAGGGCAGTATTTTGCCAAGACTGTGCATGCATCTGAATTCCCATTCCTAGGAAGTTCACAGGAAAATGCTGACCATTTCAAACTGGTATGAGACTAACTGCATTTGAACCTTCTGAAAAGATGTAGAATAACCTGCAGTCTTCAAAGTGACGTTTTAAAATAAATGCTTCAAAGCGCTCTCGATTCCCCTTCCACTTTGTTACTGTCTCATCAGTTGAGCATGTTCTGGACAGACAAGGTTCATGGGTGTGTTAGAAGCATTCAGGTTTTTGCAAACCCAAGAGGGGATTGAGTCCAGCATCAGTAAGTTTGCAGATGACACCAAGCTAGGAGCAGCTGTGGAACTGTTGGAAGGTAGGAGAGCCCTGCAGAGGGACCTGGACAGGCTGGATGGGTGGGCAGAGGCCAATGGGATGACATTTAACAAGGCCAAGTGCAGGGTTCTGCACTTTGGCCACAACAACCCCAAGCAGCACTACAGGCTGGGGACAGAGTGTCTGAGAGCAGCCAGGCAGAAAGGGACCTGGGGGTAATGATAGATAGTAGCTGAAGATGAGCCAGCAGTGTGCCCAGGTGGCCAAAAGAGACAATGGCATCCTGGCCTGGATCAGCAACAGTGTGGTCAGTAGGACAAGGGAGGTTGTTCTTCCCCTGTACTCAGCACTGGTCAGGCCACACCTTGAGTACTGCGTCCAGTTCTGGGCTCCTCAATTCAAGAGAGATGTTGAAGTGCTGGAACATGTCCAGAGAAGGGTGATGAAGCTGGAGCACAAACCCTGTGAAGAGAGGCTGAGGGAGCTGGGGTTGTTTAGCCTGGAGAAGAGGAGGCTCAGGGGGGGCCTCTTGCTGTCTACAACTACCTGAAGGGAGGTTGTAGCCAGGTGGGGGTTGACCTCTTCTCCCAGACAACCAGCAACAGAACAAGGGGACACAGTCTCAAGTTGTGCCAGGGGAAGTATAGGCTGGATGTTAGGAGGAAGTTCTTCACAGAGAGAGTGATTGGCACTGGAATGGGCTGCCCAGGGAGGTGGTGGAGTCACTGTCCCTGGAGGTGTTCAAGACAAGACTGGATGAGGCAATTTGTGCAATGGTCTAGTTGATTGGATAGGGCTGGGTGCTAGGTTGGACTGGATGATCTTGGAGGTCTCTTCCAACCTGGTTGATCCTACGATTCTATGATTAGAGTACAGCTCAGGCAATACTGTGAAGGAGGACACGCACTACCGATGCTTTGTGAGGTACCTTTGGTGCTGATAGATCTACAGTTCCAGCCACAATTAACCATTGCAGTAGATCGTGGATAGACAACATGTTAGAGTTTGGATATTTTTAATGCACTTAAAAATACATGCTGCTACTGCTACTATCCCACAGCACTGCTCAGTATGGGGACCTACAAGGTTAGTATTTGCAAGGCCAGGTGGAACAAGAAGCTCCTCCTTGCCTAAGTGCTCTGCCTGGTAGCATGGGAAATGATATTGCACAAGACTGCAGAAGAGGGTCTGTGCTTCTTTTAAAGGCTTTTCCTGGGCATGGTTGCCAGAGAGCTGTGGGAGAGAGAAGGCTGGCAGTAGACAGAGAAATAATTCAGTTGAATTTAATTAGAGTGCATCAGCAGAACTAAGCAAGCTATTAAAATAAACAGGCCCCCTAAGTCAGATCTGGGTATGACCACAGATATCAGAGTCTTCACAGACTTGCTTTGTAGTATATGGACGTGTTACACAGTGCTCTCTAACGTGAGACACTGCATGGCACAGTTGCAACTGTGCTCAAGACATGATTATGTTCAGGGTTGCACATGTGGCATTGGCCCATCTTGGCCCTGCTGACATTGGTAAATTTTCAGGATCCATAACAAGACACTTACTGCCTACAGAGCCTGAGGAACTGCTGCCTTAGTTTGTGGATGAAAGGAAAACAGAAGCAACAGCATGAGAGAGCAGGACTGAGAGGAGACCCTTCCTTCCCTCTTCTGCTGAGGACTCCTTTTGAACACCTGCAGAGTGGGCTCTAGAACAACAACTCCAGATTTCAAAAATATCCTAAGCAAACCACTATCCCCAAAAGAGTAGAAATCACCCAACAGTCTAATAATACCTAATAATTGTGCACCAGAACAAGAGGACACAGCCTCAAGCTACACCAGGGGAAATTTAGGCTCGAGGTGAGGAGAAAGTTCTTCACTGAGAGAGTCATTGGACACTGGAATGGGCTGCCCGGGGAGGTGGTGGAGTCGCCGTCCCTGGAGCTGTTCAAAGCAGGATTGGACGTGACACTTGGTGCCATGGTCTAGCCTTGAGCTCTGTGGTAAAGGGTTGGACTTGATGATCTATGAGGTCTCTTCCAACCTTGATGATACTCTGATACCTTCAGATACTCTGTTTTTTTTTTTTCCCCTCTAATTGGTATCTAATTGATTTAATAAAAGAGATTTTCCTATTTGAAATGAAGCATCCTGAGTACTTCCTGCAAATCTAATTTGTTCAACAGCAGTACAGGTATTCATCAGTAAGCAAATGGTTGATTTTAATTTATAACGGGCATTGAATTTCATTTGGGAATAAATCAGGTGTAAGTGACAATGTACTGCTTGTGATCAAGAAAAGGGTTTTCTTTAGCAATGTAGGAACATATTTTTCACTCGCTTAGACTTCTTTTGGTTGAATAAATTTTGTGGGTAGTTATGTCTGAGTGAAAAATCACAGTGGAAAATTGTATTGATATGTAAGAAAAGTTAAGAGGAGGACATATATTTTAAGAGATCATTATGTCATATATTCAGTTCCCTATGGAGACAACATAGATCCTTATTGTTGCCAAAAAATACCTTGGTTTTAGGTGGTGCTCTGGAATTATCATTTTGCATCAGGAATGGTGTGGCCAGCAGGAGCAGGGAGGTCATTCTGCCCCTGTATTCTGCACTGGTTAGACCACACCTTGAGTACTGTGTTCAGTTCTGGGCCCCCCAGTTTAGGAGGGACATTGAGATGCTTGAGCGTGTCTATAGAAGGGCGACGAGGCTGGTGAGAGGCCTTGAGCAGAAGCCCTATGAGGAGAGGCTGAGGGAGCTGGGATTGTTCAGCCTGGAGAAGAGGAGGCTCAGGGGAGACCTTATTGCTGTCTACAACTACCTGAGGGGAGGTTGTAGCCAGGGGGAGGTTGCTCTCTTCTCCAAAGTGGCCAGCACCAGAACAAGAGGACACAGCCTCAGGCTGCGCCAGGGGAGATTTAGGCTGGAGGTGAGGAGAAAGTTCTTCACTGAGAGAGTCATTGGACACTGGAATGGGCTGCCCAGGGAGGTGGTGGAGTCGCCGTCCCTGGAGCTGTTCAAGGCAAGGTTGGACGTGGCACTTGGTGCCATGGTCTAGCCTTGAGCTCTGTGGTAAAGGGTTGGACTTGATGATCTATGAGGTCTCTTCCAACCTTGGTGATACTGTGTGATACTGTATTACATTTTTTTTTAAATTATAACCTATGTTAAATGAAGGGAACTGAAGGAAATGATTTTCTCAAAAAGGTTTGTGCAGGAAGCAATATGCATTGTGTATCTGGAGAAAAATACTTCAAAGAAAGTGTGGTGATAGTCTATTAAAAAAAAAGTTACTTCAGTCTGTTCTGGAATTTGTGGTTATGTTCCCCTTTCCTTCCAAGGTTCAAAATGACAAGTTTTTGCAAAACAGAATTCTCAAAGTTTGCAAAAGGCTAATGCGAAGCAAGTGACTGGCAGAGGTCAAACATGCAATCTGAAAGTTAAGCCCTATTCCCTACTCCCTTTCCTGTTGCTGTCTCCTCTTAGTGAGCCATTCTACAGCTTTCTGAGTTCTCCTATGCATTACTAAGCAGCTCACAGAAACACAAAAATTGCACAGCACCAGCAGAACTCCAACTTGGTGGATTTTGTAGGCATAAACTCTTCCATTTAGAAAAGCAATAAAACCAGCCTTAGGCTTTCAGTGTGTATTTCAGTATGTGTGAGAACAGGTGAGAACAATTCAGTCAGATCAAATTAATGAGTATAACTGTGCTCTTAAATAGGCTCCATAATATAATGTGATTTCTATGTAAAGGTTAACTTTTCAAGCACTGAGATTTAAACCAATTATTACAGAAGAAAACCTAACAGCTTATTCTACTGGAGGAAAATTTCCATGCTCACAATTTAAAATGTTCTTTTCCTCTCTTTTTTTTTTTTTTTCAGTCATCAGCAGAAACTGAAAATGGTTCAAAGATTTTTTTTTCTCCAAGTAATACCATTTTTGGTTATGGACCAACGGTGCTGACAAATGCCTAGTTCTTGCCAGGAGCTGAAATACTATATGGCAATCGAGCTCAGCTTTGACAGTACCCATGCAAGATACAGCTATATCTGTAAAACACCATTTTAAAAGCATGCTCTAAAAGAAAGCATGGCTAGTTTCAAACCATCTGCAATCAGGGCTAGATGGCTGTAAAACTTTGCACTGAGATGTTTGAATGACAGAAGCAAATTCTTAGATTGGGACCAGGACTGTTTCAGCAAACTCTTTTCCCAAAGATACTTAGCATTTGTGTGGATGTGATCAGCAGAACTGAGTGATGACAATGGAATAATGCTGAACAGCTCCAGTAGAAGAGCTGGTTCCAGTGATTATTGAAGCAGATAGAAAGAGCTGATGAGGGGTAGGGACGAGTTAAGAGTCCACACAGAATTGTCCCCTTATGACTCAGATACAACTTTTCCTGGAAATATTTAAAACCTTTGTTCCAGCTACTGCCCTTTACCTGCAAGTCTGCCTTTCATCACACCTGATATACTAAATGGACCAGTTCTGAACACATTTTACAGTCAGAGCCTCATCTAGTCTCTCACTTTTTCCTTATCCCTCCTCAGGTTCTAACATCGGTAGTGTGCTGCTCTCATTTCTTTCTGCACACAGACATAAGCATACAATTTCTGTCCTTCAATAATCCACTTCTAAATAACATTTGTCTGAAAATCTGTCTTCAAATGTCTGACATTGCTTAGAGCCAGCTACATTCTAAACTTTCTTCTACTCTTTCCATGTCTTCTCAGTCCTTTTCCTCTATCCTTCCACATATATCACATCTTAATGGTGTTAGGGTCCCCTTTTTGGAAATTCCTACCATGTGAAACAGTATTGAATGGTTTAGATTGGAAGGGACCTCAAAGCTCATCCAGTTCTGACACCCCATCATACACAGGGACACCTATCACTAGAACAGGTTGCTCAAGGCCTCATCCAACCTGGCCTTGAACACCTCCAGGGTGAGAGCATCCACAACCTCCTTTGGCAACCGTTCCAGTGTCTCACCACCCTCACTGTAAAGAACCCTTTCCTAACATCTAGTTTGAATCTCCCCTCTTCAAATTTAAATCCATTACCCCTCCTTCTGTCAGTACAAGACCTTGTAAATAGTCCCTCCCCAGCCTTCCTGTAGGCCCCCTTCCGATGCTGGAAGGCTATTATAAGGTCTCCTCAAAACCTTTTCTTCTCCAGGCTGAAGTCTCAACTCTTGTCTCCTGTCCTAATAGCAGAAGTGCTTCAGCCCTCTGATCATCTTCATGGCCCTCCTCTGGACTTGTTCCAACAATTCAATGTCCTTCTTGTGTTGGGAGCTCCAGAACTGCACACAGTACTCCCGGTGGGTTCTGATGAGAGCAGAGTAAAGGGGGAGAATCCTCTCCCTTGCCCTGTTGGCCATGCTTCTCTTGATGCAGCCCAGGACACAGTTGTCTGTCTGGGCTGCACATGCACACTTTTCATCAACCCAGACCCCCAGGTCCTTTTCCTCAGGGCTGCTCTCAGCCATTCGCCACCCAGCCTGTATATGTGCTTGGGATTGTGCTGACCCAGATGCAGGACCTTACACCTGGCCCTGTTGAATTTCATGAGTTTGGCCTGGGCCCACCTCTCCAGCCTGGCCAGGTTTTATTACGCTTCCCTCCTGTTCACATATACACATCTCTCTTGACATTTCTTATTCTAGTCTCTCAGGCTTTTAAAGAAAAGAATTGGAAAAGCATATTTGAAAGAAACTGCTCTGGGTAGAGTTACTGGGAAGCCATGTTAGACAACAAAGATTAAAGTGGTGCCTGGGATGATGAGGGCTACCAAGCATGGAAGAGCAGTAATTTAAATGCATTAACTGCTTTGCTACAAATACTGTGTGCACAAGAAGATATAAATGATAATGACAGTAGATTAAACTTGGTTCATAAGCCTTCAAACATACTCAGTATGACGTTCTTTTTCATTTATGCAGCTGAGCAAGTTTACTCCAGCCAGCGAGTAGGGGGTCTAAGAAAACTATTCAGACTGCATAACAAGAACACATCTGTACAGTTGAGACAGCTTTGAAGATAAGCCAAATTTGTTTGGGGACTTTTGTGGTTTGTTGGTCTTTATTAATAAGCTTAAGGTTTTTCTAAAGGAATCCTAATATCACTTCTACTCCTGACACAAAAAATAAACCCAAATGTGAGCAGCATTGGGAATAGTCACATATGGCCCAATACACAAACTGCTTAACCATTCCAATCACAAAATAGCACAGTGCACACATGAAAAACTGAATGGATCACTTTGTGTATTATCCACCCAAACAACCATCAGCTAAACACATCTTTGGAAGCATTGACAGGAAATACAGAAATTGCCAATTCCCAGTAAAAGTCACCTATAGATGTTTGCAAACAGCAATGTCCCCATTACAGTATGCATCAGCATTTAACTAGGCTTGGCAGGGAGAAAACAAAAATATACTCATATCCTGGCAAACTACAGCATGCTGAATCCTACAGCATTAACTGATGTAAGCATCTTGTCCTATTTAGGACATTTTTTTTCCTAGATTTCTTTGTTTGGGTTCAATAATGTGACTGCAAGCTGATCCAAAATGACAGTAAGCTTCATTCCAAGTGCAAGATGAGAGAGCAGTAACAGATGCTACTTCACTGCTTAACCAGGAGGAGGACTGTAAAAGCTTTGCTAGACTTTAAAGAGAGTAGTCTGTTGGCAGCTGCCTTTCAGACATAATTTGCTAGTATTACTGGTTTACTAGGTCTGTACACAAAACTGTAATAAGCATACATCTGAAGACAGTGGATCACATTCTCACACAACACAAATGTTCTAAGCATGCAGTTTGGAAGGGCTGGATTGTATTCAATGCTCTGGGGAAAAAAAAAATACAACTCCTCCTGTGCAGCTAAATTTGGACAGCAAGAGACCCCAGATGTGCTCTACAGTGTTTTATGTGCTTGTCTTAATATCATTACACTACTCAGCACAAGTCAGACCAATGCTGTCCCATGGCATATGCCACTGGCTTTCGTATGCCCACTGAAGCAAGCACAGTTTGGACAAGCTGCCTGACAACAGCATCAGCAGCATCACTCCTTGCAAAGAGCAAACAATGAGACATGGCTGGGGCCTCCTCAGCAGTCTGCATGAGAGCTCCCTTACAATGCTTAATAAGTGCAGACACTTATTTGTTATTTTCCTTCTATCTTAGGTGTTTCCCATGTAATTGTAAATTTGATTTTAAATTGTTAGAGATTCAGATTCAATTTAATGTCTTTTGGCCATGCTTAGACATTTGCTTTACCTCCTCCCTTTTTCTGACCTTCTTTCTTCATCACAAAACCTTTTATGTCATGTGAACTAACTGGAAACTTCAATCTTCCAGTTCTCTGTTAAAACTTGCATTTGGCTCTCAGAAGGATACAATGGGTAAAGCAGGTAGAAATTTCTATATCAAGCCCTACCAGTAGCTGTGCTGTTAATTTTCCTGTGGTCATTGCAAGAGAGATTGCTCCCATCCTCACCAAAAAATCTAACAACCCTCTTCCACAAGGAAATGGACACTGCAGAGTTTGGTGGGAGAGTTACACAGCAGTCTGTTATGTGTTATTGTAGTCTTATCTTTGACCTTTTTTTCCTTGGATGGGTTTATTTTTTTAATGCTAACATTATTTTGATATAAATTTTGGCCAAAGAACAATGCTGGGTTTGTGCCAGAACAGCCCAGTGTAATGTGTCAGACCCTATTTTCATCTGCTTATTTAAGTCTTCCAGAGCAAGATTTTAGCTCTTCTCATCATAGAGAACTACGTCTACCTTGGATGGTTTGTTTATTTGCACTCAGGATAGCTAGGCAACAAATGGGCAACAACTACTCATAACCTGATAAAATTGAACTGTATTAAGCTGTATATGTCCAGCTGTCATTTATTTCAGAAGATGAAAGCAAAATGTAAACCAAACCTATGAATTCTGGGATTATGATGTTGTCTTTACCTCTTTCTCTAACACCATTGATAGAAATAGTAACTTCCACTTTTGATCCAAGTCCTGCAGACCCTAATGCATACCTGGCTCACCTAACACACATACACTTCTTTTACCATCAACAGAAGATCCAATTTTTATCAACCTTTATCTGCTCCTCATTAGAATAGATTGAAAGCAATGCACCATGACCTATCAGCCACCTAAAATAAGCTCTTACCAGAGGAAGTGTGTGGTACCTGATGTGTTGTGACTCTGCACAGAGGGTCTAGCATCAGCAGGCACACTATGAAGCTGTCATGCTATGCACTTCATAAGGTTATTTCAGCTGTCCCTGTAACACGGGCCTGGAAATGGAAGAAATGGAGAGCACAATGAATGGATATAGGAGTCACTTGGTCACATTCAGTCAGGTGTAACCAGATATTAGCCCAAGCTCAGTGCTGTTGCTGCACTCAGCAGATGCAAAGAGGATGGGAGCAGAGTGAAGCAGATATCATAGAGAACACAGCCTGCCAGGTTTGGTTTTTTTTCAATACAGCTTGGCTACAGAACTGTTGAGCATCATTACTGTACAGTATATTAGATGCACTTGAACAAGTCACATTTCTTGTTTTCTTGGACAATGGAAGCATCTTCTTTCTTTAATGTACTATAAATTACTGTCAGATACAAATTGAGATATTCAGGTGATATGTGAGTTTTCTCTCTGTTTTTGGTTTGGTTGTTATGGCTGGTTTCTAACAAAGCATAACTTTCAGTCCACGTTCACGTCAGCAATGGCCTTATTTGAAACAGCAATTCTTCTCAAGGTACCTCACAGGGTGGTGACCCTTAATTCCAGACATCCCAGATTTGATTAAAGCCACGTGAAACAAGTTCATCTTTGTAACCCTGCAGAAAAAAAAAAAAAAAGAAAAAGGAAAAAAAAAAGGCAGCATAGAACTGCCATCACTAGTAACTGTACAATTATTAAAGAAGAATTGTGAGGAACTACTCTGCTTTTATTACCTGTTCTAAAATAAGATCAACAAATTTGATACCAGGCTATGCAACATAAGACAAACTATCAGCCTGGCCACATTATTGCAGTGAAACAGAGCACCTCTAGGTGCTTAAAACAACCCTTTTTCAATTCTCTTTCAAGGGTGATTGTTACCTTCACTACTAGTATTTTTTTGTTGTTAAGAGATCCTCCCACAAACACTGTCAGACAAAAGATTCAACTGATAGAACTTAACCAAAATACTTTTTGTGATTTCTCTTCTGTCCAGAAGCATGCCTATGTTTTCTCAAGATTGTGAAGTGCTAATTAGCCCCCAGGCTAAAACCAAATTCTTCTTGTAATAAATCCTAAGCACTATGTGCCCATTACAGTTACAACACAGTGCATAAAGTCAGTTGATCTCTAATAGTTCAGATTCTAGCTGCAAAAATAGTTCTGCTCATCAAATTATGAGACAGGAACCCATTATAAGCCCTGGAAAGCAATTCAATTCTACTGATTTTCCAACAGTGTAGGGCTTCTAACCTTGCCTGAAGATACATTAAAAAAAAAACCCAAACCTAACAAACACTTTAAAAACAGAAAAGTAATTTAATATCAGTTTTTAAATTGTGGTTTCACTTTCTGTAGGAAGCAAGTGTTCCTGTGGGGATCCCCTGAAGGAATGCCAAATATCCTGAGTAGACTTGAGTACTGCATTTCATATAGTAGCACAAACACTTCCACAAATAAGCAAGTTAGGAGAGTTTTAACTCATTTTCAAATGAGCCTGAAAGTGCTTTGTTGTTTCTTCAGTTTTCATGTGGAACCAAGTGAAACAGAGCAATTTTAATTGAGTTTTGCAAGATTTGGCTTAGTTAATTCAAATTCACTGTGAATTTCCAAACACACAAGCCATTTACATGGACATACACAGGAGATAAAACAGCTATGCTTGTGACTTTGAAATGTGAAGCTGTAGAAGCTACATACTTGTGAGTTCATAATTAAATGAATTCCATAATTAAATTTGTATGGCCATATACACAGCAGGCAAAACCCAAGTTTTTGCAGCCATGCTTATGACTTTGAAACGTGAAGCTGCCAAAGCTGCATACTTAAGAGTTCATGACTAAATGAAGGACAAGTACCCTCTCTTCCTTCCTCTTCTAAACTTCTGTGAAAGATAAAGCTACTAGAATCAGTTTAAAGCAACACCTGTTTTTGTAAACATTAGCATTAGTTATGTTTCTGGGAGAAGCATCTTTGCACAGGCTACATGACAGCAACTGCAGAACATGCACACAGCAGTATGCATGTGGCTAATGAACAAAGCATACAGTGTTACCCTTTGCATATGCATTTGAGAGATCAGTTTTCTCCAAAACGGTTGGAAGTTTTGTTTTTCCTATCTTTTGGGGATCAGTTTACAACTCATAAATACTGACTGCTATCCACTTCTCAGCCAGAAGTAGCATATGACATGCATGAATAGTCATAACCCAGCAGAGTGCTCAAGCACATAATTTGTACAAATATACAAGCATTAATTAACAGAAAGGCGACGTCTTTAGAATTAGATTCCTGCTACGAACTGGCTGAAGCACAGCACATATAACTGTCAGCCAGTACACATTCACCTTCCTGTGAACATAGTGAAATATAAAATAGAGCCAACAGAAGTAAAAACTTCTTAAGATGGGTTCTATTGCCACAAAACTGAATGATTTCATATGACCATATGAGAACCTCAATTTAGTGGTGGTGGTATTTGTTATACCAGCTCTCAGCACTGAAAATGCACAGACCTTTTGTTAACTTTTGCAAGAGGATCATAACCTCAGTTCTAAATTTAATCTGCAAAAATGATTCAAGTGTCCAACTAGAGAAAGAGCAGGACAGAATAAAAAGTACACAGACCATTGGGGAAATGCTAAGTTCCATTGCCAACAACAGTAAAGGTAGGTTTCTGCAGTTATGATCTAGAACCAGCCAGGTACAGATGATGTGTTACCGGTGCCATGAGTTTAAGTTTCCACAACAGGATTTAGAAATGGAGATGTGAAAAAAAAACAACAACTGTAAAGTATGACAATGGTTATTTCACATAGACTGATCATCAGAACAGTAGCAGAAAGGTTGTCTCATCTCTCTTTACTGTTCAGAGACAGATTCATGTATAGAGCTCTACATCACATAACAATTTATTTCTTTATCAGAGTGTACAACTTAAAATAACTTGAATGTATCCACATAAAAGACAATCATGGAAAAAGAGGAGAATAGAGCTGAGTGAAGGATTTTATAGCAGCAGGAGATTCTAGTAAGTAAAAATCATATAATGGTGCTAAAATAGTAACAGTTAATAACCTTAGCCTTGCACAGGGAGCTCTGGTTTGTGATCAGAGAGATAAAAACTCTGAGTCTTGTTAAACTTTAGAAGTGTAATGTAGATGTAAAGCATTAAAAATTATTGCCTTAATCTTATACATATACCACTTTGCACAGAGTTCAGCTGGTGATTTTACATCAAAGGGAACTCGAATCAGGCCTGCTGTCTGGCAGCCTCCTCTCTGGCTGAGCCTTGGTTCCTTGTGGATCTACACAAGTGCTGTATCCCAGATCTGGGCCAGCATGGTCTGGCTGCCAATCATAACTTTATCTTTTACAGTAATGGTGATGGGAACTCAAAGCCCTGGAGCTTGAACTGAAGTTCATAATTCCTGTGCACACAGAGACCATTGAGCAATGCTGAGGATATAATTCCAGGCAATCCTTTCAAAAGATCTTACAGCACTGCTGTTTCTAATGATGAGTACCAAAAGGGCAGTGACATATGAAAATGCAGGCAACAAGGACTGCTAACTACAGCTGGTTTAGCATTGAAAATTATCAGAGTGGAAGCTTATATAAAAATCTGGAAAGGAGAGTTGGTATTCTCTGCTGCTGTATACAGAGTGGTTTCTGTTCCCATGATAGCTACTGCAAGCTTAGAATCATAGAATCATAGAATCAACCAGGTTGGAAGAGACCTCCAAGATCATCCAGTCCAACCTATCCCCCAGCCCTATCCAGTCAACTAGACCATGGCACTGAGCTTAACCTTATATTGCACATCTATTTATATCTGATTGATTTGGAGAGGAAAAAAAAACTCCACCAAAACAACAAAACCCTCAAAACCCCACAATAAAGATCCACTAGTGTTAGTCAGGACTTCTGTGCACTATGACTTTATAGTTTTCCAACCTGCTTTACTCCTTGGCATGATTTACAGATTCACCTCCTACTGTTTGGCTTCAGTGCATCATCAGGACCAAGGCTTCCAAACAAACTGAATACTACTTGTTTGCAACATATTTAGACAACAGTTTCCTGGAGGTCTTCTTTTTTTTTTGTTCAAGTTCCCATTTCACTAAACATTGCCCATTATTTGTCCTACCAAATGAAGATACTTCTTTCATCAATTTGTACATCTGTTTTCACCTCTTTGTGGAGAGTATTATGCATAATAAACAATAAATCCCACTATCTCACAGCAGAATATGAGTAATTCTGATTGCCATTAGTATCTTTTTTAAAAAAATATTTATTTAATATCCTTTGGAAGAGTCAACACTGAGTCAGGTCCAATTATCAGCAGTTGGAGGCATCTTCTTTTCAGCAACGATTATAGACATCTGAAAATGTGTATGGGTGTCTACACACTGACTTTTTTTCTGTACTTCAAGAGGGATTCTCCTTGATGGCTTCAAGCAGTAGTAAATAGGACAAAATGCCAATAAATATCTTTATCACTCAGGCTAAGTCACCTATTTGAGCCTAGAGAGATTCCAGTGTGTTCCCTGATAACAATATTACAAAGGACAGGAAACGTGGCTAATACTCTGCTCTGTAACTATAGAATATTAAATTATGTATTTAACACCTCATCTGTTTAGCTTAAGAACACATAAAAAAGGTACTTAATGGCAAAATACAGCACAAGGAGTAGTCTAATTTCACCATTAAATAAAACCAAACCAACCTGTTTAGAATAGCCCACATAGGCTCACCTCAAAGTTGATATCTCCATTCTTTGTGGAAAAAGGAAGAATTAGAAAAATGATCGCTTAAGTCTGTTTCATTTGGAGATTCCAGGAAATGAAGAAATTTGTATTAATAACATGTTTTGTGGGGGGAAAAAAGAGGAGAGGAGAGGAGAGGAGAGGAGAGGAGAGGAGAGGAGAGGAGAGGAGAGGAGAGGAGAGGAGAGGAGAGGAGAGGAGAGGAGAGGAGAGGAGAGGAGAGGAGAGGAGAGGAGAGGAGAGGAGAGGAGAGGAGAGGAGAGGAGAGGAGAGGAGAGGAGAGGAGAGGAGAGGAGAGGAGAGGAGAGGAGAGGAGAGGAGAGGAGAGGAGAGGAGAGGAGAAGAGAAGAGAGGAGAAGAGAAGAGAAGAGAAAAGAAGAGAAAAGAAAAGAAAAGAAAAGAAAAGAAAAGAAAAGAAAAGAAAAGAAAAGAAAAGAAAAGAAAAGAAAAGAAAAGAAAAGAAAAGAAAAGAAAAGAAAAGAAAAGAAAAGAAAAGAAAAGAAAAGAAAAGAAAAGAAAAGAAAAGAAAAGAAAAGAAAAGAAAAGAAAAGAAAAGAAAAGAAAAGAAAAGAAAAAGACAAGCTACGGGATTGAAGTGGCTGGAGGTTTATATGTCAGGCTAATGCTCTCCAAATACTTTCTGAACATCTCCTTGCTTGGGTTTTGTACAGTAAGTAGGCTGTGAGATTTCAGGCTGACCTTTTTAGCTTTTGGAAATGCTGGAGTCTGTGCTTGAAGAATAAGCCTGCACACTTGGCTAAACAGACGAAGGAAAAACAGTGAGGAATGTTTTGTTATGGGGTTGACTAATTTCTTTTGAACAAAGCAAATACTGCCGATTCAACAAACTGTAGCTAGAGATGCCTTAAGTGAGAAGTAGGGCAGATGTTTGATCTGGCAAGCAAAATCTGCATAAAGAGACATTTTCCTACAGATGGTTGACAGTGGTGGCCATTACCTAGATGGTAAGTCAAAAGAGATTTCCTTTGCCCTGCCTTTTCCTGGGTACCTGCATTACATTTAGCTTCTACAGCCAGTGCCTCTTCCAGCTGTGTGGCAAATCCAGCTTATCATCCTTTACATTCTAACGCTCTAACATAAATTCCTGATGGATGAATGGAGTAGGAGGTCTCGTGTACTTAATGGGTGCAATCTGTTGTGGTGGAACATATAACATGCAAGGAAACTGCCTGTAGGATCATCATGATGGTTGTCAAGCTCCCCGCTAGAACTGCACTTGCAGCTCCTCTCTCTTGGGCCATACTGAGGGCTCGAAGGAATGATACCTTCCTTTTGAAGGCCTTCTTTGGTCATCTTCTTATCTGCTGATATGATAGTGGGATATATCTCAATGTCCTAATCAGTACTCATCAAATCTAAGGGGGAGAAAAAATCACAACTAACAGTTATTTCCATATGAGTTAGCAAGCTCAATCCTCCTTTGAGTTCTCACAAGTCTACTTAAAACTCTACTAAAATTAGAATGTTATCCTTTTTAATTCATCACAACCCCAATAGCTTAGGCTGAAACAATGCCAGTGGTTTTCAGACCCACTTTTCCCAGTAGACTGCTTTAAGGGACTTAAATACTGGGAAATACAACTAGTGCCTTGTTTGTTCTCATATCTGGCTTGGGACAGCAGAGTTCCAAAAGAAATACAAGAGCTATTTGTTTATGTTAAGATACAGCCTTGCTCTAAGATGTCATCTCATTTCTGATTTCCCTCATAGATTTACTTCACTCAGAACCAGATGCTTCTTATTCAGTGATTAATTGTAAGAAAACATCTTAGTATCTGTGTTTAAGGTTGTATGTAGCAAATTCTCCACATCTCTTGCTGTTGAATGCTATACTTTGGAATACAAAGATTCTGTCACCTGTCCTTAACAGAAGTCTAAACCAAACCTGTAAAGCACATCCAGCTTCTCATTCAGCAGAACCCCCAAGTCCTTTTTTGCAGGGCTGCTTTCTGTCACCTCATCCCACTGCGTGTATTGATAACGAGGACTTTCTCACCCAAGTGCAGTTCTGGACCTTATGGAGTCTAGGGAGCTCCAGAAGGGAACACATTTATCTTCATTTTCTCAGGCCCAGAGGTAAAGTGGTTCTCATTTGTTGTAATTTTCAAGGATTTGTGTTACATGCACTGCTTCCCTCAAAAACATGTCTGAGATGTAACAAAGCTGTGTTTACAGTACAGTTCAAGACATGTTTGTATGGGCCTTTTCAGTCACTGTGGCAACTGCAGCTTTGGAAATGTCCTGTTGAACTGGCCTTCTGGTTGTGCTTCCCCTTTCCCATAAGGCTATTTAGATGGCTGCTAGCACTGACCATATCTGTGTGGGACTGCTTGCACCTTGAGAGATTACATACTGCACTGACTTGAGCCAGACTGATCCCATACCTAAAAATTCACTTGAGAACCATTGAAAAAGCTGCTTCTACCCCTGACAGAAATCTGCTTAAACTCTTCTAAAATCCTCCAGTGAAGGAGTTTCCAGGATCCTTAATTTAGCAAAGCCTTTCATAGTCCTCACAAAGATCAAATAAGCAAGCTGAAATTTTCTTTGCTGTAAAGTTTCTTGATGTTTTTAACCTAAATAAATAAATAATTGTACTGCCTCCTTACAATGATTTCCTGTGGTGAAGAGGTTAAATTCTCCTTCCTACCTCTACACTTGAGGGTTTTGTTTGTTGGTTTTGTTTTGTTGCTGGGGGTTTTTGGGTATTGGTTTTTTTTTTTAACAAAAGAGAAGGACTGAATACACTAAATTCTTCTACAGCTTTCTCATAGGTTTTGCTGTCTAACTTTTTGAGTACACTTGCTGATCTACTTTGGACTCTTTTCAATTTGCACACATCTTTCTGAGCTTGGCAAGTACTTGCAGTGCCAAATAGAGATGAATAATTACCTCCCATGTTCTACAGATTGTACTGCACCATTAATATGGTCCAGGATCATGTTTCCCCTTTTCCTGAAGAAAAAAGACCAAGGAACAACAAAAACCCTACTACCTACCTCCCACTTCAATCTTTCCTTTTTTAGTTTAGAAACACACTAAGCAGTCTCCAAAACCTTTGTAGCTGAACTGCTGTCAGCAAGACATGTTCTGTTTTCTAAAGGATCTAACCTTGCTAAGTCCAGCCAGATAACAATGATAATGCCTTGAAAGGCTTGCAAGAAAAATTCTTCCCTGGTGTCTATGAGCACGACATTAATAGTTTTCTAATCAAAGATGGAATCTTGTGGCAATAAAGTGTGGTATGCTTTGTGTAAGGAAATACAGAAGCTACAGGAGATCTGTTATTAATGATAATAGTCAATTTTCAGTCCCATGGTGATTTTTTTTTCCTGACTAGAGAGGTTTGGTGAAAATCCTTATGCCCTCACATCAAATAACACATGAGAAGACAGAGGAGGACAAAAAATGCTGTATCAAAATGGACTTAGTAAGGACAAAAAAAGAAAAGGTGAAATGTTCCTCTCTCAGTTAGACCAAACTTCTAAATCTTGTTGTTAAAGAGACTGTACAAACCATACTAAGAAACGTGAGAATGGTGTTGGCTGAATAAGTAGCAATACATTTAATGTGCAATGTGAACATGCTATACCTTCAGAACAAGTTATTGTAGCATGGTTCTAAATATAGCTACTTGGATATTCCACATCAAAATATCCCTCTTTGAAAAATCAAATTTTAAATTCAGCAGTTTTGAGGAGTGTGAGCGTTTTGGTGAGGAAATGTCCCAAGCTTCCTGGTTTTTAGATGGACTGGGTTTTAGTTTTATTTTTTCCTTTAACTCCCCTTTGCCCTAACTGAGCTTCTTTTAGTGTTCATATTTCACTTCTATCAAAACATATTCAGATGAGGAAAACTACAAAAGCCACCCAGAACAGTAGCTGCAGCTACTATATTATTTGTGCCCCCAGTACTACATTCCCTGAGTTTTAATTGTGCCCTTATCTCCCATTCTTTTTCCTTGTGCGTGGTTCTTCTGCCTCCTTTTTGCAATAGGTCAGGACTAATTCTCAAAATGCATAGGATAGTTTTAAGCTGTATATGCAGGGTAGCAAACAGCAAAATGAACTGCAAGTAACAGTTACTTCTAAAAAAAAAATTTAAAGTTTATCTAATTGTGCCTGTATTGGTTCCACTAAGTAAAAAAGTAAAATCATCATCATCATGCCTCATAGGTTTGTAATTTACTTTGTGCATGCTCTGCAGTAGCCACTTCTGATAGGGAATGACCAGGAAGGGAGATTGTAAGGAAAGAGATTAATGATTTTCCTAGGAACAGCCATTTTTCTTTTTCCATGCAGTGGATTCACTGCCCTCTACTGCTTGAGAGGAGAGTAAAACCATTAGGGAACAACCTCACTTGTCTCAACAAGCCGTCTCTAAAACAGCCTGAGTTGAAAACCTCTAATAAGAAAACACTAGTCTCATCTGCTTCCTAAGGAGAATTAAACTTTGTACTGGCAGTAAAACTTTCCACTAAAACAACATGCAATGAGAGTGAAGATCTTTGCTGTTACCTGATTAAAGTATCTGGACTACATTATACTGTCTTTTACAAAGGGCACTGTATGTGTGTGCAGCAAGCAACAAGAAAGCAAAAACTTCATAATTATCAATCTCGGATCTTCAGTGTTGTTTAATGTTTAAAAACCCACCCTGACTTCTGATCTAACAGCAAATGGAGAACTGTT
The DNA here is from genome assembly GCF_015220805.1 of Pogoniulus pusillus. NCBI lineage: Eukaryota > Metazoa > Chordata > Aves > Piciformes > Lybiidae > Pogoniulus > Pogoniulus pusillus. The sequence goes on from NC_087273.1 coordinate 10,938,813, forward strand.
CACTATATTAATGTAGTGAAAGAGGAGTGTTAACTTAAAGTGAGATGTAGTCATCTCTGACTACAAAGCTACCTAGAAAACTAACCATGATGCTGGAATAAAAAAAACTTACTAGACAAGAAGAGGTATTTCCATTTATTTAGCACTAAACAGGCACCCTTTACATGATCACTCCCAGAAGTGCAAGGCAGTCCTGAAGTGAGGGGTTTGTGGTTTTTTATACAAAAGCTTTCACAAAGTCACACCTACCTAACACAGTTATTTCTCCTGCATATTACATATACACTCATCAAAATGTTTGGACACCTGTTCCTGCACAGACAGCCTAGGGCCCCTCTCACAAGGCCAGTCTCACATGCTTAAGACCTTAAGTTCTCTTTCTATGTTTAACTTACAACACTAACTGAAGAAAAAGATCAAACCCAGCATGTTCAAGAAACAGTCTTTTTCTGCATCGATCTGGACAAGGGGATTGAGTCCAGCATCAGTAAGTTTGCAGATGACACCAAGCTAGGAGAAGGTGTTGATCTGTTGGAAGGTAGGAGAGCCCTGCAGAGAGACCTCAACAGGCTGGATAGGTGGGCAGAGGCCAATGGGATGAGATTTAACAAGGCCAAGTGCAGGGTTCTGCACTTTGGCCACAACAACCCCAAGCAGCGCTATAGGCTGGGGTCAGAGTGTCTGAGAGCAGCCAGGCAGAAAGGGACCTGGGGGGACTGATAGATAGTAGGCTGAAGATGAGCCAGCAGTGTGCCCAGGTGGCCAAGAGAGACAATGGCATCCTGGCCTGCATCAGGAACAGTGTGGCCAGTAGGACAAGGGAGGTTATTCTTCCCCTGTACTCAGCACTGGTCAGGCCACACCTTGAGTACTGTCTCCAGTTCTGGGCTCCTCAATTCAAGAGAGATGTTGAGGTGCTGGAACATGTCCAGAGAAGGGCAACAAAGCTGGTGAGGGGCCTGGAGCACAAATCCTATGAGGAGAGGTTGAGGGAGCTGGGGTTGTTTAGCCTGGAGAAGAGGAGGCTCAGGGGCGACCTCATTGCTGTCCACAACTACCTGAAGGGACATTGTAGCCAGGTGGGGGGTGGCCTCCCAGGCAACCAGCAATAGAACAAGAGGACACAGTCTCAAGCTGGGGGAGGTAGAGGCTGGATGTTAGGAGGGAGTTCTTCACAGAGAGAGTGATTGGCATTGGAATGAGCTGCCCAGGCAGGTGGTGGAGGCACCGTCCCTGGAGGTGTTCAAGCAAAGACTGGATGAGGCACTTAGTGCCATGGTCTAGTTGACTGGATAGGGCTGGGGGATAGGTTGGACTGGATGATCTTGGAGGTCTCTTCCAACCTGGTTGATTCTATGATTCTATGATACATCTCGTGAGAATCTTTCTAGATACTCCAAAACCAAGTAATGAGCTCACGGGAAACAAAACCTTGGTTTTTAAATGAGAGGCTGAAGTGTTTTGAAATGCAAGCTTGAGAAATATAAGATCTGAGTAATAAAATAGGCTTAATTCCTGATTTTTAGGGTGACAATCAGATGTTCACAACTGAAATCAAGACTTTGTTTGTGTCCATACAGTACAATGGGAAGTTCATGCTCCGGCTCTGGACATGCCCTTTAAAATCCACTCAGATAGTGTAATATCTCACCTTACTATAAGTTAATGTGGCTCCATCCTGATTTTAATACATAAGCTAGCTTGTCTAGAGAAATCTTGGGCCTTTTTGTAGCAATTAGCATGAAACATAGATCAATATTTTAAAAGTGCAAGCAGTTTTCATACTGTGTTTAGTATACAGAGAGGTTCTCAGCACAGCATATACTGTACTGAAAAACAACCATGTGACATACACAAATACTTGCTGTAGTTAAGATGTAACAGCATCATGAATGGTACTTAGGTCACTGAGTTCATGAGAAGTATAACAGTGACAAGGGCTGTAAACAGGTGAAAGTAGCAAGTATATTGTTATCTCGAGATAGCAGCTGGTGACAATATCACCATGCCTATCCCAATAGTGCAATTTCACATTGCAAATATGCAAAATTCCAATTCAACAGCTTGTTGAGCACTTCTCACTCTGTCCAAAATATATAAGTAGTGTCACACTGCAGCTTAAGATGTTCTGGGGATCACAGTAACTTGCCAAGAGAAACTGATGAGGAAAAGAGGCAGCTAAGACTAGCCAGTTCGTAATTCTCAGGAATTACTCTGCTCTAAGGGTGGGGTTTGTGTATTTTTGGGTAAAAATAGACTGCATTTTAAGCAACTGTCATGCTCTGTATTCTATAAGAGTCCTTGCTGATGCTGCTTCTTAAGCAGCCATGTTAAGGCTGTGTCTGGAAAATCGTCTTCATTCCCTCACACTGAACACTGCCCATTCCCTGCTAGGTAGCTGTATTGGTCTTCTCTCTTTCCAGACCCTGTTTTTGCTGTCTTAGTGAAATTCATGGCCTCTTCCCTAGACATTACCCGGTCTTTGCTGTACATGTGGCTGGTCAACAACAGCTTCAGTTATTTGCAACATCACTATCAGCTACTTCAAGTGCTTCCTACTTTGACACAAGACCTAAAGAGCCCAGTTTAGGTCAGTTACTGTCCTCGTGTCAGTTACAGTATATATTTGCTTAGCATCCAGACCTCTAGCATAAGATTCTATATGCTGATAGTTTAAAAAAAAGGAATTTACTGTTATACACAATCACCCTATGGTGGCCAAAGCCACCCTGGCCATGAACACCTACACACAACTATTAACAGCATTATTATCTTGGTGGTCTCAAAGACATTGAGAGCCAACTCCCCACCTTGAGGTTTGTGCTGCACAGACAGTTTCTGCTGACACATTACTGAACAGTTTCTAACACAGTTCTCAGAATAGAAAATCTCTTCCTCCATATAAAGGAATTTTGATGCTCTGTCCAAATATTTACTATTTGCATGGATGAATATGTTAGTGAACTCTTCAGCAACATCTCAGAACAAGATACTCTGTTCATAGAACCATAGAATCAACCAGGTTGGAAGAGACCTCCAAGATCATCCAGTCCAACCTAGCACCCAGCCCTAGCCAGTCAACCAGACCATGGCACTAAGTGCTTCATCCAGGCTTTGCTTCAACACCTCCAGGGATGGCAACTCCACCACCTCCCTGGGCAGCCCATTCCAATGGCAAATCACTCTCTCTGTCAAGAACTTCCTACATTGAGACAAGTGACAGACCACATGAAATGAAATTTGCTGAAATCTTGTAGAATACCACAAAATTATTAGTTTTTTTTACTAAAAAGGACAAGGATAAGGCTCACTGCCACCTGAATGCATCACCAACAAAAGTCAGCACGAACATCTAAAATCTCAAGCAGTTGCTCGTTTGGGAAACAGCGCAGAGATTCGTTTAACCCCAGAAGGAAACTGTTCAGGAACTGGGGAGAGGCAGCCTGGGAATCGTGCCTGAGACAGCTGCGAAGTGGATCAAGTTAGGACCATGTCTGTGCTGCAGACTAAGCCAGCGACACTGATGACATTTAAGAAGGAAGAGGGGCAGCCACGGGAAGATTTCTTGGGTGCTATCTCAGTGAACCAAGAGGAAGTGTAGAAGTAGTTCACAGAAAAGTGGGAAAAGAAAGTTTCAGCTCAAAGCAGAGTTAATTGTTTCGACGCAGGCTGGGAAGGACGAAATGCTGTTTCCTGCGGCATTGCTCCCGGAATGAATATCACATTGCATGAGGCCTTTAGCAGAACCAGAACGCGGAATTATGACTAAGTCCCTTCAGTTTATAGTGATTCATTCCTGAAATTACCTTAATTCTTTTATAGCTCGCCATGGGGCTCCCCTTCCCGCTCCTTTGGCGCTGCAGTGCCGGACCCTTCAGGCGTGCAGTTCTCACCCGCTGCCGCTGCGGGGCAGTGTTGCTCCGGGAAAAGCGCGGGAAGCTGGGACAGCTCAGCTGCCCCTGCTGCGATCCCACCTCTTCCCTTGGGAAGCTGGGACAGCTCACCTGTCCCTGCTGCGATCCCACCTCTTCCCTTGGGAAGCTGGGACAGCTCAGCTGCCCCTGCTGCGATCCCACCTCTTCCCTTGGGAAGCTGGGACAGCTCACCTGTCCCTGCTGCAATCCCACCTCTTCCCTTGGGAAGCTGGGACAGCTCAGCTGCCCCTGCTGCGATCCCACCTCTTCCCTTGGGAAGCTGGGACAGCTCACCTGCCCCTGCTGCTATCTCACCTCTTCCCTTGGGAAGCTGGGACAGCTCAGCTGCCTCTCCACTTCACCCACCTCTCCAGTTGACCCATCTCTTTCCAATCAACTTCCTATAAGTGCAGGCCCAGTACTCACACCAAAGCAATGCTCACAATGCTGGCAGTGATATAGAATTGTTCTGTTCATGCCCTATATTCAAACCCAGTACAGCTAGGAACTGAAGCTGGTTTCACAATAAATCTGCAAAGGTATCTGTGAGCACAATAGTTTGGCTAAAGCAGTAGAATCATAGAATCATAGAATCAACCAGGTTGGAAGAGACCTCCAAGATCATCCAGTCCAACCTAGCACCCAGCCTTAGCCAGCCAACTAGACCATGGCACTAAGTGCTTCATCCAGGCTTTGCTTGAACACCTCCAGGGACGGTGACTCCACCACCTCCCTGGGCAGCCCATTCCAATGCCAATCACTCTCTCTGGGAAGAACTTCCTCCTAACATCCAGCCTATACTTCCACCGGCACAACTTGAGACTGTGTCCCCTTGTTCTATTGCTGGTTGTCTGGGAGAAGAGGCCAACCCCCACCTGGCTACAGTGTCCCTTCAGGCAGCTGTAGACAGCAATGAGGTCACCCCTGAGCCTCCTCTTCTCCAGGCTAAACAACCCCAGCTCCCTCAGCCTCTCCTCATAGGGTTTGTGTTCCAGGCCCTTCACCAGCTTTGTTGCCCTTCTCTGGACACATTCCAGCACCTCAACATCCTTCTTGAATTGAGGGGCCCAGAACTGGACACAGCACTCAAGGTGTGGCCTGAGCAGTGCTGAGTACAGGGGCAGAATAACCTCCCTTGTCCTACTGGCCACACTGCTCCTGATGCAGGCCAGGATGTCATTGGCTCTCTTGGCCACCTGGGCACACTGCTGGCTCATCTTCAGCTACTATCTACCAGTACCCCCAGTACTCCAAAATACCTGCTTCTTGTACTTACAGTAACAAGACAGTGCTAGTATGTCAATGCATTCAAAAGCATTCTGAAAGCTCATTACAATCTCAAAAGAAAATACTCCTTCTGAATAACAAATGTTGAAGTAGAGGATGTTATTTTTCCTTCTGTTCCTTCTTCGACGCAGTGAGTGGATGAAGGAATTTCCCCAGTTCAAATTAATCAGCAGTCACAGCCTGTGCTTCTGCTTTGCTACTGACTAGTATGCCCTGTCTTATCGCCTGCACAACACCAGACTGCTCTTTCTTTGTGTTGCTGCAATACAGGCATCACTTCCAGTTGCTGTGGTTTTTTATCCCTTATTCAGATAGTCGAGTTGTTCATCATTTTATTCACCTGAAGTGAAACAGGTTGTGTCACAGCTAGGTAGACAATATAAAACCAGATGCAGAAACCCAGGAGAAGTTAAGATCAGTATTAGTTCAGTCCTGCCTACAGCTAGAGTTCATCACAGGAGATGTGTCAGACTACAGCAGAAATGGATCCCCACTGTCCTTAATTTAGCTCCGTTACTTCATCCAGTCCTTACTCAAGCAAAGCCATGTTGGCCCCAACTGCTGTGCTAACATTGACAACAGCTCCTAAAGCCAGTGTTGCCTGGGTTGCCTCTGAAAGTTCAACCAGATCAGAAAGTCTCACATGCTGCATAGGCAAATTATTCCCTGAAAGCCAAACAGTTCCTTTTAAAACCACAGTAGAAATTACATGGAGAACATTAAATCAGAACAGAGATATGAGCAAGTCTGCTTAGACCTTTTCCCTGTATATCCATATAAAAATACATCTGAAAGGTAACAGAATCATGCATTTGCTTGATGATTCTATGTGAGAATTAAAATAGGCTTCAGGAGAAATCTCCCTAGCAAGCCAGCGTTTCAGACAATGCTCCATTCTTCTGTCACTAAACGTGACGACTATTCTTAGCCCTCCTGATCACTCTATCTGATTGTTCTTCTGTAGCACCCAGCCACTTTAGGTGCAATTTGTATTCGGAATAACTATGAAAACTGAAGTTGGAAAGGCAGAATCTGTAACATCAAGTTTTACCTAGTTTCCCAGGAAGGACATGACAGTAATTCTTTGGGTGTTCCTGGTGTTGTCACCTGTCAGCATTGGACATCTTTTGGCACCAAACTCTGCTAAGAACTCTTCCCTCTTGCATCATCAAAAGACTCTGACATTTTTACTGGCTTACAGCACTTGTTCCAAGAACTTGAGAGAAATGAGAATATTTAAAGTCAAATAGTAGGTCTTCATTCTTCATCTCACTTCCCTTCCCCATCCCCCCCCAAAAAAAAAATCTCCAAGCCAGAAATTCTTTCTGGTTTTCAGTTTTCCAAAGATTTTTTCTCCCTCACTGAGCAACAGGTATTCTCATATATTGTAACAAAGTAATGGTCTCCCCAGCACAGCCTTATATAGCTCTTCGAGTAGAATGTCTCTCTAAAAATAGAAACCTCTTTGACATTGAAGCTTCAGGCAGCATGGAAACTGTTGCATTTCAAGCTGAAGCTTTTGGAAAGCGCACTCTGGATTTCCTTTACAAGTGTCCCACAAGTGTGCAAAACGCACAACCCATGCTGCCATGAACTTTGAGTAAATGGGAATTCGTTTGCATCCAGGGCTGTTGCAGCAATAGATTCTTAGAAACAAGCCATTAAAAAAGAATGCACCACTGGCAAAAGGTGCTGGATTTACAGCTCTGCAAAAATAACACTTTCTTCTCCCCACCCCCACCCTCACACACAACTGCCAGCCTTTCCCAGACTGCCTGGCTGGGCAAGATACCCTGAGTTAAGCCCAACACTTGCACTGAGGACAGGAGGACTGATGAAAACAAGCAAACAGTAATCTCACATGTCAGTGTAGCAGTCTTTCCGGTTCTCAGATAGACATTCCTCTTGGGAACACACAGAAAGGAAAGGGCAGGAGGAACACAAAGCCTCTTCCTCCAGCTTTTGAAGATGCTGACATCTTGCTCTTATTAAAGTCAGGGATGCAAAAAGCCAACTCTGCCAGCATGTCTGAACTGGAGACTGCAAGAATAGAAGGTCTAATTCTTCAGAGAACTAAGTCCAGGAGTATTAAACAGAGCTCAGCATCTCTGTGCCAGGCTTGCTCAGACACGACTGTGCAAGGGCAGCAGTCACAGACAGATTATTGACATGGGAGCCAGAATTCTGACTCAGCTTCCACAGGTACAGTCTGAGAAAAACAGTATTTCTTCAATGTTCTGACTACAGCTACCTGTTATGCATCTATTTGACATGACAAAAGAAGTTACTCTTTCTTCACTGTAATATTCCCTGGCAACATATTTAACATCAAATAGAAAGTGCTGTTCTTTCCAGATGAGCAAACACAAGTGAGTACTGATCTTAGTATCTACACGATGAGATAGGTATATGATTCTAGCCTAGAATCTCTCAGCTTTCAGTGTCAGGGCAAATCTCATGCTCTACTTGCAAGATAGTTCAGTTTTACTCTGCTTGGCCCCACACTGAAATTCTCTTACACAGACTTCCACAGTGTTTCATTTCAGAGCTGTGAGGCAGCTCAGGAATACCAACCCTCATGTCAATTTTATGAAACATGCACAAATTGGCAATGAGTTCAGGGACTGCCTACACAACAAAAGACTGAGAGGGCAACAAAATGAATCTTTGAAACAGACATACTCTTTCTTATTTATTTTATAATGACTTTGGGTTAAAGCCATTTCAGACCAAGCCACTGAAAATGAATTAAGAATTACCTCAGCTATGACCATTTTAAAGCTTGGTCAGATTAAACCATGGTAAATTCTGAATATATTGTGAGCCTAAAAAGAAATTGAGACTCAAATAAGAAAATCTTCATGGCAGATTATGGGCTTTAATTATTCATTTCAAAGCAGAGGTTCAAATAACTTGCTCATTGTTTCTATCAGGCAAGTGGCAAAACCTATGGAAGGAATATTTTTCCCTGAAGGCTTGGGAAATATATCTTGAGAGTCTTCAGCCCCTCATTAGGGCCTCTGACACATCTAGTCTTCTCTGTTGGGAGACTAAATCAGAAGCAGACCACTGACTTCCTGTGATAGGTGTGGATACCCTTGGTGTATATCTGCCCTCCAAGCCAGCATTGCTGCTTTCCTGGCCAGCCTATTCTGAACCACCAGGGAGAGGTGAGGCTGATGAACAGTCAAGCTCCCTCGAGTCACAAAAAAGGAGCTGTCCAGGATGGCAGCCAGACAACATTGCAGGTCCTCTACGTGAACCTATATATCTGTGTTCCCAAAACCTTCACCTAGCTTAGCAGAGCTTTTCTTCCTGAGCACCAAGATGGCATGGCATGATACTGCCTTCATTTTTAAAAGATTGTTTCAAAACATCACACCATAAGCATGAAGTAAATGCTAAGTAAATCATGAGACTGATAACTGAGTTTGCATGGGGGTTTGTGTTTGTTTAAATAGTGAGTCCTGGGAAATTTGTCTGAAATGCTATTTCACAGCTGAAGGCCTTAGCCAATATACCTTTGTCCATAAACTAAGGTATAAGAATCAGACAAGTAGAGAAATGCCAGGAAATAGTGAAAATGGGTGAAACAGTACAAGAGGCAATTCTGAAATTCAGTCAGTAGAGAACTTTCCAGGAAAAAAGAGCTGATTCATTTTGAGAAGTCAAAGAAATACAAACAGAGAGAGCAACATGGTGGAGCTAATGTGAAATCCTGGTACATGAAGCTACCAGCTTCCATAGAGGACCATTCTCTTTAGTCTAACTGCAGATTTTATTCAGTTGAATAGCCCACCTAAAGATGACTGCAAGCAATAGGAGCTGGAACTCAGGCCTTATTGAGCTCTCAGCTGATTTTGGGCCACTGTTTAATTCACACTTCTCTAATGATTCAGAGCTTTGAGCTTTCCTTTGAAGATCAGGCATTGGCACTCTCTTTGTGCATGACAAAATAACTGTTTAATGTATATTGTTGACATGCTGCATTTACCAGATGCTTGTGTTATTTGGTTTTTTGAACAATCTGACTAATTTGTGCTAATGCAGCCCCAAAAACCCTCCCCCACCCCTGTAATTTGAGATCTGGCCCAGTCGTGCTGAGTGTTGTATGTGCAGAAAGCTCTCACAGTAAACACAGTGCCACTGCTTTCTCCTTTGGAGGTGAGGCAATGCTTCTAGTTACCTCTTTGTGATCCTTCTCATGTTAACTGAATTGCTGCCTTGGCAGTGAGGCAAGTAGCAAGAAATACATCATCAGGCACACATTTGGGTATAACCTTGACATCACTGACAGCGATAGCTGCAGCCCTGGCTGAAACAGAAACCTGCAAGGTGGCATTTGTTTCTTCGTGCTGCCTTTGCTATTCCTTCGGGGAGGACGATCATATGGCATGCTTGTGTATTTGCAAACTCATGACATAATGTGAGGGGATTGTCATAAACAATACCATTTCAGGGAATGGACTGAGGAGACTGAATAACGACTTCATTTTAACTGTCACTGGAGTAGTTTTGCTCCAAGGATTAAAAGTGTCATCTCATATCTTGATTTGTAATGAGAACCTTCCCTCTCTCCTTTCCCTTTATGCCTGTTCCCTAACCTCCCACATCAAGGGAATTTGGGCAGATGACCAGTAGAGGGAAAATGAGACAGGGGAGCCACACAAGACCGAGTAATTGATACAGGATATGAAGGTAGGAATGAGTGGGTTTGACAAAGTGCACACTAGCAGCTGAGTGGCTCATTTGCCTGCTAGTAGGATGGATTTATGGTCTGTATGTCACTGATTTAAGCCAGTCATCCCTCCAGCCCTGCCATATCCCAAAACCCCCATACCCCTCATGCATCCCCCTCCTACACATTGCTTAGTCTGAAAGGCAGATCACAAGATAAATCATCAAATTACACAAGAGTGCTTTGGACTAAGCTGAGGAAAGCACAAAGGCCTCCAGCAATCTCTTTCCTTCCAAGCTCACCATTCGCCCACCAAGACAGATTTTCACACCTCAGCACTGCTCTTATCACAACACTGGGGAAGCACCACGCACCTGGTGCCTGGTCTGGTCTAAGGACCACACTAGTAGTGCGAGTATATAGCAGCTCTGCTGCTGCATCAGTGACCAGTTCGACCCAAGATAAAGCAGTGGATATGCTTACCACAGACTATCTAATGTCATACTGCCAGTGTTGCCTTACACTGCTCAGTAGCAGACAATACAGACATTTTCATTCCCCATCCATTCTCCCTTAAACTTATTGTCACAGAAATTTTCTCCAGGGCATAACCTATCCTGTAGTTAGAAGACTTTTGATGCTACCTGTGCACTAAAGCATTCAGTAAAGATGCATTATTTTCTCAGTCCTAAAGAAACACTGACAATTCAATTCTCTCTCTTAACAGGGGGTGGTGGGAAAGAAGAAATGAAACATAGCTACAATGTTCATGGAGAGATCAAAGTCAGTTAGGATTTAAAAAATAAGTCAGGAAGCACACAGACAGTCACTGTTCAAGCAGGGCAAGAAGGAAAGGGGAATGGAAGTAGAGCAGACAATGCACAGCCAGGCTACTGAGAGGCAACAGCATTCCTCCTCTTGTCACATGTTCACCTATTCACCAGCAGCACTAGTAAAGAAAATCAGCACTACATTTTGGTTCTGACACAGCAGCTACAGGTATGCAGTAGGACACCCCTCAAAATGATAATCCATATCCAATCTACGCACTAGATGTGTTGTGCAAAGTGAATAACAGACTTTAATTTCTGTATCCAGGCTCACTACTGTGAAATCTGCTGCACTGCCAGCATACCAGATCAATATTTCAGAGGTCATTATCTCATCCCTTATTCAGCTGCTAACTCTGGATTTCTGCCAGAGAAAGGCAGTCACTAGCAAGATGATACTAGTACATTAAGCAAAGCTTGGGAGAATCTGAGCAGGCTTTCCTTTTCACTGAGATCAGCCTGCTCTCTGGTTCAAAATGGCACAAGATCTCTCTTAATATATAAATGCTTAAATGTGTCCTTTGACTTTCCCACAACAGTATGTGCAAGAAGTTGGACTGAACTGCATTTGCTGAATATACTATAAAAAGAACTGAACCTTTATGGGAATAGTTCTCACATTATGGGGAGGAGACAACAGTTACCAAACCAAAACAGTGCACTTAAGAAATGCAAAGAGTGCAACAGGAGGACTGACTGGAGACAGAGTTAAACAATAAGTAAACCAATAACTAGGTGGTACCACCACCCCTCTGCAAGAACATCTCATGAAGTTTTACAGGTGTAAGCCACGAGCAGAGCTTTGCTTTAGCTGTGAGTTGGTAAGTAAAGTCAGAAACTTTTTGGCAACTGGATCAATGAGTTTTAAAGTTAAACCCCATTCACTTCACTACAAACCCTGTTACAACAGCAATTTCATTCACAACATACTTCTGTATCCAGTAACATTTCATAACACAAACAGACAAAACTGACACTTGTGTTTCAAATGTGCTGACACCAAATAAGAAGCTGTAACTGTGTTTTCCACCTGCATATTTCCACCTCAAACTTAGTGTAAGGATCACACAACATAACCTGGGAAAACAAGAAAAAAGTCATTAGAAACCTCCTTATATTAAAAATCCACTAATGGTTACTCAGGTATCTGCCAGCCAATCTATGAAGAGAGATAGTAAAATCTTAGTGCTGTATGCAGAAAATCATGTAAAGTTGCAGTGAGTTGCTAGTATAAAGAAAATCACACTATTTCTATGTAATGGGAAGGCTTTGTAATGTGAAAGCTTATAATGCTTTTCTAAACAGTAAATAGGTCACTGCTTTTGTGAGGGAAAATGTGAAAGACCTCAACTCTTAGTTGTTTAACTTAGTAGTTACTGGTGAGACTGAAGTGACTGTGCACACTAAGGGTTGTAAACCCATGATTAAAGGCAGTGACTATTTTATTTAGAAAGCACTATTTAGATGTTTTTTAAACACAGTGATTATGGTAAGATGCCTAAAGGCAGTTTGCTCTAGTAGTAACAAATACTGCTTTAAAAGCTGGCTAGTTGTTGGGCCTGAGAAGGTAAACTTAATTTGAGAATCATCATTCAACAGGGGCATAACAGCAGTCAAAGGACATATCCTTTCACCCTCTATTATTGATGTTTAATCATCAGCCTAAAAGAAAACACAAAGTGACTGCTCTTAAAAAGTTTGCAGCTGACACAACTGAGGTAGTAAACAATAATGAACACGGACAACTGATCTACAGAAATCCTGTTTGCCTGGTCATCTGTGCTATTTTGGGCAAGACATTTCATCATAACAAAACATAAGGTTAACCATCAAAGACTCAGGACTAACACCGAGGACACAGATGTGTAAATAAGGTAAACTGAAACCAGCTTCAAGACTCAAAGATCATACAGCAGTTGAGAAGAGGCTTTAGGAATCAAATAGGATATTCAACTGAATGGAGTCTTCTCAATGAAAGAAACTACTCTGTATGTGCAAGGGACCTTAAATAGCAGAGAAGTGTGTTTCCACTGCATCCAATGCTGTATTTCCTGTTCTGTTGTCTAAAAGCTGCTGGGAAACTGCAAAAGGATCATCAAGTAGTTTTTGAGAATAACATGAGGCTTGGAAAGCTTCCTTTGAATGGACAATATCTCTGTGCAAGTATATATACAAGTATATGTCTACTTGAAAGCCACAAAAGTCTTACTTCAACAGATAAAGGTTTAAGCTACGTGGATTCTGTTTATTATGTTCAGCCTGCTCATTTTCTCAGGTTGGTTGCTTAGTCTGAGAAATCGTTGAGTCAGATCTGAAGCATCCCACCTAGACCCACATCCCAGACACAGCTGTGTACTTCTAGCAGCACACCACAATAAGATATATTATGTGCTTCCCAAAAGTCACAGCTAAAGCAAGACTGTGAAATATCAATAATTCCGTAGTTGTACAAAACTAGGACAGCAGAGTGTCCTCAAGTTCATTTGCTTCACTTATAAACTACAACTCATTGACCTTGTTATCAGGCTCAACATACCTCCGCTCTCTGATCTGCTTATTATAGGGCTCACACACAACATCAAGATCATCAGCTGGTAAGCTGAGCCCCAGTTGCTGTCTGTGCAGCCACCACAAGTAACAGGTGCATCAGTTTTGGCTTTGAAGACTCACCAGGACGATATTTTTTGAACCAAGTTTCCCTATTGCCCTGATTTGCTGTATATTGTTTCAGTAGCACAGAACAGTTTTGGGTTGTACAAGCTAAACTGCTTTCATATTAAATCAAAGGAGCAGGTCTAACACCTGCTACCTGACAAGGAGTCTCCAGGTAACATGAGGCTAGCATCAGCTTAAAGTAAGAACACTACAGCATATATAGCATGAAGGCTGAGCACTCAGCATTAGCTTGCTCTACTAAGGCACTCCTTTGCCTCACACTAGCATGAGCACAGCACCTGTGTACCACTCAGTTTATTTATCTTTCAGTGGTAAAGAGCTGAGTGAAGCTGCCATGTGCTGTAGGCACCTGTGACTACTCCAACCTCAGCAGCATCCCACAGCTACCACCAACCACAGTGAGCTAGCGCCCCACATTCTTTTCCCCTTATATACCTGTGCCTTTGGGGTGTGATCTGCCACCAGCACATCACAGCACTCAGACCTTACGGTTTCCAGACTGTCCTTACAGGCACTACTAAAGAGCTTCTGGACAGCCCTCAGTGTCTTGTTGCAGCAGCGGCTTGTGAGTAGACACCAGGCGAGGAGCTGAGGAGCCTCCCGCTAGTCCCTGTGGCATTCTCTTCTAGGAAGCAGTGCTGCTGTTGCTTATGCAGTTTCACAGTGGGATCTGACTTCTCCACAGTGCTTAGATAACACTGAGCATCCAAGCTAAGTTCTTAACATCTCTGTGGCTAGAGAGGGAGGGACCTTTAAAGATCGTCTAGTTCCAATCTCTCTGCCATGGGCAGGAACACCTTCTACTAGACCAGGCTGCTCAAAGCTCCTGATCTTGATCACTTTCAGGGAGGTGGCACCCACAACTTCTTTAAGCAGCCTGTTCCAGTGTCTCACCATCCTCAGTGAAGATTTTCTTCCCTATATCTAATATAAATCTGTCCTTGTTGTGGAGGCAGGGAATTAATGTGGCCAAGTCAGGAATATATATAAAAATAGGACTATTTTTTTTTCCTGAAACCCTCCCCCCCCCCCCCCCCCCCCCCCCAAACTATATACAGAAATTGATTTACTTTAATTAGCAGACTCAGTTTGCTTGAGAAGATCTTACAAGTATACCATAGATAAATTTGACTATTTTAGAAGTCAGGAAATGGAAAAGGCCAAGCTATAAATGCAGCTTTTCCCCACTATTAATCAGGCTGAGCAGAAAGTTTACTCACAGGTGAGCCAGGCTGGCTGAAAGGGCTGCCCAGACGCTTGTCAGCTCTCTCTCTTTCAAAAGACAGCTGAGGCTCGTTAGGTCTATCAGGCTTGCACAAAGGGCGCTTACGGTGGGCAGAGGTCTAAAGCAGAGACGGTCTGGTCCCTCAGGAGCTTGTCCTTCGCAGCGCCAGGGGACTCTCTGCATGAACTATCCAGGCGGGGGAGAACTCTCAGATGGGAACCCCAAGGTGGGAAGCACCCCAATATTTGTACCCTTCCTAGACAAAGAGCAGAGTTACCACTCCCTAGGCACGAAGACCACAGCCAACCCCAGCCCGATTCCAGCGCGGGCACTGCACGGGCACCCCTGGTGCAGGAAGGGCCCTTTGCTCCCCTGCTTCATGCCTGCAGGGCAGGGAGAGGAGAGACAGGTTTTTGTGCCTTTTCCTCTCCCGTTCAAACCACAGAGGGAGAGGAATTTTGGGGTATCCAGGACTCCAGAACAACCCTCTTTCAGTTTAAAAACACCACTCCTCATCCTATCACTATATTCCCTGATAAAGAGGCCCTCTCTCCCTGTCTTTCCTGTGGGCCCCCTTCAAGTACTGGAATGAGGAATTGCTCAGCACTTGACATTTTAAACAGCAAGGGGCACTCCTGATAGCAGGGAATTCTGCATATAGGAGTAACCCAGAAACAAAAAGAAATTGCATACTTTGGGTAAACTGCCCAAGTAATCCAGCACTGCTCTTCACACACTCTAGCAACAGTGACCTAAACACCTGAAATTAGAGACTATTATAACAAATGGCTCAGAATAACCTGAAGATTTTATTTGTATACAACACTTTAATACTGTTAAAAAAATCAGAACTTCTTCTGGGCAGAGCATGCACAGAAACGACTAAGGTCAGTACTGCTGCAAGGTTGATATGCCATGCACAAAGACTTCCTTAAACTGTATGGAATCCAGAGTGAACATCTCCACTGTCATTTCATAGGAAAATTTGTGATTTGAAGCAAACCGAAGCATTCCAACAAGCACATGATATAGCACTTGCATAATAAAAAGGAACAGTTGCAACCAACGGGGAGCAGAAAAACCCCACAGTTGTATGCCCCAGGAGCAGCTGTTGTCTTGATGGGTTCAGCACTAATGGTAGCAGGCTCTACTTTGCTGTGTTACACTACTATTGCAAGCACTCAGAAACTAGGAAAATATTTCCATACATGTATTTTTAGCAGTGAGATCTCATTCACAAGCTTTACAGGAAAATCCACTTTTCCTTCCTAAAGAAAACTCTGGCTCAAGGCAGACAGGAGAAACAAGTAACTGAGGAACTGGGCTGCACCGTAAGGCAAGAGCCATCACTAGTTCTGGAAGAATCTCTTCTGCTTTACAACCAAGTCTGTCTTGCTTTAAACTCCCAAGAATGGGATAAAGGGTTTTTACTCTACCCTGTGTGATCAAGTTGGTTTTTTGCTAACAATGACAGTTTTTGTTTCCCAGTGGGCTCACCAAAGGCTTTCTGCCAAAATTTGAGAGAAAACTATTCACTAAACATGTATTTTACCGGGAAGATTCTGCTTTCCACAACTCTTCTGGGGAGGATTGTTTGTTGTTCTTTTATTTTTTTTCCCAGGAATCTGAAAAGAATGCTTCACACAAGTAAATTATTCATTTTGTGGGTTTACACTGAGGACAGAAAACCAAAGCCAGAAACAACTACAGCTTGCCTGGCAAAGCAGTCTACATATTGCTGAGTATTCTGGTGATATCCTGAGGCTCAAATGACACAAATGACAATGGTGTACTTCTACCTTAGCAGCAGCCTGCTATAACTTACTATACAACCTGCCCTTGCTCATTTTTTGTCAAAGCCCTCTCTCCCCCCTTTTATTCCCCTAACAGAAACACCAATAAAACTAAAGGATAATACTAAAGTGACTTTAAATAGACATAGTTCAAATCTGGGAGGCACAAGTGCCTCTGGGGGAGGCTGGAAAATAAAGCCGATGTACAGTCAGGAGAACTATCCATCCCTACAGCATGTGCAGCATGATCCTGCAATGGCAAAAGCATGTTAAAGGTTTGATTTATGTGGACAAACCTGGAAATAAAATACTGATAGCAAATTTGCTCAAAGTGCCTATGAGCTGCAATACTGTTTGAGATACAGTGACTTATAGTAATCTTTTTTTCTGCATGCCTAGTCAAAGAAGGGGCTGATGTTTTGTATGTAGGTCCAAATATCTCACAATCACAATCCCAATGTCTCACAATGTCTTTCCCAGGGTATCGAAATAGACTAAGAGGCCCTTTCAAAAAGGTTAAAAGGAAATTCCTTGTCTATTTTCTTTGAATTGTATGAAAGAGTGTTAAAAAATGATGAAACTGATTGTGCTGTCTAGGAATTCATGTAGACCAATCAACATGGCACATTTCTACTTCTGATTTTGACATAAGTCAAAAGCAACAGTTCCTCTCCTGAGACAGCTGTAACTGTAATCTGTGACGGAACTGACCCCAAATTCTCAGACTAAGAAACAGAAACAATCTTTCTTCTCACAGTCCAGGTATCACAGTATGCTACTTCAGAGTTCACATGTTTTTTCAAGAAGAGTCACTGTAATATTTTTCCTAGCATACACATGAAATATTTACATCCAGACCTAAGATGCCTTCAAACTTCTAATGGTATACTCTCCAATGTAAAAAACTAACCATCCCTCAACCCAAATCCTAGCACATATATGAAATAAAACATTCTAAACACTGTTTAATCTGTCATTTCTTCCTGAAGTGCAAGGATGTTTATGCTTGAGCCTAAGAGGAGATAAACAGAGCAGCATACCAGTCCATATTTGTCAATGTTAACTGCAAGGTAGAAACTGGCTTCTGTAGGCAGCAGGCTTCTGTTTCTTCACTGCTCAAAAAGCCATAATACAACATGAGTATGTATAAATTGAAACAACAGAGGCATGCAGTCCCACCAGAGAGAAATGTGCAGTCTCACTCTTTGTTCCACCTGTTATCCTGACCTCAAGAAACCCTTCTAAACTGCCCCCAGAGATGCATCTTAGGTACCAGCGCAGTGTCCTAACAGTATATTGGGGATAATTTCATGAGTCTGGGGACAATGCATTCTCCAGTCTGGAGTCAATCAGAAGTAACCTCCCTGGAGTCAGTGAGGGTGGCTTTATTGCTGAGTGGTAGAACCACACAACTTCTTTAAATGCTTTCAAGGTGAGAATTATTAAGGATAAAGTAATAGCCCCCCAATTGAATATGGTATAAAGGCAAAATATCTGCACCAACAGGTTGAAGATTGGGAGCAAAGAACCCCAGAACAGCCCTTTTATGTGTTTGTCATTCTAAAATAGACTCCTGCAAGCATCCTGGTTAATATAACACACTGTTTGCCAAATATGTACTTTAAAAATAGCAGTCAACTGTATGGCATACCTTGAGTGGTGTTAAAGCTGTCTAGGCTTTGTTATACAAAGACTATGATAAGTTATAACATGCTGCCAGTGGAAAAAAGAAAAAGTGAAACAGCAAAAACTGAGTTGCAGAAGATTCTTGAATGAGTACTTGGCAGGGTAAACCATAGGAGGCATTACTTTAATAAATCAAGCGTGTACTCAGATGACTAAACATGGATTTAGGATTTCCAGTGGTTTCATATGTTTATAGTTTGGCAACTAAAGCTACAGTTGGGCATCTAAGGAAAAGTGTCCAGCATAGCAGAGGTCTGTGTCCCTACAGCTCTAACAGCATGTAGACATTGACATTCTGCCTGAATTTAGACATCCTTCTTTTAAACTCTTGGCACAGATTACATCTCTAACAGACTTTCATTTGGAGAGAATCCGATGAGAACTTCTGCACTTCTGCTAAAATCTGACCAACTGGTCCATGTGTCTTCCTTTTAATAAACCAAAACATTCCAGCCTGTTTGACACTCAGCTCAAAAGCTCAGTAAAGAACTTTTTGTATTTGTTAATATTGGCTAGAACAGTATTAAACTCAACGGGAATATGTTATTAATTTGTGTTTATGATCAATTATTGATCTTTTTTTCTTTTGTACAGATAAAAGTAAGTTGAGGACACAGTTGCTGCTCTTTTCAACTGAACACTAATTTTGCAATTTGGAATTTGTGTTTGACTCATTGTAGGTCCGCAGCAAGAGCAAAGCAGCTAAGGCTGGACTGTGTGAGGGAGATGAGGTGGTGTCTATTAATGGCAAGCCTTGTGGAGACTTATCCTATGCTGAAGTTATTGTTCTGATGGAAAGCCTGACTGACGTCCTGCAGATGCTTATCAAGAGGTACAGGAATGCTCAGAATGCTTTGGTGCAATTCTGTTCAGTGAACCACACGGAAAATGCTGGTTTTGAATGCACTCGTGTCACAGACTTTTGCTGTGAGCTCCTGATAGTCCTTTTACTAATGTCTGTAACTCTGCTAGTCTGTACTGAAAGGGGGGAGGACAGAGTATTTGTTCTGAAGGAGTTAATGTATGTAATTTCAACAGAATTAAGAGTACAGTCTCCAAATGTAATGATTTTATTTCTTATTAAGTATTCTTAACATTTACAATGTGTCCACTACCATTCTGCATACTGCAGAGTCTTGAGACCAATTTTTCTTCCCATTCCTTTGAAGCAGTGAAGTGTTGTTATTCCCCATAGATAGGGAAGTGAGGCTTACAGAAAGCAAAGGCTGCATAGATGGAGAAAGTGTGTTACACAGATATGCCTTGATGATGACATGGCAAATGGTCTTCTTGGGTGGCAAAATGCGTTAGTAGTCAGGAGGGGGAGAGGGTCTGGAGGTCATGAATTCTATTTCTGTAGCTGTTATCACTACACTAGATGAGGTGGGGGAAGTCACAGCTCTCCAGATCTCAGCTTCTCCATTTATGAAACAGTGATAGTGGATTTTAGTTTTCTTTAAAAATGCTTCGAGCTTCTTAGAGAACCCTCATGTAAATTTGCCAGCAAGTCAGCACTCCTGCTTACTGCACATCGTTCTATTCCAGTGACTGTTCTCTCACTGTTGTCAGTGTAATAACTGCTGTCTTGAGTTCAGAACCACCTACAGTAAGCACATCTCCACAGACCCTGTGAATTCAGACAAGGTGAACTCTGAATTGCCTTCAGGGCCAGTAAGAAGAGGAAGAAAAGTAATGAGATTTCCACACCCTTGTAGGGAATGATGACACTCCCTAAGCTCCTGAGCAGTTCCCTGTGTCTGCTGTCCCACAGGCAGGACCAGGAGGATAGCAGGGGTCGGTATTCATCACAACAGCTATCAGAGCAGTGCCACTATAAAGGCTGAAAGGACTCTGCTGGGGAATAAAGGAAAAAAGAAGATACTTATCTCTGGTTATCAGGGCTGTCTAAACAGCACGTGGAACTACTTTGTGGTTTCTGCAGCCAGTGGAAAGGAACTTTTCTGAAGTGTCTAGTAATTCACAAGCACGATCTGCCTTCAGACTAAGACGTTTTCAAGAAATATCAATTTCATTTACAACAGATATTTTGCATGTCCTGTCTGTGCATGTTGTCTTGGGCTGAGTAACAGATCAATGTGATGAGATCAGGGGAACAGTGATAACTGAGGATTACAGTTTACCTTCTCCATAGGGCATAGCTCTTGATCCTAGTTCAGCAGTGGACCATTTGAATGCTCCTCATGTGATATCTGCATTCTTATGTTTTTAATTCACAGCATGACTACTGGAACTGCACTGGTAAAAATGGTATTTGCGGCTGACCAGCTGTCTTCTTTGCAGCCATAGAAATAGCTCCATGTGCTTTGACTCCTGCCTGTTGCTGTTCTATAACTGGTATTTCTGTGGGTCTGAAGGCCACAGCATGTTCTAGCTGAAAGTAACAGGACATCTTCCACTCACTCCATTTGTCCTGCTTGAATGGAAGACGTGTCCTGAAAGTCGAACCGAACCAAAGTGCTTAGCCTGCATCATTCAGAATCTCACAGAATGAAACTGTCTGTTAGAAATGTTAAGAAAATTGTACTTGCTCAACACTCAAAAAGTAACTAAAATCTTCTACAGAAATTCACTGTGAGAATATCTGACTTTCTTCTCATCAGATCATCTCACCCAGCTCCCAGCACCTCCTGTCAGTGTAGTTCAGGGTATGGGAAAATAAAATGGAGCATTTCTTCTCCCCTGCCACCTCCTTTGTGGGTAGTATCCCTTCTCAGCACTACCACCACAACGATTTTTCAGAAAGTGTCTTAGCACCCCCTGAGAGCAATGAGAAGCACATTCTTCCTTTCCTGATTAGTCATTTTTTAGCAGGTGTCTCAAGAAAATGCTGAAAAACATGTGGAAAGAATAATAACTAATTAAAGTGGTCTTCCAATGGTGATCTTGGCATCCAAGCACCTTTCAATGTCAGGGAAGAATATTTCTCCTTGGGAAGCTTCTAACTATTCCTAAACTGTTTGCATGAAGGATAAGATTTCATAGACATTTGTTGTTGCCCTAATTCTGCTCTTACTAAACTTACCGGGAGGAAAATCAGGATTTTAAAGTAGTTTTAAAAATGATAGTTGGTCTTTGATGTCTACAAGTAGTTTTCTCAATCCCCTGCAAAGCACAGTCAGTTACTGACCAACAGTGCCTACAAAATCTTTGGTCTAGAAGATCAGAGGAAAGAGACATCCTGCAGGGTGGGCACTCTCCAGATGCCATGTGGGGGAGCATCTGACTGACCTTCCCAGCAAATGCTGAACAGATGTATCCAGGAGACACGGAGAGTGGGGACAGAAACATTAGCCTGCCTTTTTTGCATCAGTGTTAGCAACTTTTGGGCTGCTGCTGAGTCTAGAAACAAAATTTCTAGGGGGAAGCAGGGAGTGTGCTCTCTGCATACCAAAATGAAATGCACCATGTAGGGAGTAAAACATGACTTGAGACAAATCCTGCCATGCTAAGTGCATGAGTTCTGCTTCCTTACACCAGGGGTGTTGTTCCTGCAGTGAGCTGGAAAGACCTGAAACAAAAATCATAATTTGACAAATCAGAATTTTAAGTTACAAAATAAGAGAGCAGACCTGGTATTCTGCCTCCTGGCACACAGATAGACATTTATGTCTATATAGAGTAGAAGTATATCCATAAGTAACAAGGACCTTTTAAGGTGGAAATCTTCCTCTCACACATACACACAATCACTCGGCTACCAATAAAGGCTAATATTTAGTTGGCCCAGCCCCCAGTATCATATCTTACAAGGAAATGTTTACAGATTTCTGTAATTCATCTGTACTTCAGAGCAGTGTAATTGATCATCCAAATAGCATAATAGGATGGAATCCAGCAGCACTCACAAGGAGCTCCCTAAATTAAAATCTGTCTGACCTTTATGTAGCTCCCTATGTGGTTTAATGGATGTTACTTACACATTCTGTGCTATCTGAGGCAGACTCAGACTGTGACAAGCAGTACGCTGCATGACTAGAAAAGCAAGTGATGTTGAGGTTTCTTTAGTGCACTGAAAGATTTATTTCTTCTGTTGCTTCTTCCAGCCTTTCTTTGTGGGGGGTTCCAAAGTCTCAGAATACTCAGGAGCTGCTTTTGATTTCAGAAATCCCCACATTTCTTGAAAAGTGCTTTGCTGCCTACTAGTCAGCAGAAAGCCTCCATAGCATGCTGCAGTCCTGCTGCACAGAAAAGGGTTTTCTCAAATTAATAGTGATAAGTCTGTCCCAGAGTGCAGAAAGAAGCAGCTAGAGGCTATACTAGGAGTCCTAACAGCAGTAAAACTGCCTAACTGGGCCAGAGGAATGAATAGTTCCAAAGAACTGCACTGAGGTCTATAGTATTCTTCAGAGTCAGAGTAATATTTGCCAATTAAAAATGGATATTTTTTTACTGACTAGGGAATATTGTATAGGACCAGTGGAATAGGCCCAGAATGTTTTGATTATTCCATGATATATAAGGATGATGATCCTCACAGGAATTGTTTGAATGTACATTTAAAGTATTTTTTCCCCCTCCCTCTGATCCTCATCCAGTACTTAGTTACTGCTCAGAGTGTAAACCCCTTGGGACAGAATCTGTATGTGAGGATGGTGGCTAAAACAGTTGCACTAGTAGCCACAGAGCCAAGAAACAACCACTCTTCTGGTGTCATGTAAAGTTAATTTTCTCATGCACATGCAAAATATGAAGAAGTATTGTTCCAGAAGTCACAGCAGCACTTGTCTGGAAACACTGTAACAGAAATATATCTGTGAGAGCACACTGATGTTAGGAATGACATCATTCAACACTGTAGAAGGATGGCAGTAGGAGCATAGTTCTGTGCAGCAGTGTAAAATCCCTGTTGCTGAAATGAAAGATATGAAGATGCTTAAATTTAAGACCTCTACATTCTGAGAAAATTATTCAGTGGATCTGCTAGCACATTCCACAAGTAATACAGGGGGAAAAATACTACTGTAACTGTACTTGCAATGGCTGTGCTTACAGCAGCTTAATTTCCTGAATTATTTGTTTATGTATGTGCAGATCCTCCAGTGGAATAAATGAAAACTTGAGTGCTGAAAACGGAAAGCACAACATAAAAAATGAGGACTATAGAGAGAGCACCACACTGCAAACAAAGACAGCGAAAGAGATCCCCCATGGAGATTTATGCATCACAGAGATCTGCAGTGAGACGCACCAGGGAGCAAGCGAAAGCAACATACACTTTTCTGAAACAAAACAAGAGACCACACAAAGCCACAGAATTACTTCTAAAGTGATAGGCACTTCCAAAGTGCTCATGACAGATGAAGCTGCTCTCAGAGGGAAGACAGAAGAAAGAAGGCCGGGTACTATGGTTGAGCTGCAGCTATCCCTCACAAATGACGTGCATAAGGGCACCAATGCTCCTGCTATGACTCTCTTAGGGGCAGAAAAATGCACCCCTTCAGGAAGAGGACCCAGTGTTCAAAATGAGACAGGCCCTGTGATCTCATTCCCTCTGGGTGTGAAAGAGAGCAACATCCAGTGGTCAAGCAAAGTAGTCCAGTTTTCTAGTAGCAAAGAGGTTAAGAGGATCCAAGGTGCAGCTCCATCTATCCCCAGGGTGGAGGTGATCCTAGACTGTTCGGATAGGGAGAAGGAAGCACCCAAGTCTCTGTCTGAGAGTGGGTGTGTTGACTCTCAAGTGGAAGGAGGGCAGTCAGAGGCACCTCCTTCCCTCCCCTCCTTTGCAATCTCATCAGAAGGCACAGAGCAGGGAGAAGACAACCGGCACTCAGAAAAGGATCACAGACCTCTCAAGCACAGGGCAAGGCACGCAAGTAAGTACGTCCCATCTAATCGTTTGCACTGCCTCAGGGTATCTTTTGTAACTTGAAACAGAAATTCAGAATTTAGAATGCATTAGGGAAAAAGTTAAGCCTTTTTTTTTCTGTTGTTGTTTTTGCACTGCAGCTTTCTAACTTTCTCTTTTTAAAATGTCTTCTTTTAAATGTTGTTTCTCTTCTTGCTTTATGTAATTTTTCAGGGTAATACAATGCTCCTGGAGTTGAGCCAAGAGTATACCCATTCCTTAACTGTGCTGAATTTGCTTAGTAGAATTCCACTTTGAAATTAACTCATTATTTTGTCCAGAAAGAGCTGCATTCTGGAGGTCTTCTAATTTAGAGCCAATCTGTAAAATATTAACAAAATTACCAAGATGCTTGCACATGTCTGAAGTGAATCCTATTAATTTCTCCTTTATAGAAAAAAATCTTGATGTTGCCATTTGCATCATTCAAAATCAAAGCTATGCATCTGCTTTGGAAAGTTAATTTAAAGAGCTAGCATAAAAGTTTGATGTTGCCTGCAGAAGGGATTTTGACAGACACTAGCATATGCCTAACTGTTACATGATCCTTTCAGTTTTGTCAGTCTTCTCTAGACTGTAAAGTGAACATGCTATTTCTCCTGGCTTCCATATGCAGAGGTCAGCTCCAAAATGTGTCCAAGTTTTCATGAGAGTAAACTTGCAGTTGGAACCAATATTAATTAACCAACTGTAGATACATATTATTTATTTACCTGTTTATTTATTCACTATTTTATTCATCTGGGACCTCTCTATTGGTTGCTTGCTCTTTCACAACAATGTTAAGAATCTTGTCTGGGGATTTAGTAGCAGTATGTCAAAGGTGCTTGAATGTGTGCAGTGATATACTGTAGCAGCAAGCTATTTCATATGCTCATTGGAATTAGTCTGCTAACCCACTGCTAATTCTTCTGTAAGCTTATTTTTAGCATGATCACCATTTGTATCTTATTGGCAAGTGGATTAAGCAGTTACTTCTGTCTAAGTGTCTGCATGCAATCCACACATTTTTGACATATTAAGGAAAGTATAAATGAAAAGTTCCCAGGCTTTACGTTTTGGCTGTAAAGTTAGAACTGACTGTGGGACTGCGCCTGTCCTTTTAGAGAATTACTTGCAATGTCTGCCTGTTAAGGCAAAAGTACAAAGGAAGAACTGTATATTACATGAGAAACCCTTCTTTCAAGTAGGATAGATTCTGTTCTTTTTTCCAACTCAGCTATGGCAATCTCAATTCCTTCTAATCCACTGGTAGGTCATTATCCTTAGGAACAACCAATTTTTACCTACAAAAATGTTTGCTTTAAAAAACATTATTATTTTTATTATTTGTATAATTCTATCTATACATTAGAAGAAACAAATTGCCCAGAATAGGGGAATAATCTGTGTGCAGCAAATACTATGCATATTTTTGGAAAATGAACTTATAATGCAGCATTTAAGCCTACAAGAGAATAAATTTATAATAGATGTTTGATCCCTTTAGCAGAAACTTGCTCTGTAACTAGACAATCAGATTATACCAACCTGAATAGGTAACATCTCTTCTGCCATCTTTTGAAACCAGTGATTAACTAACTCTGCAGATGAATTAAGAAAAAATAAGCTACTGAAAGTTCAGTTTTTGCTTTCCCCAGAACTGCCTGGGTACCTGCTGAACGCCCTTCCCAGAAAAACCCTCACTGCCAATGCAAATACCTTGTTTGAAAGCACAGAATTTACATGCTTTCTGTTTGCAGAGGCACTCTAACACTGAACCCCATACTTGTGGAAAATCTCTCCAGCTGCTATTGCAAGTGTTTGGATTGTCAGGAGGCTGAGCCCAGGATTTGACCCTCTTGCAATAGACTATTACAGATTGCTGGCTTGGGTGCCACACTCTTTTTCTCTTTTACAGGTTCCTGTGAGAACCATTGGTCCAGTCATACCATCATCTGGCACAATGGCAAAACTCCAATTGTCTTTAATAGGAGAAGCATCAGACTCCACCTACTGACATGGCTAAAAGGATCATTAAATAGAAAATACAACACACGGCTTTCATTAAAGAATTTGCTTTATACTAGCAAAAGATACCCCATCATTTACTGTTCCATTTTCATATATTAGAGGCATGTTTCTACCTTTTGAAATTAAGTGGAGGGAGACCATTGATTTAGGCAGTAACAGCTTTAAATTCTAGCCTCTCTTTTTATTAATGGAGAGGCTATTAAGACTATTATTAATGAGATGCAGTGTAGAATATAAGGAAAGGGAAGAAACAGGGACACCACCTGCCTAGCATTGCCCCATGGGGCACATTCTCTGTGTCACATAACAAGGAAGCAGTCATGCTAACATGTGCAGCTCACCTTTCAGCTTTACCCTAACCCTGAGCCTGTTCCACATGACTTGATGGAAAACAGTAATTTAGGCTTTAAGAAATACACATCCCTTACATATGCTCACAGATACTCTTAAGATTAGTTCTTAAATGTATATTCATTCTTGCCAGATTTTTCTGTAAAATTATCCACACTTACTACACAATTTTGAATTATGCTTTGGGCTGTAAAAGACCAAAACCCACTTTCATTGAGTACCATGGCTAACAGCTTCTGTGTATGCCTTTGTGAATATATACTTGCTTTTAAATATCTAGCACAAAGAAGCATACTGACTTTCAGCAGCTACACACATTTCGTAATTCATATGAGTAAAATAAACACAGAAATGGCAGAAACTGTTACCACTGTCAGAAAGATCACACCCAGTTTCACTTGGTCTCAGATGTTAAGTGATGAGCCTGCCTGGCTGACAGCATCTGCTGTGACCCTAGGAACTGTGGTCAAACACTCGGTAAATAGCAGACCACAGAAATGGAATAAATGAGAAAATAAAATATCATCTGCCTCTTGCTGCTGAGATTACTTAAGGGAACAAAAATCAGGACTGCTAGAAATAAAGACACACATAATGCTCCTGTTGAACTAAAAATGTCCTAATGATAGTGATGTAACCTTTGAACTTGCATGGGTGTGACTTTATGGAATGCTGGGTATGGAATTTACAACACAATTGATGTTGTGGGAAAAGCTTAAGCATAATGAACTCTCCATATAAAGAAAATAAATATTTTAAGATGGAGGAAGAGGACATTGGGCAAATTTCAGTACAGACAAATGCAGAACTCTTTGTTCTTAGTCTCCTTAGAGTTTCATGGGCTCCATGCAATTAACTGTGGACTTTGATTCTTGCCACAGGGCTCCGTCGAAGTGAGAGTCTGTCAGAGAAGCAGGTCAAAGAAGCCAAATCTAAATGTAAAAGTATTGCATTGCTACTGACAGCAGCCCCCAACCCCAATTCCAAGGGGGTGTTGATGTTCAAGAAGCGTCGTCAAAGGGCTAGGAAATATACTTTAGTCAGCTACGGTACTGGAGAGCTAGAACGTTACGAAGACGAGGGTGAAGAAGAAGAAGGTGAAGAGGGAGACAAAGAAAACGCCTTTGAAGTGAATTTGCTTGCAACAAGTGAGTCAGAAATAGATGAAGATTTCTTCTCTGACATTGACGACGGTAAGGTTGTGACTTTTGACTGGGATAGTGGTTTACCTGAGGTTGAAAAGAAGACAAAAAGTGGAGAGGAGATGCAGACGCTTCCAGAGAGCACAGGTAAAGGGGCCCTCATGTTTGCCAAGAGGAGGCAGAGAATGGATCAGATCACAGCTGAGCAGGAGGAGATGAAATCACACACAGTTCACACAGAGGAACGAACAGAAGCCACCACATCAGAGAACTTCCAGAAAGTAAGCTCTTCAGTCTATCAAACAAAAGAAGAAGAAATGTCAAGACAGCAGACCTGTGTGAGCAAAAGCTACACAGACGTGAGCCAGAATCATAACAAAATGGTACAACAAAATGGCTTTGGCTTAGCACCAGATACAAACCTCTCTTTTCAGCCCTCTGAAGCTCAAAAAGCAGCATCTTTGAATAAAACAGCTAAGCCCTTCTCTTCTGGGGTTCAAAACCGAGCAGCTGCACCATTTTCACCTGTAAGAAATGTCACTAGTCCTCTGTCAGATATACCAGCACCACCGCCTTATTGCTCCGTTAGCCCACCCCCTGAGGCTCTATACAGACCTGTTTCAGCCCCCGTGGCCAGCAGAGCTGCTCCCTCTGTGTGGTCATCCACTGAGCCTACAGAGCGCATAGCATCCAGGGATGAAAGGATTGCAGTGCCAGCCAAGAGAACTGGGATACTACAAGAGGCAAAGAGAAGAAGCACTTCGAAACCTATGTTCACTTTCAAAGAAGCACCTAAAGTAAGTCCTAATCCTGCCCTGTTGTCCCTCGTACACAATGCAGAAGGCAAAAAAGGTACTGGAGCTGGTTTTGAGTCAGGACCTGAAGAAGACTACCTCAGTTTGGGAGCAGAAGCTTGCAATTTCATGCAGACTCAAGCATCTAAACAAAAGGCCCCTCCTCCTGTTGCTCCAAAGCCTTCACTCAAGATCCCTCCTGCTGCTGGTACTCCAATTTCACCAGTTTGGTCACCTTCATCTGTGGCTCCTAACAAGGCTCCTTCTTTCCCAGCACCAGCCTCACCTCAGGAAGCTTATCCTGCACCACCGAAATCTCCACAGTACCCTCATTCTCCTGTCCATCCCCCAAATACTCTCAACTTAGCTGGTCCTTTCAAAGGGCCTCAAGCCATGTTAGCGAGTCCAAATCACACACCCAAAACACCAATCACACCAGCTGCTGGAGAAACAAAGCCACCCTTTGAGATGCCACCAGCCATGAGTGGAAAAGGAGCACAGTTATTTGCCAGAAGGCACTCCCGGATGGAGAAGTATGTGGTAGATTCAGAGACTGTGCAAGCAAACATGGCACGAGCCTCATCTCCAACTCCATCTTTACCAGCCTCTTGGAAATATTCATCTAATGTCCGAGCACCTCCACCTGTTGCTTATAATCCCATCCACAGCCCATCTTATCCTCCTGGTGCTATCAAGCCTTCTTCTAAGTCTGTTGCTGCTACCAAAAATACAAAGAGAAAACCTAAGAAAGGTCTCAATACTTTGGATATTATGAAACATCAACCTTATCAACTTGATGCATCTTTATTTACTTTTCAACCTCCCAGTACTAAGGAAAGCTTTGCTATTAAGCAGACATCGAAGCTGTCCACTTCAAAGCAAGCTCTACCTTTTAGACCACCTCCTGCTGGCTCTCCTCCTCATGCTCGGGCATCTTCAGTGTACTCCGTGCCAGCCTACAGCACACAACCTTCGTTCCAGTCAAATGCCTCCCTCCCAGTCAATGAATCCTATTCACTTACAGGCTACTCTGCATTTTCTAAGCCAGAAACCACCACATCATCATCTTTGTTTACTGCTCCGAGGCCAAAATTTTCAGCAAAGAAAGCTGGTGTCACTGCACAGGTGTGGAAGCCATCAACTATTGAAGAGTAGACCTGAGAGCTGAAACTTAGTGTCCATTTTGCTTGCAATCAATTGTTTGCAGTGGTAAAACCTGGCACACAATCAGTGCCAAAGGTATCAGATGCATCATGTCCAATCTGGGTCCAAAATATTTGAACTTTTTTAAGGAATCAAAACAGATGAAAAAAAATTCTTACCAGATTTTTATACACAGAACATCCTGAAATAAATAGACACCACCACGTTAAGTAAGCAGGACACTAGGTTTTTGCTTTAGGACTACAACAACAGTAAGCCATATTCCTGGTATATCAAATTAATAGAGAAGAGGTTTCTTTCTGCCCCCTTCTCCATCTATGTTCTAATGACCTAGGGGGGTTGAGGACTTTTTTTTTTTTTAAAAAAAAGAAGTGCCTTCTTAAAAGATATTAATAGTAATATGTATTACTAACATAGCATAAAATAGAGACATAGAGAAAATAGGTACTCTGACTGATCACTAGCAGAATACAACTGGATAGACCTTTGGCCAGCACAGAGCCCCACAGAACTCAACCAAAATCTGTTGTGGCTCAAAGGTCCTTCCACAGGAATCTGATTGATCAGTCAGGGGCTTAGTTTGTAAGCTATCTGGATCAGCTGTGATCCAAATCATGAATTGCCTCTGTGATTTCACAGAGAATGTGCTATAAGAGATGCTGGAGTGTTTTGAAGACTAAAAGAGGTTGGAAAGACAGATGGGAAAATTGTTAAAGATTTCCCATTTTGGGGAAATTTGACATCCCAAGTGCAGACATGTTTAACCAAAGTTGGCCTTGAATCCAGCCAGTAAGATGGAAGCCAGTAAATCAAAATTATTGAAGAGTCAGAGAGGTGAGCTGGGCTTTGCAGTTCCAGTGTAATGCAATAGTTTCTTTGAAAGGTACGGTGATTGAGAACTGAAGGGATGCATACATTGGAGAGTACTCATTCTTGCAACCAGAGTAGCATATGCCACAGAAGGGAGCACTTAACAGTAAACCATAACTATGGCAATGTCTTCCTTTTGGTCTCTCATATACATTTTATTCTCTTCACTTGGGGCGTTATGGTGCTTCTTCCCTCTTTAAATCTTTTTACTCTGGTCTTATACTTTCACCTTTTTCTTGTACTGGGGACTAAGGATTTAAATACTGCTACTGTAGAAAACTCTTGTGCCTGTGCTCTTGAAACCTGCTGTATAATACTGCAGTGAATACACAGTCTCGCTGAAATCAAGGAATAGCTTAGCATGCTTTTCAGTAAGCAGTCCTGTTAACATCAGTGATGCTATGTATGAAACAAGGTCTTGTTTCACACAACTAAGTACCAAAATCCATCCCAAGTGTGGAACTAGGGAAAAGCATCACTCTGTGGGTAAAGATGGCACAACGTGTTGATATACTTGTTTAAACTATCATTCAGCTAGCTACAGACCAGATATGGATCTTTTATATCATAGGCATTTTAATAGAACTGTCTATCTCAATGAAGAAAACATTCCCCATGGATGATCAGAATCACCTTAGCTTGGTCCCATGATGGGAACTGCACTCAAAGCTGAGAAGAACACATTTGGCTGTACATGCAGAAAACAGACTTGGAATCAAAGTCTAACCAAGCCAATAAAAATCACTCTCAATTTTGGGTCTCCACAATCCTACCTTCTCCTTTAAGTTTTGGATTGGAATACTGACTGTATTTGAAGAAAGGCCAAGTGATCCACCCCTTTAAAATTCAGGAGAACAATGGGAGATTTGGGGGGAAAAAA
Organism: Pogoniulus pusillus; assembly: GCF_015220805.1. Taxonomy (NCBI): domain Eukaryota; kingdom Metazoa; phylum Chordata; class Aves; order Piciformes; family Lybiidae; genus Pogoniulus; species Pogoniulus pusillus. Next base: position 10,969,982 of record NC_087273.1, read on the forward strand.
AGAAGAAGAAGAAGAAGCAGTGATCTGTGAATCTTTAAAAAGAAAACTTTGTAAAACTCAAGAAACAATTACACTGAATATACCTGGAAATAGAGGGTAGCAATATTTTAATCCTTTAGAGATCTCCTACCTGTTTCCCACTCTCTGTATCTTTCTTCTATCATTAAACTTGTCCCTTTCCTCTCTGCCTGTTTGTTTTTTTTTTCCCCTTTGGCTTTGTTGCTATTTTTTTTTTTTTTGCTTGACTTAAATGTACAGGGTAAACCTATTTTTTATGCTACCTTATCAATATGAAATATCCTTCCTCCCCTACTATTCCTTTCTCTGCCATTCCCTTCCACCTCCTCTGCCCTTTCCCTCCTCTTTCCTTTCTCCTCCCCTCTAGTGAATGTTTTATCTGAAGGTGCATACACTATTTTAGGCAGAAGTTTAAGATACTAGTATCTACATGGAACAAAGAAACCCTGCCAAAGGTAAGTAGTGCTGCTAGAGACATATACAGAAATCCAATCAGCCCCGTATTGCCTTTACAGTCTCCTCCTGTAAAACACATCTGTAAACGATAATCATACTTTTATACTTGTTCACTCAATTTCCTCAAGAATATTTCCTTAATGAGGAGATTTTAAGCAGCTTTCTACTTCCACCACAAGTGTTGCTGTCAATGCCTATGGCTACTAAAAAGATACAGCAGCTTACACATCATGACACGAGTCAGAAACTTTTGGAATTTATCCCCAGCTGCTGAGTATCCTGAGTGAAATATGGAGATCACTGAAATCCAACTTCTAGCATATATAGGCCTCTATGTCATACAACTTTCCAATTATAGCATTAATGTTCTAATTATCAGCAGAAGAAAGAAGAGGTAAAGCTATGGTATATTTTCATGCAAAGGAAATTAGCTATCCAGAAAGTCTAGAGTCAGGTTGAAAGAAGCTATGGCCTGAAACAGAACATTTCAGTTCCTTGAGTCATCTGCCTGGAATTAAACTCACTTAAAAGACAGAAATGCATAATTGTCACCTTCTTTCATTTTCAACACAACCCAAAAATTCACATTGGAAGTCAACTAAATCATAGGCATGTTTACAGTGAGAAGCAAACGGTCTTCATCTTGTGATGGCAAGATAAAATATAGCTATTAGCCTTTCTCCCCTTGACTTTGTGAGGAAGAAAAGGAAGCAAATCTAGGCTGAAAATTTAGGGGTTGGATTTTTTGCTATTAGAAATAAAAGTATTTAATGCGGCCCATAGCAATGACAGAAGGATTTTGTAAAGCACTGACAAGAGTTAAGAGCAAAAGCCCCAGTGAACTGCTCATCTTAACTTGGCTCAGATCCCATTCAAAGTCCAACTGGGAATTCAATTCGATGTATACACACACCATTCTACATGCACAGCGCTTGGCTTCAAGACTTGTTACAGATCAGGTAAGTCTGTAATTCTTATTAATATTTCAGAAGAGCAGTCTATCTAAAGTAACAACTTTATCCAATATGAAATCTCTTCTGAAGCAGGTATTTAGAGAAAAAATGAGCTGGTCATTGTCCTGGGTCCAAATGAAAAGCTAATGATGTCAAACATAGCTGAAATGTCAAGAAAATGAATGATTTAGGCACAGAGAAAGCATCTGAAATTTTACTTTGAAAGGACAGCAACTTGCAATGGTTAATTTTATCTATATAGTGGGGGTTTTATTATTATTGTTTTGTTTTGTATTAGAGGGAGCCAAGGAATGGGAAGGAAACTCCAGGAAAAAGCAAAGAATGCAGAGAGTCAAATACTAGACTGGATATATGCTAGAAGTTCTTCACAGAGAGAGTGATTTCCCATTGGAATGGGCTGCCCAGGGAGGTGGTGGAGGCACCGTCCTTGGGGGTCTTCAAGAAAAGACTGGATGAGGCACTTAGTGCCATGGTCTAGTTGATTGGTTAGGGCTGGGTGATAGGTTGGACTGGATGAGCTTGGAGGTCTCTTCCAACCTGGTTGATTCTATTCTATTCTATTCTGTACCTGTCAGGGGATCGTAAAATACTGAAGGTATAGGGGAAGAAAGAAATCAGTAAGAAGGGGTTAATTATTCTGCACAGAGATGGCTGAGCATTTCCAGTCTTTTGTTGAAATTTGCTAGACTGTTCTTAGATGACAGAGTGTTTGCATGACTTTTTTTCCTCTACTGTTTACAAAATGATACTGTGAAAGAACCAAAATGGTGCTTCCTACCCAGCAAAAACAAAAGAATGAGCTTTCAAAAAGCGGGCCCTATTGACAAAGCATCGCTCTGAGAGACAACAGTGATATTATCCTATATAGCCCCTTGAAAGTACTAAGGTGAACTCTGTTAAAATATGATTAGCAATTACTAAGAGAACTTGACAGCAGGTGATGTGATGTGGCAGGAACACTGTTTATCAAGTATCCAGGATGACATCTCAACAAAGGAGCAGCCTTACCATCACGCTCTGCTGCTCCAGCGTCTCTGCCAGGAATCCTCTGTACGCCATGAGGTAGGGAAATAATCAGTGAACCAATTGCACTCTTCACAACTAACGGTCCAAAAACATCTCTCTCCTCTCTTTTTCCAGGATATTTTTACGAATTTCGTAGGTTTTAGAATAAGAAACTATTGGTTCTAGAGAGACCCACTCTTCTGGTCTTGCCTTTTTAACAAAATGTGATTCAACTTCCTTTGCCTGAAGTCAAACGCCCAGGATTCCACTGATTGGTTTGGCAGTTCAGCATGGCAAGTGCAACTCTTAACTACATGGCTTGACATAACCATATTCTGTCGTGACTCTGCTCAGCTTGAAATAGAAATGTTATACAAGGAAGAAACATGATGAAATCTTCAAAAGCCTGTGATTCAGAAGCTCTGAATGACTGCTTCCTGGTAGATTTATTGGGAAAATGTGAGACTGAAAATTTCGTAACACACCATCACAACTTCCTAGTACCCATGATGACTGCTCTTAGTCTATAGCAAACATTACCTGTGCATGTAATTACACAAGAAAGGAGCTGGAGTCACTCATAAGCTGCCTGACAAGTGCTTTCCAGCCTGGTTGTTTTCTACAGGAAGCACTTTAGGGTTTTTATCAAATTATTTTAAAACTAGGAAAAATCCTTAAGCTCAGTGAAATATTTTCTTGAAAACATCTCCACAGAAACAGACTTGAACTCTTCCATTACCATCTAAAAATAACCATATGATGATATTTCCATGGTTTTAACATTTGCTTCCTTGAGTAAGGCAGGCAAAGAGTTTTTCTTTACACAGCATGCTAAGCGAGTCACCTGTTATCCTCTGCAGTTTCCAAAGGATCTATTCCTGTTTGTAATGATCTTGACAAACTGCTTTTCATTTCAGTGCATGTGGAACTTGCATAAACATACGTGGTAGTATGTTATAATATCTGCACACTCCCTTAGGTTGAGGAAACTCAGCCACGAGGAAAATAACTTCCTAAACCATGCTTACAGCTTGACTGTGTGGATGAAGGCTTCCTGTGTGGGGTAATAAATATAACAATAGTTAAGTGTTTTCACCAAGAATCATTGATATTTGTTTTTTAATTCTTTTTTTCCTCTATGTCTTTAAGACAGACATCTTAGGTCAGGGAGCCCCTTTATAACTCCAGGCAATTAAAGAAAAGCTGCTATGAAAGTAACCAGGTCATTTCTAAACAGTTGTTAAGCCTCAACTCTTGAACACCAGGAGTGTTTCTCTTGATGTTTCCATCTGCATCCAAAACAATAGATTTTAACTGATTTAAAAACTGCACAACAGAAGAAAAGGAAGGACATGACAGAAATCAAATGTAACACATGTTGAACTGCAAAGGCTGACGTGCAGCAGAGTGCTCTTTGATTTCAGTATGAGCTTTAAGGAATTGCAAAGCAAAGAATGCAGTATACTTATATTAGAAGTGAATTTTTTTTCTTACAGTAACAACCTATGGGAAAATATTTTCAATTCATTAAAGAAAGATTTTGCAAAAATCCAACCCCTCTTTCCTCCTCAAACCATCAGTAACTGCTAGTGGTTTTTCCTTTGATCTGTGAGGAGGGTACATACAGTCTTACTGTGCAGGTTGCTGTTGGTACATGGCTTTATACTGTGAACAGAAGCAAAGTGTGGGCATCTTGATGCACTTATTCTTCTTTCTAGAGTCTTGGTAATTTTTCCATATTGGGCCTGTAACTTAGAGGTGGAACCTAAGCAGGTGACGAGAAAACTTCAAAATCTGTCTGCAGTTTAGTTTTTCCTTTGGTTAAGTAACAGTTGATTATATGTAAAGGTATTTCTGCCACTCCTAGCCATGTCACCTGAATGCCTTTTATGAACCAGACTGGACTGTGTATTCAGACAAGGCTTCCACACAGTTTCTTGCAGCTTGTTTGGCTGATGTCAGAAAGTGCAGAGGTGTGACAAACGAGGAAAAAAAATCATGATGATAATCCATTAAAAATTCAAAAGATTACATAAAAAGGGAGGCAGCAATGTAACTTTCCATGGTGATGTAAACTAACACCTGCACTGTACTCCTGTGAGCATTCCAGATGTACAAAGTGATAAATAGTCCTCATGTAAGATTTCTTCCAGAGAGGTGTTTTGGTAGAGAAACTTGACAGACCTGGTACTGCTATGGGAGCAGCACTGAAGCAAACACCTGACACTATGTGAATATAATTATGAAAGAACAATGTTAAACACTATTGCTAGGATTGCAAATAGAGACACTTGGAATTCATGTTGCCATATCAGCTTAATCCAACCCCCTGGGTGCTTGCCTGGCCACATTACCTGCAATCATGTCATCATCTGCTATTTTTTTTCCCTGTAGGGCTCTCGACTCAGTTCAAGGCACAGAATGGTACTTGCCCATCTGACAAATACCTCTTTACTGTTCTGTGCTTCTGTTTCATGCTTAGCAGCATTCCCTACTTAATGTAAACTCTTCAAAGGGTGCTCTTCATGCAGAATTACTGTCTCATAGATTTTTTTTCTCTTAGTATCCAAGTAATTTTTAAACCACAGTTCATTCTTACACTGTGAGTAAATAATGCGTGAAGTGCATGGCACAGATGCTAGGACAGTCGGTAACTTTGGGTGTCCAACTCAGGATATTTAGAATTTTCAGAGTCCAATAGCACATGAAGTGGTTACTGTGATTCTTAACTGTGAGAGCTAACAGATCACACATCCCCACATGGAATTCTAGAAAGAGAATCCTCAGTGACTAGCTATGAAATCCAACCAGTGAAATCATCTTTTGCACAATATACTCCTTTGCTTGAATGAATCCCTAAAATTGCACTGGGTAGGGCAGAAGTGCCAAAATTCTATCCTTCTGGGGAAGAATATATTACAGTAATAGGCACAGGTTCTTTTCCCCAAATGTATCTTCCTTGCCCTATTCCTTCATATTTTTCTTTCCCTGGTCTCCTCATTGTAGACTCAGAGTGAGCTATGCAGATCAGTTTTCCACTCCTTAAGTTCCTCACTCAAGCTCAGAAACCTTGGCCATAAGATGCTAGTCCCAAGACCAGGTCCTAGACCCAAAGACTAGGTCCTAGTGCCCAAAGACATCACAGCCTATAAGACCTTAGACCTGTAATAATGAATGAAATCCTCCAGCCTGACAGAGTATAACTGCTGCTAACAGAGTTCTCAGGAACTAGCTGTAAAAAGCAAAATGTTCCTATGGAGCCTATATAAAGCTCCCTGGTTCCAGCTACATAGGCAAGTTTCCATGGAAATGTGAGAAACTTTGGTTACAAAGATCAGTCTCAAGGCAGTTCTCAAGTATGCAGTGGTACCACTTTTAAGGAAAAAGACACTAAAAATGTTTGTCACTAATAGGTATTTTCCCTTCTTTCACTCTTTGATATGGTTGAACTACACAGATTCATTTGGTTGAAATGAATCTGAAATAGTTGCATCATTTGGGATGAAGTGAATAAGAAAAAAACCCAAACAGCTAAGACTTAAAATTTCAGTTAGAAATATGTTATACAAAAACATATAAGGAACTGACTCATTTATCTTTTTGTTCTGATACATTCAGCAATGATTGTGCCTTCCCCTTCAAGTATAATTAATGTTTAAATATTTAGTTTTAGGGGCAAGGGGAATCCATTTACTTAATATTAACTTAAAATCCTTTCAATGTTCATACAGAACGCCAAGGCCAGAACTAAGGATCAACTTTGCACTTGTTTTTCAAATGTTCACTCACCAGGTTTCATAATCGATCTTCCTCTAAGCTGTGCAATAGAAAGCCCAGGAGGTGGCAGCAAATATTCTTTCTTACAAGAAATGAACTATTCCAAGGACAGCTAAGATGCCTATGCCTCAAAAAGTTTCAGCCGTGTGCTTTCAACAGGCATAGCTGTACTGTGCTTTGAAAACCATGTACAGTTAAAGATTAAATGCTCGTGGTAAGCACTGCTTTTCTTTCATTTACAGAGGGGGAAACTGAGGAAATACTCAGCAACACCCTGTTCTTTCCTTTCCACACAAGCATTTTGACTGCAATGGACAGCTCTTTTCCTGCCTCTCCTCTTCTTGACATCTAAAAATTGCTTTCCCTTCAATAACTACTATAGAAAATACTTTTGCCTCTGAAAGTATTCACACAAGGCAATAGCAAACAACAAATTAAGCTGCGAGGATCTGTTTTGTTTTGCAGTGTACTTCAAGTGCTGGTACATTGTTATTATGGCTGTTTCACAAGAAGATCACAGTAACATAATACATGATAATGTAATAATACTGGTAGCATATCATTCTTTTTTCCCATCTCCTTTGATTTCTGGGAGAAGAATGGAAAACCTTTACTCCTCTTTTTATGACCTTGACTTAAGGGAGAGAGAGAATAGAACAATCATTACCTATTTCATAAAATCATAAAATGTTTTGAGTTATAAGGGACCTTAAAGATCAATCTAGGTGCAAACTCCCTGCCATGGGCAGGGACACCTCCCATTAGACCAGGTCACTCGAAGTCACATCCAATCTGGCCTTGAACACCTCTGCAGAGGGGGCACCTACAATCTCCCTGGGCAACCTGTTCCAGTGTCTCACCACCCTTACTTGCACTTCATATTTCCTACTGTCTCATCTATGAGCTGCGTTCTTTTTAGTACTCTTCTTACATCTTGTCAAAAGATGCATCTCCAAGAGCTAAATATGAAAATGACATAAAGTATCACAACACCTGACTGCTGTGGTGCAGTGAATGAATGACGAATTCTAGTGTCTAAATGTTGCCTTAATTCCAAAGACTATGTTTCTTAGTTTGAAAGGGACTGAGCACCAAAGTAGTGACATAAATCAGTATATTAATAACAGCCAGAGATCTGCTTTGGATTTAGAAATGTTCAGACCTAGACTTTCAGCCTAGGAACACCAACAACAACCATAAAAAATTAAGTGCAACAAAAACAAGCAATAATGAGCATCTTTCAGTTCCTGCATTTGAGATACATTTAGCAAAACCATACTTTTCTGCAAGTGCTTAAAACCTGTTTACCACACAGTGTCAAAAAAATGTGTGATATGTTCTGAATCAAAGAATAACCAATTTCAGAATAAAAAAGGGGGGGAGGAGGGGAAGATAATGGCTTTTACCTCAAGAAACTAGTGCAAAGGCAAGTTGCTATGCAATGTACAAAAATCTGCTGTGCAGAGTGCTGCTGGATTGCTGTTATTTTGACAGATACTGCCAGAACACTCTTAAGAGTCAGCAGGTTTACAGATAAAATTTCTCCTCCTTAAGGTGAACACTGAAGCACGATGGAATCCTGCAGAACACTGATGCATTCACTTAAATTCTTCCATGGGTGATGAAAGAAATTCAACAATTAGAAAAGCATTCCCCTTAATCCAAAGGGTTAATAACTGCTTCAGCTTGCAGCCACTTTACAAAGTAGAGTGGGATTGTTTCAAACCCAAACCAGTCTTTAATTTTCCTAGATTTATTGAAAATAAAAATAATGTTAATTTTTGTTTCCTTCTTTCTGATCTTACGGGAATGTACATGATGATGAGGTCTTCATGAAAAGCCTGGATGAGGCACTCGGTGCCGTGGTCTAGTTGACTGGATAGGGCTGGGTGCTAGGTTGGACTGGATGATCTTGGAGGTCTCTTCCAACCTGGTTTATTCTATGGTTCCATGATTCTATGACAGCAACCCCTATGAATTTTAGGAAGAATGTAATCTGCATCTTCCTTTGTAAAGGACCAATTCAAAAGATATTATTATATTCTCCAAATTACTGATATTTGAGATTTTGCTTTTCCTGTAACAACTCTTACATGCTGAATTTATTATTTCAAAGAATAATCCTGTTACAAAGTTGTCAGAACTCTCATTACATAATCTCTGTATGTCACTATGCTACTTTTAAGAGATTCAGACCAAGCACCACTGACTGAAAATAATCAAATCAGTAGTCACTTTCCATTTCCATCTCTTGTATCCAAGGCTGATATTAGAACACAACTTAAAAGCCTGCATGAAGCAGATATCTTTGATGTTTCCTAAATGCGTCAAGATCCTGTGACAGAAAAGCTTGTAGAACACTCATTGCTAGATCAGCTCTAACTTGTATGATCAGATACTACAGGCTGGTATCTAGATCATGCTCACAGTATTTTAAGTTTTGGAATCTAATTAAGGAAAGTAACATAGGCCAGTGTTGATTGAATTAAATTCTAGCAAAGCCTTTGCTGAAAAAGCCTGGAATTTCACACCAGATTTCAGAATTAAAGATGCTTATATCTCAGGATATACTGTACTCAGCACTGGTCAGGCCACATCTTGAGTACTGTGTCCAGTTCTGGGCTCCTCAAGAGAGATGTTGTGATACTGGAACATGCCCAGAGAAAGGCAATGAAGCTGGTGAGAGCCCTGAAACACAATTCCTATGAGGGGAAGCTGAGAGAGTAGGGGGTGTTTAGCCTGGAGAACAGGAGGCTCAGGGGTAATCTCATTGCTGTCTACAACTACCTGAAGGGAGGCTGTAGCCAGGTGGGGTTGGTCTCTTCTGCCAGGCAACCAGCAACAGAACAAGGGGACACAGTTTCAAGTTGTACCAGGGGAGGTCTAGGCTGGATGTTAGGAGGAAGTTCTTCACAGAGAGAGTGATTGGCATTGGAACGGGCTGCCCAGGGAGGTGGTGGAGTTGCTGTCCTAGAGGTGTTCAAGAAAAGCCTGGATGAGGCACTTAGTGCCATGGTCTAGTTGATTGGACAGGGCTGAGTGCTAGGTTGGACTGGATGATCTTAGAGGTCTCTTCCAACCCGGTTGATTCTAGGATATGAATCAATGGGTGGTAAATCAAAGAGTTTAGGAACCAGATGTATAGAAATGACTTGGTAAGAACAATGTAATTTGTCTATGCCACACAGAGATCATGTCTGGCTTGGAGAAAAGGCTGTACCTGTTTTGTATGCTGTCATACAACTGCTGCAGCAGAACATTCTCATGAACACAGTTTTTGTTTCAAAGTGCTGCATTACTAAGAAGATTAGGATTTGCCAAATATGAATGGATTGCTCCTATAAGTGGGTCGGAATGTACTGAAATTTTGAGGGCATTGCCTTTTAAAGAAGCCAGGTTAAGTAGCGTCATGTAAGGGTATTAAATGAGTGATTGCATTATTGTCTTTAATTTTTTATGGGGTTTTTTGTGCCCTAAAAGGTGATAACCAGCATAAGTCTAAAATTACTAGAGTAAGAAATGCCAAAGCTATGTTCTCAGGCAGATGTCTTAGGGTCTGTTACCTATCTTGAGGCTGTGCTTGCATATTTGAAAGAATCTTGTAAATACACACAGAATTGTCACAAGATGACTTCCTTCTTCATGGTAAAGAATGGTCTTTTCAGAACAAGGTGCACTAGCTGAGCAGAGGAAAAGCTGCACAGTTCATAGCAGAATTGTACCTTTTCAGTAAAAGTCTACCTTTAATCTATTTACTTTCCTCAACTATTCAATTTGCTCTGTCCTTGTTTCTGTTTCTTTCTCTGCTTCCTCTTTAATATGAACTTTTCTTTCCACAAAATTACAGTATTAAAAGTATCCATAAGCACACAAAGGGCTTGCAAGCATGTCTTGTGCTTTCAGGGACTTTTGTGCCAGTTTGAAAGTGAAGAGAAGGGGCTTCTTTCTTTGTTGTTTGAGAGCTTCAACTGTATTTGGTATTTTGTCTTCCTAGGGAAGAAGCAGTGGACGCTCATTATCACTTCCTGGGGGACCACCTTCATTCATTTCTCGAGCCACATCTCCTACTTCTCCTCTTATATTTCAGCCTGCCCCTGATTACTTCAGCAAGCCTGACACAGCAGCCGACAAGCCTGGCAAGAGACTGACACCCTGGGAAGCAGCAGCGAAATCCCCCCTTGGCCTAGTGGATGAAGCTTTTGGGCCCCAAAGTATGCAGGAATCCATTGCTGCTAATGTAGTATCAGCTGCTCGCAGGAAAACTCTTCCTGAGCCACCAGATGAATGGAAACAAAAAGTTTCTTATGAGCCTCCAGCCTCGAGTCCCAGCCTAGCCTTGTTAGGAGGGAAGCAAGCGGGTATTGTATCACCCCACAAAAGCTCCCTGTCTGCCCCAAGTGCCACCACACAGGCTGGCTCTCAGCAGCAGTATGCTTACTGCACTCAGCAGTCCAGAACAGATCCTGATATAACGTCCATGGATTCCAGGTCTGATTATTGCTTGTCAACAGCTGATTCAAACTACAATCCACAGCCAAGGGGATGGAGGCGTCCAACATGAGCAGCTGAAGGGCTTGGTGCATTTTCCCTTCCTCTAGCTCTAAAATCCTTAGATTTGAGTTGGAGGAGGAAAGTTTCTTCCTGGCCTGATGATTTCTGAACTAAAGAGATGAGGAGGCAAGATTGAATGGAGTGCAGTTATCAGATGACTGCAGGGCTCTCAGTCTCTAGAATAGACTCAGTTTTGCACCTAACCTAAGATTGTTCTGTTTATCAAAAGGCAAAAATACTCATTTCTTGGAGTGAAGGGTGGGGTGAAAGCGGGGTGACTAATGCTCAAAACAAAAACCTAGAAAGGATGTAGACAGAGACAGCACAAGTGCTTGCAGTTAAGTTAATGGGAGGGAGGGAAAAAGTAACATAAAGGCATTTAAAGTAAGAAGTATTTTGCAGGATCTTGTTGGTTTTCTGGGTGTTTGACATGCGAGTTCCAAGGTACTAAATATAACCAGACTTGGGAAAGTTCCAAGGAAAGTGAAATAGTTGGAAGCACTGGCTTATTTGCCATATGTTTTCTTTACTGCATTTTTAAAATGAGCTAAGGAAGTACTGTGGCAAAAGTCAGCACATGTCTGTGGTCATGGCACCTGATTCCCTAGAACATGCTAGATGCACACCATCTATGCAGTCATCCGTTCCAGACAGATTTCAAGACACTTTTGACGATGGTTTACACCAAATAATCTGGGTGCAAGAGGAAGAAAGGTGTTATTAACAGAAACCAGTAACATGATACTTGAACAACAAAAAGGATGAGGGAAGCATTTAGAGTGTTTTTAAACTGGATTGCAAGATAATTTTGTAATAAACTGTTGAACAAGTTGAAGGCTGAAAAGCCTTCATTTCTCTGTGAAGTGCACTACTTGCTGAGCATCTACTGCTACAGCACCTGGTAATCTGACTGGCTGGGCAGTTACTCATAGTACCTAGGTAGCTCAAGGTTTAGTGTTGCATTCTTAGTTTGGAAGGCAAAGATAAGTTGTTTTTCAAGAAGAATACCTGCTCGACAGAAGTTGGCATGTGACAGAGGGTTTATGACATGTGTTACACAGTATGAGTCTAGTACAAGTGGCAAGTCTTTGGACAGTTGGCTACAATTAAACTATCTTGAGGGATCTGAAGAGACGGTAAATATTTTTTTGCTGGTGATATATATCTTGCATTTACAGTTTATCCAAACAATATGTGGCTAAAAATGTATGTATTCCAAGCTTATTGGGTAGTTTAGATGTTGCTAAAGCAGTAAATGAAACCCCCATGTCTTACAAAACTTCTCAATTTGTGGGGCATTACTCAAAATGTTATGTAGAGTCAACTAAAATCACTGCAGAAGCATTGTAAACTGTGCTTAGTTTCAGTAAGATGTCTACTGTGAGTAAAGTTATTAGATTAGAAAGAACCAAAGCATATATGCAACAAGAAATAATATTCTACAAAACATTCCCATCTGCAAGGACATTGCCATTAGAGCAATTATAAAATATAATTGGTATAAAGGGAAGAGGAAAATTTAACCCAAGGTCAGTTGAGTTGCAACTTGCCATAAGAGCAAATAATCAGATGAAAAATATACCCCTAATGAGTTTAAGTTGGCAGTAATACTCTGGTCTCCCTGAAATGGATTGATTTTGTTGACCAAGCAGGAAATGAAGACATGGGAATTGTAAACCTTTAAATTGGGATCATATTGCTACAGCACCTTACAAGCTGATTTCACAAGGTATGAAATTACAAAGAAAAGATGATTCAGAAAAATTACATTAGCAAGGCTGCTATGACATGTGTGAAAATGAGCTTTGCACCCCAGAGTTATACACACACATAATCAGTGTAAATCTACCTGCTACACAGGCAGAAATACCTTTCCCTCTGCAGAGTCCCTCTGCATCATGACTGGGAATATTCCCAATAAAATAATGGGTCTGTGGTAGTCTCATTATCCTTAGGTGTTTGTCTTTGGATCCTGACCTATCTCCCTGGAAATTCATGTCAAGTTTTCTTTCAATTTCAATTAAATTACGATTTAAAATGGAACTCAGTGGACTTTATAACTCAAAGCCATCAATGCATTAACTCTTCAAGAAATACTGGTGTATGTGTACCACAGAAGGCCTGAAACCGACATCATGTTTACCTACTTTGCTGAACTGTGGTCCATATTACCACAGTAAAATGAGTCCCTGTATCCAAGTCAAGCTCAGGTTTCTGTTTTAAATAGTATCCTTCACATTGTTAAACAGCAAACCAGGTGAATGTGTTTGCATTAAGGCATATTTTTACCCAGTGTAATTATTTTAACTCTCAGAATCAGATCTCTATCTTCTAAATTCTCATTGAAACTAACATTGTGAATTCTAAGGTTGCACATCTACCAGAAGGAAATGTGTGCTCCATTCTAAGGTACATGCAATCAAAAGTTTTATATTAGGGAAAAAGAAAATATACAAATTAAAGAAAAAGGATTTAACACTGTGACAACAGAGAGCAATACAGAAAAGCATACTCTAACGCCTGCCCTTCAAATATGCAACCAACATGTAAGAAGGGCAGAATCAAGAGTTCAGGATAGGAATCACTGCCCTTCTGTCAGTGTCCCAAGAGAAACAAAGCCTTAGGACTTTCCTCTGTTTACAAGAAGAAATTAATCATGAAATACTTCTGTGAACAAGAAAATGACCACTGTTGAGTTCCACGTGGATTTGTATCCTATCACAGGTTGACTTGGGTGTTTAACATGATCTCCAGATTTTTTGTTCCTCCTGCTGAGGATTAGCTAGTCCTCTTTCCCATATGGATTCTCTCCTATCTAATAAGGAATGAGTTCACACTGCAGCCATTTCCCTCAATAGCAACACTGGTAAGTGTATCTGCCCTCTGCCCAGCTGTCTATTTTTACACGATCTGTGGGCAGTAGTTTGTCTTTGAGATCTATTCCACTAACAGAAATTAAACAAATGAACATTTTCAAGGTTATTACAGGAGGACAGACACACAGAGGCATGCAGATAGGTCACTGCCTTGGTCACAAAGGAAATCAGGCTAAAATCAGGTTGAGACTGTGCGCTGAGTTTGATGAAAGCAGCAGGCCCCTACTACCAAATCGATCAATGCCTTTGGCAGAGCTTCAGGAAGAACCACACAGCATTTTTCACTTTCTGTTCTTCACCCCATTTCTCCACTAGCAAGACATGTTTCTATCATATAATTGTGACAATTGTGTGTGAGTTCTGAATATATTAATGCAAGTATTCCTTACATTTGTTTTTGAACGCACAGATCTGCTCAGTAAATGTGAGGGGAAAATTCGCCTTGTGTTTTAGCTACATTGCTCTTGTGTTCACCCTTGGAGGTGTCTCTGCTGATATGCAGAGTATTTGAACATACAATATAACTGAAAATTTAGTTTCTTTGGTTATTTTAGGTGATGATGTTCACAACTCTTGTTCATAATTTGTTTTCATTCTGGTTTGCTTTGACACAACCAAATATCTACTCACATTGTGTTTCTACCTAGTAGTGAAAGACTGTATTCTCTTTATAAAAGGCTTTTCACTTTTAAAGACCTTTTGCTCACTGCAAAGGACACTTTATTTGAGAGTGCATGCCAGAGATGCAAATTGTATCATTTAATAAAGTGATGTGACCAATCAGATGAGAAACACAACTTTGTTTCCCCTAAATTCTTGTCTGTTTGTTTAAATAATCTGAACCCAAGTAAAGCCTAATCTCTCTATTCCTGCACCATTTTTAGATTCACTGACTTTGCCTGACGGTGACCTCATGCTGATATGAGCTTCTAGAAGCTTAAATCAACATCAGGTCAAATGGCAACTTCTCAAATTCAGTAGAATTTTGGTTTAATACTGACTAAGCAGAGGAAGGAAATGCAGTGAAGCACAATCCACCTGGGTAAAAGAATATGATCAGAGCAGTTTTTATTGTTCAAACATTGCCATCCCCACTGTGAAAAGCTGCAACTAACATCTACTTACTAGAAATCCTTGTCTACTTTATGTGCATCTAAACTTCTGTTTAGTTCCTGTAGGTTGGCCCTGCATTGCTGTATTCTCTTGCTGTTTATTCTTAATTGAAACATACAATTTAAAGAATAAATAAATATTGAGAATGAATTGTGAACTCAGTCTTTACACTATTGAGGCTATTTGGGTCAATAGCTTTTATGGAAATAAAGACAGTGTGTACAAGCTATCTGTGAAAAGCCAAATCAGTTTTTCACTACTTAAGTGAAATGAATCACAGAGCAGCTTTTGCATTTGTAGAGCAAGCAGGATTTTGCTCTCAATACAAAGAAAATGACTGATGCATGTAATACTTGAGGAACTGATAAAGCTTGACAATAGCATTTGAATAGTTTTGCTCCATGAAGGGTTTACAAGATTATGAGACACAGTATTATTCCTTTTCATGGTTACATTTTCATTCTTCCTTGGTGAATTCTTAAATACATCCTAAAGAACGCAAGCATAAGCCAGATTCACAGTTCAGCATAACTCCCTTGACTGCAGTCACTTGCAATAGCTTGAAAATCTCACTCCAAGGCTAACAGTCATGGGTTTTGCATGATGATTCACCCTTCAGGGAATGTACTTTGGGTTTTTTAAAACACCCTAGATTTTCTGGTGTGCTCATCCACACTTAAAGAGCATTTTAAAATGATGCAGTCTGGCAAACTACCTGATTACTGAATGAGAGTCTGGTGGAATGAATTTTTGGTGTGATGAGTAATTTTAAGTCCAGAAAGAAGGGTAGATGTTTCCAGACTGCTATCCAGTTTGCCCCAAATTGAACAGTGATGTGTCTCCATTGTTCACTGCATGTATTAGTGGGTTTCAAAAAGAAGTCCTGTGTTGCTGCTGAGTCAGAAACAGTGCTCATTACGCTGTACAATGTTTGCTGGTTGTTCACACATTTTCAGTCCTAAAAATAAAAAAAGGACTCAAGTATTTTATATTCAGACCAAAATTACATCAGGAGCACACCTAAGTTGTTGGTTTGGGTTTTTTTTTTTTTTGATGGAGAGAGAAGGGTAATGATTAATTAATAGATGTTAATGGAGAAACCTAAGGATATGCTAGTGGCAGGGAAAATAATTCTGTATGTTGTAAACAATAATTTTAAGTAGGTTGTAGACAAGCAGAATTTGCCCAAGGCAAAAATAGAAAACAAACTGCTTTACAAGACTCAGAATCAGAATTATAGATGCATTGGTATCCTTGCCCAGTGCTGACAACCTCACAGGATTATGGCAGTTATAAAACTATAAAACAATTGCCAATTTAAAGTATTATTACAATTTGCTAAGCCACCTTAGCTTTACCAAATCACCTCCTGTTATTCATGGATGCATATGAGTTTAATCTCAGAAAATTACTATTTCTGGAAAGCAAGAATCAACATACAGTGAGTATATGCTCAACTCTAATATTTTTTTCTAACAGGAAAGCTTATAAGCATAAAGAGCACAAAGTATTTTTAATCAGGTGCTCACCACCTACTCTGATTTTCAGGTCTGTTCAAGATATTTACTATCTACAGCTAACTGCAAATCTCTTGCCTATTAAGTTGTTTGTATATTGGAACTTGGAGCTTAAATAGAACCTCTCTGGTGAATTACCTGCACGCACAAAAGAACAGTTTCAGATGCCTTCTTGTTAGAAGACAAGAACCAAATAACTTTTCTAGTTCCCAGAAATTCCCCACTATGGATTCACATAATTTCATGGTCTTGTGTGAAAGTTTAATACTATTCTCCACTATTTTTCTAGGGTCCTTTTCCATTCTTTCTTTCCTCTGGCAGTTCAAAACTCCATGAGATTTTCTATGTGGCAGTAAAATAAAATACAATGATCCATGTTGCAATAAATACAAACATCAACATCTACCTATAGAATCAGTCTGATCTGAGAAAAAATGCAGTCCAAATTAATACCAAGAACAGAAAAACAAGGCAACAAAAAATCTTTTGGCCTTACAGAGCAAAATCCTGATTCCAGCTAAGCCATTAGGAGCTTTACAAATTTACCACTTCTGTCAGCAGGGCAAGGATTTCAACTCCCATAGAAACGTGCAGGACTATAAAACATGACTGATCATGAATTCACAAGCACTGAACTGGTCTCAGCAGTTCTGTAGCATTCTGAAGCCTGTAGTTTTAAAACCAGTAAGTGAGATTTTCTAAAGTCACTTTCTGATAGGAACCTGTTCTATTCAGTGTGCAGAAATACAGATCATTATGTCAGTTGGCATGCTGTTGAAGCTCAAGTTACTGTCTCGGGCCCCTGTGTAATGAATGTAGAAAGGCATTCTTAAAAAGAAATTAACTCTATCCCTAAATAAATGACTAAAATAGGCAGACTGGATGCAAAGTCTATGGAAAATTTTGACAGATGAGGGTCAAATAGTTTTTGACATCGTGGAGAGTACTGAGAGGTAGGTGATTATACATCTCCTTCTCTCTCTCTCCATATAAAGCTATCTCTGTGTTCCAAAAACTTTGGCATGTAAATTATATTTTTTAAAGGATGAAGCTATTATGGGAAGTGTAATTTTAATTTTGGTCACATTAGGATATGTACAGGGTTAATGACAAGCAACTTTTCATTAAGCCAGATAGTAAAACACAAAGACAACTTAGCAAAGAAAGAAAGAGAATGCATGCCTCTGGGTCTGGACCTATGGTGTTCATAATGTTATTAATACATCGTGGTACAATGAATTTTGAGAGGACTTAATGGCTCTGAACTATGCTGCCTGGGCATGCAAAGCTGAGTCTCAGGAGCCATATAACCAAGTTAATGCAGTGCCACACCAGAATTTGCTTCTCATCCAGACTTGATCTGGTATGAGAAATGAAGTCCTAGGACCCCAGACATATGCTTATGCCACTTCAAGCTCATCTAGTTTGCAGAGGTCAGACTGGATAGTTCTGTACTTCTGACACAGATCAGCAACAAATCAGACCATCCACTGAGGGTTGATGAAGAGTTGACTGTTGTTAGTAGCCATAATGACCTTGAACTTTAGGAAGATACTTTTTCAAAATTGACATGGAGCTTTCCCAAAGGAAAATGACTAATGAGTCATCCTTTCCTGTGTTTTAATGAGCTGTTATTTACCCTGGCAATATTAGATACAGAGCACAGTATTTTGGATGTGCATTACTGGAGTTAGAGGTGACTCCTCTGTACTTAACCTCAGATGAATAGCAGTATAAATACAGGTTTGGACGGCAGCTGGTAGATGTTTGGATGGCCACATTCAGAGAGTAGCAATAGTAGCTTCATTCTTCCTGGTGACCTTTATAATAGTTTCAACTCCTTTGAATGCTCTGCCAGAAACTGTACCAGAGAGCAGAGAACACAAAGTCCTTCAGGATTAAGTTAACAACTACAGAGAGAATTAAGGACATTTCCAAGGCACATAGTAACCTTTTCCCCAGATATTAATTTGACTGTTTGTGTCTTACTTTGATATTTATTACTTTTTCCCTATTTAATTTTTTCTCACTATTCGTGATCTCCCTTTCAGACACTATAGTGCAAATGAGATACACTGTAATTTTTGACAAAGCACATATATCTCCTGAAAAAGCAGAGCATTCTATGCACTCACCTGCATATACACAGAATGTTCACAGACCACAGAAGATATGAGACAAGCAGAGCGAGAGGGAAAAAAAGTCCAAGGAATCATGTCTTAACAGTGAAGCAGAAAGATACTACTATATTAGACTGTAGGACATGGTAAGTTTCCATGCTTCTGTCTTCTCTCTGCATTTTAGATACTGGTGCAATCTTTGAAACAGTTGATCCTGGCTCCTGTCACTCAGTACCTAGCACAGACAGAAAGACAGCTGGAGAATACAACAAAACAGAGCTAAGACAAGTTAGTAGGCAGTAGAGCTAAGCAGTGTTCTAAACAGACCTGCCATTCCACAGTATTTTTCTGCTACTGGAGACTTCATGCTCTGACCAAATCATATTGGCCTATCACAGAAGTAAAAAAATAAAAGAGTTTTTTTTTTTAAATTCTCCTTTTATGAAGAAGATAAACAGACTATCATGTTTTGGACACTCAGCAATGTGAAGAGCCTATGCTGTCCCTAATTTAGCTGTAATAATTAAACTGGCTAGCAAATTGAATTTCCTTTCTGCTAAAATACGGTAGTTTTGTCACTAAACACTTCAAACTTGGATAATACACGTTTTCCCAGAACTTGAGTTTTGTTTGGTTGGCCTAAGCTGTAGGTGTCAGAAGCTTTTCTTTCCTTAGGTGAAAAAAATACACAAAATTCAGGCTGGCTGAATTGCTAAGTTAATATCCATGAACAGTGGAATCCAAAGTCATTTGCAAATCTCCATTACCAGGAAGATCTCATCTTTGCTAATGGCTGAGGAGGTGGAAAGTGCTGAATAGCACAGCTACTGATGAAGCAATTGCCCTTCTCAAACAGATTCCTCAAGAAATGTTTAGTGTATTCTTGCAGTGTCCAGCCTGCAGGCCCAAACCAAGAAAAACACCTTGACTGAGCTTAGTGCTGTCCAACAGAGGGCAACAGCACACAATCCCTATAAGCTAACGCACTGCATGCTCTCCCTGGCAGGGCCTCTATTTCAATAGAGAAGATATGATACACTTAAAGGAGATCAGTCCTGCCAGCAGAAACCAGATGAGGTAATTATCAGCCAGTTAAATATATGCTGCAGCAGAAAAAGCACTCAAATGCCATAAACTTTTACAGTTTGTGATGAATAAGATGATGTATGAAATATTCATGTAGCACTGTTTAATGAGCAACACAGAGATACTACCTAATTATTCCTGACCTCAACACCACGGGGTGGACAGATGTCATTGTCAAATGGAAGAAAATATGACAATGAAAGAACATGCAAATTGCCCAAGGCTGTTGAGACAATGGTAACAATGGACTTGAACGCAGGCATTCCTGGCTCTTACCTTCACCTATAATCCAACGCCTATTTATAGCAGTGCTTAACAACCAGTGCAATTACATTCTTACAGCTCAAAAAAGAAATAGCAAGGAAGTTCCAGGTCCTTTGAAGAAACAATCTAGTAATTTAAGAAACTGATCCAGCTATGACTTGGTGCTGCCAGACTTAAACCAACAAATTCTGTGAGAGAGAACATAAGTTGTTTACTGATAGTAACCATAGCAGAGTGAAAAGGGATTGACCTAAGGGCAGTAGAAGGATTACTTTAACAAATCAGAAGAAATAAAAGATGAGTAAGCATTTGTCTCACCATAATGGATGCACCTGTTCTTTCCCATGTCCCCTCTCTGGTCTCAGTTGAAGTCTACAATAAAGTAAACAAACCCCATCCGAATTAACAGAAACTTTGAGTTTCCTCATGAGCCACTGCCAAATCATCACTGGCAATGTCTTTAGTCTTAAATTAAGATTCACGTGGTCTTGATGATGTCTGTTACTAAGAAGCACATGTTTTTGTGGCTCTACCCTAACAGTAATGTAAAATAGATACTCAGCTGCTGCCAAGGTACTCAGCTGTGTCACCAAAGGTAAAAGAATAGCACAGCCATATTTAAAGGCACCTACTGAAGGCATGGATATGTCAGGAGTCTCTACCATTAACCTGAGAAGAAGGTGATAATACATAGAATCACAGAATCATAGAATCAACCAGGTTGGAAGAGACCTCCAAGATCATCCAGTCCAACCTAGCACCCAGCCCTAGCCAGTCAACTAGACCATGGCACTAAGTGCCTCATCCAATCCTTTCTTGAACACCTCCAGGAACGGTGACTCCTCCACCTCCCTGGGCAGCCCATTCCAATGGCAAATCACTGCTGTGGAGAAAAATATTAACCATGACTGACTTCAATTTTTGAGGCACGTAAATTCTGAAGTTTCCATAATAGTAGAGTTGAAGAAGAAGAATAATGAAAAAATAGTGAGACAAAATCTTTGGATCATAAGATGAAAATAGGCGAATACTGTCACTAGCTGAGATGTATTCTGCTTGCATAAAAGAATTCCAAATCTGTATGTGCCCCTGGATAATCCTACTGATGTTTGAGTTTTTTAAATTGTTATTCCAGTTTTACAAAATTATTTCTATTCCCTCTTCCTATTTGGGGTAAAGAAATAGAGCAGATTGAACAAAATGTGTTGGTATGAAAAATTATGTCACAGAAGATGGTGTAAGAGTTTCTTTTCTGACTCCTTGCAAATTGCTTTAATCAGAAGCAGCATAATTAGTTTAAAAACAAGCAAAACTTGTCAAACTTGCCACTTCTTTCTCAACAAAGCTAACAAAGAGTTAACTTCTACTTCTAAACAAGTGGCAGATAAAATGTAGTTTGCTGGCATGGTATTTTTATAAACAAGAAGCTTGGAAAAAAAACACAACCAAAAAACTGTTCTAATGTATTAGCACTTTGATAATTCCTGGAAACAGAAGTCTAGCGAAAAAGAGACAAAGTACATGAAAAGAAAACAACACACCCATTGCTCATGAAACTTCCATAATAGCAAAGGAGCAAGGAACAGCCTCAGGGTAACTAACATACGTGAATACATTGGGCATTCTCTGCAAGATACTCAGAGTAAGTGGCGCAAGACAGACTGGAGAAAGAGAAGGAAGTTGGCATAATTAAAATGCACTATGTGGATTGTCAAAAAACATGCAGACTTTCAGTGTTTCCAGCTTCCTTGCCACGCATGCCCAGGTTGTCTTCCACTTCCAGGCAGAACAATGAAAATGTCATACAGCTGTTTATTTTAATTTCATTTCTAACAGTAAATCCAACACAGAGGAAAAAGCAACACTCTATCTGTTCTCCCTAAGGTATCACTTCACCCATGCTGCTTCTCTCCTATGTCTACAGATCATGGCTATCTGTTCTAAATCAAACATCACAGCACCAAGGTAAATACTTCCAAAGGCAACAAACTTTCACCCTTTGTATTTATGCATGTACTCTCTATACTATAAACATTCCTTTTTTCCTTGTGAAATCACATTGAAGGTGTATTTGGTTTGGCTGAACTGGAGTTAACTCTCCTCAAAGCATCCTCAAAGAACAGCATCTGCCAGAGTTCAGGTGAAAAGGAGTCCACATTTCTGGGGAAATAAGCTTTACATTTCTAATTCTCCATTCATAAAGCCCTAAGTCCTGCACCAATATCTTTTATTCTTGGCCTGTATTTTTTTGAGGGGTGTGGAACTGTAAAGATAACTCGAAGCTCCAGACCTCTGTGTTCAATAGCTTCTTGTTCCTTTTAGTTCAGCAAAAGAGGAATTTGAAAAAGTAAATAATCTGCAAATGCTGGTAGCTTCTATTTGATTTGACAGATAAGCTTTATCTGAATTAAGGCATAGAAAAGTGCTAGTACAGCACGTGTAGCCCCACTGGGCACTATGCCCACACCTGGTGTAGCTAAAGCAATGGAGAAATTACTCAGTGCAGTAAAACACACATGTACAGTTCCACAATGCATTCCCATACAGTGTAAGGAGTTTTAATTCCACATCTGCAGCATATTGAGACTGAGAATGGAAAGTATCTATGGCATGGCTGGACTCTTGGAAAGTGGAAAATATGAGATGGTCAGTTTAGTTTTCTGTTAATCATCTGACAAGAGCCTAGTTGTGGAATGTTTCTAAAGTAAGAGAATCTGTGAAGAAAGAAATCAGAGCAACAACATTAAGAAGGAATTAAAGATGTTTCAAGAGCGAGATATTATCACTCCTCCTATTTTAACATCTTTCTTCCTGCAACCATTATGCAAAGACAGAACTATAGATCAAAATTTGGGTTTTGGTTCTCTATGCTTAGGAGTCATATACTGGACTTAGGAGTCTGGAGAAAACTGACCTCTAAATACAGGATCTGCTCCCTGAGGATCATCTGCAGCCAGCCTTTAACTTACTATCTCAGTCTTCTCAAATAATGTCCTGAATAAAAAGAAACAGGTACTGAAAAATGTTGGTCCAAGTTTGTGGTTTTCTTAGCATTGTTTCAAAAGTCCTTTTGCTGAGTATGAGACTATGAAGCCTAAAAATAACCTAGCCTCTATATGTACAGTGTGGGATAAGTCACTAAATACATGTTCAAAGCATGTAAATAAAGAAGAGTAACTTTTCAGAAGTGCTGAGACCTGAAAACAATAAAATGCATAAATTCCCATCATGCCTTAAAACCAGCCCACTGTTTTGTAGCCTGACTATGTAATTTTAGACACCAAGATTTAATTACTTTCTAAAAATCTCAACCAAGTCACTGACAACCTGTGTTTTTCCAGTTCTATGGGTGCTTTCTAGAGAGCACTGCTTTTCCAGCTAAAGTGTTTCAGCTGTATATAGGACATTATAGGCTACAGTATCCACTATTACACTTAAGACTCAACTGCAGGTCTCCCTGCAATGAATGCACACTGTTTCCAAAGCATTCAAAGGAGCAACTCATGTGCTAAAGGCAAAATCTTACTTGGCAAGTGACACTACCACACAGCATTGCAATCCACTGAGTGCAGAGACAAATCCTGGTTTCATACTTTTGAAGTATGGAACACTCACTCGCTTCCTTGAGCCAATCCTGCCTATAGACGTGGCTTGATTTAAATATGTCCCAGCAAAAGAAGAGCAGCAGAGGGGAATTTATTTTCACAGAAAAAGATGAGCAGCTAGAATGACTAATGGGAACGTAATTTTCATAACACCAGGGTACTAAAAAGAGAAAGAAATGTGGGGCAAGTTATGTAACATGTGCTTACTGAAGTATGCTGTACGCCTCTGATCCTGCTCCCTCTGAAGCGCACAGGAGCTCTGCCACTAATGGTGACCTCAGCTTCTTTAAACCACAAAGTAATTTCCCCTGATTTATTCTAATTTGCAGTAAAATATTCTTGTATTGCACCAGGGATATATTAAGGAATAATTAAAAACTACTGCACCAAATACCAGACTATCCACTGCATGACACATTCCTACCTGATAAACTGTCACTCCTGTGGTACTCGGGCTTGAAGCTCAGTGACTGCCTTGCCCAAAACAGCCCAGGCTAAAGCATGGCTAACACAGTTCCCTGTGTCAGGGCTGACAGTTCCTCCAGACTTTGAGCCATTACTCTGAACCACTTACAAGCAGCAGCTGTACCAGAAGAGAAAGTGTCATGGAAAGAAATCTTTGTTATCCAGGATGACACTTCTTTTGGAACAGGGCTAAAGTTTTCAGGACAGACTCAGTTCAAGGATTCTAAGACAGCTTCTCAGCACTTTTTTTTCCTCCAGGCCTCCATTTTTCTTTTAAAATAGGTTAGGAACCTGGTCTAAGGCGTTCATCTAAGTTTGAATTAAGAAACAGAATTTTTAGCTCAGGTCCACTAGTCACTGGGGTCACCTTTCAAACCTGTATTACAACCTAAGCAGTAACTTTAGAAAAGGATGCAAAACTATTCAGGTACTTTCTACTGCAGACTCATCAAGAGGAACTGCTTGTAGAGGGCTGATGTTCTTCATCCTTTCCTTGTCATGGCAGCTTGGAAAGAGAAGCTTTGAGACTGTGGCACCAGTGAGGGGCTGTGGGATCACAGGCAGGCTGATAATGGAGAAAGCTGGTCTCTCAGTGACACAGTAATTGCAGGTTGTGTCATGACTACATGAAGTAGGGAATTGGAGGTGCTTGGGGGTAACACAACTCTTGTTTGTCACTGAAGTCCCCATTTAGGGGGTGCAGACAATGTTGTGTGCATGGAGAGAGGTTAGGTATCTCCAGTGAAATTCCACCACAGTAAGTGTATTTGACACCGATTTCCTCACCACACACAAATGACTTAGGCCAGAGCAGGCAGAACTTGAACCTACAACTTAACCTTCTGCCTCTCACAAGTTCAACCACTACATCAGTGGCAATAAGCATCAATAGCACGAAAAAAAAAATTGCTTTTCTACCCAAGAAAGAAATTTAAATTACATGGCACAGTTTGAAGTTCTACAGGTAAATCTGTTACTGTTTTTAATATCAGATACTTCTGTTACATTCCACAACTCAGAATGTCCATAAACCCTACAGATATACAAAGCTTACAGCACAGTGCATCCCTTTGGTAAGATATCTTAAATAGCATAACAGAAGAAAACATTTCTAAAGTATGCTTAGAACACACATTTGGAAAGAATGTCAGATATGAAATTAATTTAATTTACTTACTACATTTATGAATAAAATTGTACCTACTTTGCTTTGACTTACTGTAAGAGAAAATAAGGGGTATTTGATTAAAAAAATCACAAAAGCTTCAAGTTGCTGCTACATTAGTTATTATCAGTTCTTCTGGTGGAACCTTTGCCAATATAAATCACATTTACATTCAAGCTGAATACTTGTGATATGGCATACCAGGTGGTTGTGAAGCTGCAAGACTGTACTATGATCTGGTTTCTGTATTTCTAGTCCTGGGAAGAATTCAGTCAAGCATTAATCATAAAACAGATGGAAGACACTTTCTATTAGCAAAAAAAAGAATTTGTTACTTTCCTCAAGGGAAAATAGCAAAATCTTCTTCAGGTGATGGTTATAATAAAGTGGATACTGATACATTCTAGGGCCTTGTGAAAGTAGTAATGAGAAGTTATGTTAGGTTATATTCTTCACATAGACAAAAGAATCTGCTTGGAACAAGAATAAACCAAAAGAAAAAAAAATCTTCTTCAGAAGGTGATGATTTCCGGACACAGTTTAAAATTATAGAAGAGGGCATAGTCTCCTTTTTGGTAGAATTCTGTTGCCTTAAAAAACCTATATGAATAAACAATGTACCTGAATAAGTTTACAGCCTGCTAAGTTGGGGGAAAGAATTTAAGCAAGTGATAAATGAAACCTAAGATTCTAAAAGAACATTGGCACCGATTGTCAAACCAGAAGTCTATTGAAGCACTGTGCAAAGCTCCCAGGCAGGATGACAAGCTACAGAGTACCAAACAAGGGAGAAAGAAACTGAAATGACACCTGGCTTTAGTAAAATAGTAAATAAAAATAGAGACATCTAGGTGCAAGACTACTGACAACACTTCTCTCATTAAAAGCTGGTTTTCCTGTATCAGTTTTATACTACTGTTTTTCTTTATTCATAGGCTCTACGAGCTGGTTTTGCAATGTGTCCTGCTTCTTTTGTTTGTGTCACGTATCACAGTATCACAGTATCACCAAGGTTGGAAGAGACCTCATAGATTATCAAGTCCAACCCTTTACCACAGAGCTCAAGGCTACACCATGGCACCAAGTGCCACGTCCAATCCTGCCTTGAACAGCTCCAGGGACGGCGACTCCACCACCTCCCCGGGCAGCCCATTCCAGTGTCCAATGACTCTCTCAGTGAAGAACTTTCTCCTCTACTAATCTGTTTATTCTCTATCTGACAGAAAATGTACTTGCTTTATGTATTTGATTCAGGAAAAAGTGGTTAAAATAATTAAAACATGTCAGCAATAAACCAGTTACTGCATTGACCTCCTGTAGAGTGCTTCTTGCCGGATGGTAATGGTTACCATAAAGTATTCCTATCAGTCACAGAACTGTTTCCTCAGCAAGGCTACCCATGGCTGCCAGCCAGACTGCCTGTTTTTGAAGCGAGTCGAAATGTTGATAACTGTTCTCTTTCTCCAGGGTGGAAAAAAAGGAAGCACTAAAGTAAGCTTTTCCACCTTATTTGTACTGTTTTGTTGTTTGGGATTTTTTTTAATACAAGGGTGTTTTCTTGCCGTTTTTTTTCCCAAGAAAACACTTGGCCACCTGATTCCTCTTTTTATTTTTAATTGCTTTTCTTGCCAACAGAGTTCCTGTGAGTGCATGCCACAGCGCATGCACATGCACCCTTAGCCACAACTCCATTTCAACTTCTCTGCCTTTATACTCAGGTGACATTCTCATCTTAGCAGCTTTTATGTTTAGCTTAAAATTATTTCAGCATGAAAAACTATGTAAGACACAATAAATACAGGCGTGGTATTTCTCAGGCTTGGATGTAGGAAAAATAGTTCAAATACTCTTCTTACTGTTCAAATTTGCTTCTAGTTCTAGAAGTAGACCATCTTTCTTCTGAAATGCTCTTGAACTTGTGCATCTATTTGTCCAGTCTTGCTTTGGAACTCTAACCCCCCAGAAATCAGCAGACCAAAATCCCATTCAACGGGTATTTACTGGTAGGATCAGGAGTTTCTTTTCCATAAACACAAATTATTTTCCCAACTGACTATTTTTACAGTGTTTACCATTTTAAAGATGATGGTTTTTATCTCATCTTTTTAACTTATTTTTTCACCCTTCTTTGTTTATTTTTAAGAGTTCACATTGTCCTGACTTAAAAAGAAGCATATGAATGGTAAACCACATATAAAGACATTTGCCCTGCTCATAAGTCTTGTTGTCTTTTCTGAGTTGGTTTCAAACCACAACATTTATAGAAGTTGCAGCAACTTTATACCTGGTGATTGAGTTTAAAGCTGCTGAGAGAAGGTTATACACTTTTCAGATCATCAGAAAATGTACACAATGAATTAAAGAGCTTCCTGGCCAGCTGTTAGCTCTGATTAAGTATTTGACGGTACAGGACTTAGATTTTGGGATTAAATCCAGCTCTCAGTTTTGTATTTTCTTAAAATGACAATCTTTCAACTCTCAAAGACTGGAAATAAAGCATAAAAGTGTGAGCCAACTATAAGTGACAAATATTGTGAATTCATCCTTAATCTTCCATTCTTGTAGCCCAGACTACAGCCACTCCTGCAGTACCACAGCATCCTTGGGGCTTCTGAGCCAATTGTACCCTTGTCAGTGAGGAGAAGGGGTGATTGTGTCTCCAGAAGAAAATGAAGCTCTGCTCTATCACCACCTCTGTTTCTAATATGCCTGCCCTAAATTCAGAAGGATCTCACAGCATGGAAAAAATGGTGTTGAAAAAATGCTCCTTGTTCTTGTATCTGTTATTATGGGTTATTTAACTTCAGTCAAATACAGACCATAGCCTCCAGTAGCTATCAAACCATGCACTTCAGTGAGGGGAATTATTATTTAATAAAAGAAAAGAGAAGGAGCAAAGCAAAGAAAATGACAGAAAAGGAGAAAAACTGAGGGAGAATTGAGTTACAGAAGTGGATGACTGTATGTGGTTCAGTTTTTTTCCACTTGCCAGCCTGGGCAGTTATGCAATTCAGAGGAAGCAGTAAGGTGGGAAACATCCCACGAGATGCTGAAAAACACAAGACCAAAAGGAAAAATCTTACTTAGATAAACAAAAATGCCCTAAAGGAAGAAGACAGGTAAATGTTGTTGTTCACAGGCTCATTTAATCATTCTAGTCTGCCACTTCTTAGACAATATTTCTCACTGAAGTGCAAGGTTTGCTTTTGTTATGAAGTCACATATTACTACATTTTTTTCCCCTTTACTCATTACAATGCACACTCTATTAGTCACAGATATAAATGATGGATGTTTTAAAAACTTAGTATATTTTATGGGGCCCTGAACTTCTCTGAGCATTATAAAGGAACGCAGCATTCAACAGCATCAGTTCTAGTTTTACAGCTTTGATAGCTAAACATTCTTTAGCCCAGTTGCAATCATATACACTTATTTCTATTCCAGTTAATGGACAAATCTTGACACACTAATTAGTAGTAAATTAAATTCTAGGATAGTCATTCTACAGAGTTTTTTTTTTTTAAGCTCAACTTCTAAATAGCAACATTTATGGAAAGCACAACTGTCACTGAAGTCTCAGTGGTTTTCATCTGTAAGGTGCTGTCAAGCATTTTCTTTGGAATAAAATGTGCTGTCAAAGTTCAGCAATGGAAGTGACAACAGACAACATAGAAAAATATCTCAAAAAGAAAAAAGAACTACTGAAAACTTCCTAAAACGCTATAATTGGGAGCAGTTTGCTGAACCACAAATAGTGCTATAAATATTTGGGCCTGTACACAAATATCACAAATAAGTAGGCTGTATCCATAAAACTTCTGAACATCTTAGTGTTTTTGTTCAACAGTGACTAATATTTATTTTGTGATTCAATATCATTCTGGTTTTGGCAATTATTCCTTAGCTTCTTTCCCTGAAATTGATTTTTCCATCCTATGTGAAACTACTTTGCATTTTATTTCTTAATTGTATTGATTTCTTCTTATTATTATAACAATTCCTCAGTGTAATTTTGAATGGTAATTCTAACACTCTCAAGACTCATCCAGAAATAACAGTTGGTTGAATTGCACATGCTGTTCTGATAGTGCAAAAGTACAATTTACCTTACTAATGTATTTTTTATTTTATCAAGAAACTAGTTAATGGAGATTGGAATAGACTAAACTCAGGACAATCCCATTTGGGATGCCTCTTGATACTTCCTTCTGGATTCAAGTTGAAGAACAAGTTTGTTGTCGGTCATTGAATGCCCAGTGTATAATTTAAATTGGATGTTGCTCTAATGATTTGCATCTTTTTCTTATACCAGTTTGTCAAATTAATTTAACATTCAAATTCTTTCCTGCAGATCATTTATAATTTTCCTAGTTTGGCATTTAATGAACATTCTCTGCTTCTCCACTGAAGCTAGTAATGAAAATACAAAGTAGCATGAACTCTTGGCAGACTCTGCTGCAGTCCCACTTGACAGTTTGGTGGTGAACTGCTGAGAACAATATTGGCCTTCAGCTGAATAGATAATATGAAGCCAAGACTTTGATCGTGCTTGCTGGTACTGTCAAAAGTGGCTGATTCAAGCACAAAACTAGAAAAGAAACTTCCAGTAAGTAACAGCAGCAGGCAAATTAGAATAGCAAGGATTGAAATGAACACCTCTTTTGGGCAGAAATGTCTAGGATCTCAGAAACAATGTTTTGCAAACCTAAGCTTAGGAACAGAAAGCTTGAGGCAAAAATAATGTAGCATTTTGGTAGGACAAGCAGACTTCAGGACATTGCATCAGGCACATATATTTTGTCTGTCTCAGAGTGCTTCTTGCTTGAAAAGTTATGCACATTGTGCTGGCATATTTTATTACTCTCCAGGCTCCATTTACAGTCAGAATTCCTTTCTCCTGTCACATCAGGACCTCAGCAATTTTCTGGACAATCTTTCAAGCCAAACAAGACCAGAATTCTTCATATGAAAAAGAAACTTCCTAAACCAAACCCAAACCCAAATCAGAACTACAAAAACTTTGCATCACTTTTACTACCCCATAACTCAGCTAGCTGCACTGAGACTGGAGGGCAAAGGGGGAATGTTCCCTTCTGGCACTGCTTCTTTCTGTCCAAAGTTGGTTGCTGTCATGAAATACCCAAGCTCTACATGTCACACATTTCTTTTATAAACTGATACAACAGTCTTCTGGAATGCTGAATATTACCAAGCTTCAAATTACTGCCAGTTTGTGTTCCAAATGCACCAAGAAAATGAAGAGATTTGGAATAAAGTTAGCAAAGCACGTGCTTGTTGAGCAATTACTCCCTACCACATGAAACACTGAAACATTTCTAGTTCTGTTTTCAGTACAGACTTTTCATATCAGCCATCTGCTACTGACTTTAGGCATCAGCTCCTATTGAAGCATGGTTTCATCTTTCACTAAAGGATTAGCCCATGCCATTCTCATCTGATATAGTCTTGTCCATCCATATATTTAACACCTTATTTTTAAATGTCTCTTTCCTGGTTAAAACGTGGAGATTATTATTCTCAGAGGTGATGAGGAGATGATTTGTACAAGTATGAGGGCAGCATTCCATTAAATCTTCAAATAAGCTCTGAAAGGGATATAAACTCGCTTTGTTGTGAGTGCAGTTGAATCTCTTCTGTTCTCTTCTTTTGCCAGGAAGATATGAGTGGCTGGAGTGTTTGATTCTATATATAACTAGTTGATGTCAGCTGGATGCCAATTCCTTTGAAGAGGATCAGCCCCCAGTTTGCCTCAGCACTAGGTACCATGCAGATCCAAGCACACGGGTAGAAACCATCCTGGACCAGGCAGGTCATCCCCATACATAACTAACTCCTGAAGCTTCAACTAAGGAGTTGAGATCGCTTTTTTCTGCACCAGAAAACAGTAGGGTAAGTGTATTGTTTCCTGAAATATTTTGACATTGTCTGTCCTACAAACTGTCATACAAAGGACATTTATGTAATCTCTTGACTCTGCAACTAAAACAACGTTTATTTGTTTATTTAGGCAGAAATGCACCTTCTTTAAGATGCCAGAGCATCTCCTTTACTTCCTCAAAATCTTTATTTGATTGACATACACCAAAATGTAACATTACTGAAATAATAAACCAAGATGTAATTAAAATACTGGTTATGAATTTACACCCTTTACTATAATACGTAGATGTGAGAAGGCCTAGACCACTGACACTAATTTTGCTACAGGATTTATGTAGCCAACTCAAAGCCCATTCCTTCTAATCTTCTGCCCATCAAATCTCCTAACATCTGCCTGCAAGAAGAACTGCCAGTGCACTTTGCATCGCTAGAAGTGCAGCATTTCTGAATCAGAGATAACTAACTTCGTTATTCAGCCATTCTAAACAGGCTGGTAGAAATTAAAGTTGGCTGAATCGTGCAAGCTGGCTCTGCAATGTAAAAATGTGTTGTTTTTTTTCAGCAAGGAAAAATCGTATCAGAAAATCACAATGTTATCACATTCTGCCATGGTCAAAGAGAGGAAACAAGCAGCATCAGCCATTATGGATGAAATACACAGAAATGGTATAGCGTTGAACCCAGCTTACTGTATATGCAATGTCCTCTAGTCCTCTCTAATATATTTTTTTTAATCATAGAGTTTAACTCTCTTACAGCTTTGTCTCTGGGTGTTTTGCCATAAATAATCTTGTGGGAGTATCATGCTGCCTATGGTAACTAATCCTTTTGTAGTTGCCTCTTTTCATTTGAAAGCTATTTTCAGATGAACAACTGCTGTGGAGGAATGAAGTAATCTAACAGCTGATGTACATTCTGCTAGGATAGCCTGTTGGAATTTTATTTGGGCTTAATAACATGACTTCATTCCATCTTGAAAGGCTACCATCTGAGAAACATGCTGATCTGTATCCTCTTTATTTGCTCTTTCTTTTGCTCGGGGTTTTTTTTTCTATGAATGATAAAAAAAACTCGAAACAAGTGTTACATCTCTGTTCCTTCCTCTATCTTTGCAACTAACATATTTTACTAGCATTTGGTAATTCTCTCTAATGCGCAGCCACTGATTGTTCTTATCTGAAGAAATTTTACTTTTCTATTGTTGTACTGCTGAAAATGTGGACGCTTAGGAGAAGGCAGTCTGATTTTCTAAAGGAGGTTCTTAAAATTACACCTCTAGCATTACACCTTAAGAAGCAATTAATTTAGTTGGGAATACAAGTACACTTGGCTTTCATTAGGTATGTGCTGGATGCCTTTGGAGATCCTCCCAATCCTCCCCATGAAGACTGTTTTACCACCTACGTAAAAGATAATTTTTAATAAGTGATAAGTATACCTTAAACCTGACTGGAAAAAGCAGGGAGATCCAATAATACTTAGAACTTATGAACACAATATCATTCACATGGAAAAAAAAATCTCTGAATGCTGAATTCCAGTACTGGAAATCTTTTTGTGGGCTTTTGCTCCGAAGAATTCAGGGATTGTCTCTTCACTCACTCGCTGACTCTTGTGACTGCATGAAGAGCAGGACAAAAGGCATAACTTTTTTAGTAAAAGAAGCTATGGATTTCAGCACCTGGTCCCAGTCCTTCTGGTATTTCCATAGTATTTTTTTGCTGTAATTTCTGTTCCTTAGCAAATCTCTCTTTTCTCTTTCCATTCTCCACTGCATGCCAGTCAGCCCTTATAGATTTCATGCAAGTCCACTATTTTTTTGATATTGTAAACCCATATATGCCTGAAATAGCCTGCATGCAACTCAGGGCTGAAAAATTCCAACTGTCTTTCATCTGGTTTTTGGACTCAAGTATTTCACATGGTAAATGTTGCAATAAATCCATCGTACAGTCCTTGAAATCATTGCTGTCATTGGATAATCTGTGCTGGTGTATGGCATTTGTCTCACATAATCTGCCCTTTTTACTAGGAATGTATTATCAGATTTGCTACTGAGTCTAGATTCAGACACATAGAGATAACATTTTCTACAAGGTATGCCATGATGTGTGGCCACTAAAGGCAATATTATCTCTTTAAGTGTACATTCTACTTTTGCATCTTCTTTGGATGCCTGGGATTTTATGTTAAACAAATTATGAAATTCCATGAACTGTGTCTGAAAAGAGTAAATTCATACCTCTACAGGATCAGTGAAACCAGCTAAGAAACAGGAAAACCAAAATTGTTATCACAAAAAGCATATGCTGCTTCTCTAGGACCAAATCTGAACAGCTCTTGGAAAAATCAAGGAGAAATCTTTTTTTTTTTTTAATGGCAAATTTTTGCTCTATTTTTTTCCCCCAAATTGTTAATTCGACAAGCTTAACCTAAGATCTAGAAGGGCAACTGCTGTCTTTTTGGATTTTGCATCTCTTTTAGTAGTGATGGTCCTACACCTGGTAGCCATGTGAAAATGAAAAGTACTATTCCAACCAGTTCCATGGACCCACTAAATTCTCCACTGTCAACAGAGGTAGAAAGTAACAGAAGATTGATGTGGCTCACAGAAAGCAAATCTACTGCAATATTATTTTATGTCTATTTTATGAATATGCATTCAGGTAAACATGAATCTCAAATTCCTTGTGAAATGATACTCATAGCAGAAACAGCTGTTGATAATCAGCCAAGTTTTTACCATTGCCTCAGTGATTACCAGTCATACAGTAAGACTGGTAATGACTGAAAGACCCCTCTCCTGCTGGCTTGTGGGACATGACTACAGGTTTTAGGGAAGTTCAACATGTCATAAAATGCTGCAGAAACAAGTACTAACTATAAACACTC
The DNA here is from genome assembly GCF_015220805.1 of Pogoniulus pusillus. Taxonomy (NCBI): domain Eukaryota; kingdom Metazoa; phylum Chordata; class Aves; order Piciformes; family Lybiidae; genus Pogoniulus; species Pogoniulus pusillus. The sequence goes on from NC_087273.1 coordinate 11,003,770, forward strand.
CCACGGTTTCAGAAGAGAGGCTGCAGTCAGTGTACAGATACTGTGCCCTCCTTAAGCCCTTGGCATTTCAGTGGCAGACTTGGACTAATCATAACATTTCTAAGGCTACTTGGCAGAGGTAAACATATGTAAATACTTATGTATAAGGAAGATCTTGGAGTTCCTCAGGTTAGCTTTCAATTACACTCAGATCTCATGTTCAGTTCTATACTAGTCCTTAAATGCATTCTTCAGTAGCTACATGATTAACTTCTACGACATAGTTTTAAAAGTCTTATTTCTGATGCTACAACAAACATACTATCTGGTACTCATTATTAAAATTTATCATCCATATTAAGGTATTGAAAAGATTGTAAACTGGGAGATTAAAGAAGGATTAGCCAGTGAATACAGAAGGAACTAGATAAATAATTTGAAACACAGTCTTTTATGATTTCACACAAAATACAGGAAAGACTTAGCAAGAACAAATTAAGAAACAAAGCTAAAAGGTTAACGTTAGGGTTAAACCATGAATTCAACTTCCAGTAGTCATTTACTATGTCCACTTAAGACATGGACATTCTCCTTCTATCATCCTCTAAATGTCCTCGTTTTCTCACTCCTCTTCACCTTTTCTGAGCTGACACTGAAACAATCCCTGGACACATCATAAAACTAGACAGATGATTAGATGTTAGTTGGCAAGGGATTCAAATTAACTTCACACTTATGTTTTTGGGATGCTGCCTGGATACACAATAGTACACAGCTGTGTGTTACAAAGTACCTTGGAGCCTTCAGTTAATATTAACAAGAACAGTATGTATGTAAGGGAACAGCAAGGCCCAAAATAGATAACATCCAGCATGTTCCAGATAAACAGAGTTGTTTGGACTGAGACCTGCAGCCATCTTGGCAACCCAGTCTCTAAGGATGTACATACTGCCCACTCCATGTGCAAAGAAGAAAAGCTTTTTCTACATGACAATGTTGCTGATTTAAGGGGTAAATTTCTTACTGATATAGACCCATCCAACAGTCTGTACCCCTCCAGCAATGTGGATAAATGATACAATCAAGATAGGACTTGTGGGTCTAAATTTCAGGCCACAGGTCAATAACTAGTGCATTTATCTTAACCAGAAAGCCCCAAACCTACCACTCTCACTGATATGGCTATGCTGGGCAAGCTGAGTAATTTTCTTCCATGTTAAGAACTCCCTGGTTTGTTGTTCTCTCTTAAATA